>NW_026913857.1:2135000-2567286 GCF_034315485.1 Pezoporus occidentalis | reverse complement strand
TTTCTTCCTGTTTTCTGATGCATTTGGTGAAACATGGCAGCACAACGATGTACCTGGCATGAAACTGCCTGGAGTCTTCACAGCAGCCCGGCTCAGACATGGGAGACTGCAGCCACAGCTTTCTCTACAGCCCAGCATCCTGGAGGGCTCTCAGCAGCCATGCCCAATGCACCCTTCTCACTGCAGTAAATACCAGTGAGGCTATTATTTGCCGGTGCTCATTATTGTTACAGAGGAAGCATGTGGTCAGTGCCTTCCTGTGCCTGAGCCCTGTGAAATGCTGGTGTGAGCAATGGCTCCAGAGTCAGGAAATCCATTCATGGTGGTGAGGAAGAGCCATGCCAGACCCGCAGTAGGTGGCCTCTCCTCCAGGCAGCTCATTTGCACCAGCAGAAGGTACAGGTTCATGTTCAATGCCCCCCTGAGCTTCCCTGTGTCACAGCCCATTTGCATCTCCTGTCAGCTTCCCAGGGCTTGACAAGTTGCAAATTGCTCACAGGTTGCAGCGGCGCTCTGCTTCCTGCAAAGCGATGCAAACGCAGCAGCTCCGCAGTGTGGGAGAGTGAGCAGAGGGAATGCGGAGCAAGGAGGAAATTAAAACTGAAATGAAGGTCTAAAACAACAGTGAGGAGATGGGAGGGAGGGAAAGAGCCCAAGCTAAGTGGTGTAGCTCTTTGTGCCTTTGCGTCAGGAGGGATGGGTGGGCTCACTGGCCCACAACAGATACTACTCAGCATTGAGCAAGCGAACGTGTGTGAGCAGGGGTTTCAGAAGTGCCTTGTGCTACTCCTGAGACCCTGGTCCCAGCCTGCAGAATGCTTCCTATTGCATTGTCACACAAAATCAAGCTCCTGGCACCTTGGTCTAGCACACAGCTGCCCAGGGATCCGAAACAAAGAGGCAGATGGCCCACGGGTGCAGAATACACAGTACAGGAATAACTCTGGGTCTGGGGCTTGCTGGGAGATGAGAAACGATCCTTTCCTGCCTGTTCTCTGTGATGAGTTGCATAGAAGCATTCAGCATGAGCAGAGACAGGCTTTTGAAAGGCACTGGAAATGTTCTTACCTTTCATCTGGACAAAGTCGAGCTGATGGATGGACTGCAGCAGAGGGGCATTGTCAAGGTTCAGGTCAAAGTCCGTGGTCATCCGGGGTGTGAGTGTTCCCTTTCCCCACTGGTCCTCAGTTAAGTGCACTCTCCTGATGAGAGCGTCGGAGATCTGGTGGCAAGGAGCAGCCTCAGCTACCAAGGGCTACACTGTATGATGTGTGTTGTCCCTACCCTGCTTTCCTCCTTCCCTGTGCCTCCCAGGCTGCCACGTCTGCCCCTGACTGCCAAGGCTGGGACATCACACATGTTTTCTAGTATCACCCTTCACTGCAGGCTCAGATTGGCAGAGGGACCCCAGGAACTTTGGGGACTACTTTAAAGCCAGGGTCTAGTACCAAAGGGACCAGCCCAGGAATGAATAGTGTGATGCACTTCTCAAGTGCTGTATGTCCATTTTTTGCTGGAGAGCCATGAGACAGCATGCTGTGATCACTGCTCCAGAGATACACCACCATCTACTGCAATCCTCTTTCTCTGGTCAGAGTAAAAATGTCCCTGGCCTGGTTCTTCTTCTGTCCTGCTGCAAATCTGGAGGTAATGAGAGGTTGGCCCTGATTTTACAGCTGGAAAAGCTGGGGACATCACCCTTGGTGTAACTCCCCAGCTCTGCTGTGTTACCCCATAGCCCTGAGCTGTGCAATGCCTTTCCCGCTCCCCTCGCAGCCCAGATGTGAGAGCTCCACACCAACCTGCAGGAAGCCACTGGGGTCGTTCTCCTTGATGACCTCCAGGCAATACTCCATCAGTCCCGTGGTCTGGCGCAGCTTGACCGTGCAGTGAGAAATTTGGTCTCGCACCACCTGCAATGGCACGAGGAGAGCAGCATTGCTGGGAGCTGTGGGGTTTTGGGATATGGGGAGAAAATGGGCTTTGGTGCTCCGTGAGCACAAGGACAGGGTCAGGGCAATGCAAAAGCAGACAGAAGATTCATGGGAACAGAAAAAGTCCAAACTGGTCAAGGCTCAGACACCAAATTCCAGATCTTTGAAAATCTGGTGAAAAACAGCAAGCCTTATTTAGCTCAAAATTATTAACCCATGTGATTATTCAAAGCAGTAGGGCAGTTCCATGCTCTGTCTTTAATTAAGACAGCTTCCAAATGGCAGCTTATGAAGTCAATGCAAAGCAAATGTCTACCTCCGTAGATACGCAGCTGCTGCTGCAGCCTCTGTGGGCTGCCCTATCCATCCTCAGCACAGAGCCAGGATATAGGGTTGGCTCCGAGTATTCTGGTATTTCCAAGAGGAACGAACGCACCACCTCCCTCAGCTCTGACTAATGTATTTGAGAGAGACAGCACTCATCTCCCATCAGCTGAGATGAACCATGCTGCAGGATTGCCTCATTTTCTCCACTGGCTGCAGCGGAATCCTGGGGATGAGCTCAGAGGGAGAAATGTGCCAGTGAGAGGAGATAAACCCACTCACTTTGTGGCAGAGCTCCCTGCAGCATGCTGAGCTCTGCCTGGAGCTGCCCAGGCTGCATGCTAAAGCACATCTTCTTGCAGCCAGCAATAATTCCCCCAGGGGGATGTGTTTCAGCATCCCAACAGCAGAATCCAAGCAAGTGTGTGGTTTGGCCTGAGCCTGCAGGCTCTGCTGACCTCCCCTGAAACACAGCGGGCAGGAAGGGATCAGGCTCCAATGCCACGAGGGTATATTTGAAGTTTGGCTGGTCCCTCACGCTGAATCCCCACAGAAGGAGACAGTGCAGGTCTGCACTCAGTGTCAGTGAGACTTCTATCACAGGAGATTGGCAGAACAGCTCAGGAAGAGAGATTTTATGCTTTAGAGGAATGTGCTCATGACAGATTATTTGTCTTTCCCTTTCCCTTTAAAGCTGGGTAAAATTCCCTGCTAGGACTGAATAAAGCTATGCAGCTCCCGAGACCGCAGCTATTCAGGATGATACAGACAGTGAAGATGAGCATCTGCAGCTGCAGTGTGATGGGAAAAGCTGCAAGAAGCAGCGATTAACATTTCAGTGAACCCCAGTGCCTGTGTGCCCACCATTCCATAGGCACAGCAAAATGAATGCCCTGGGCTCTTCCTGTGAGCATCCCTACCGGTGTGAGGGATGGGGAGGTGAAACGAAGCACATGTCAGCCTCCTGTGGTGAATAAACCTGGGCTTCAGGAGGGGCAATGGCTCCTGCAGAGCAATCAATCACATCCTGCGTTGTTTAATTATTATTTAATCACCTCTACTTAATCATCTAACAGGAAGAAAACAATTACCAGTCTTGCAACTTGGGACAACATATCTGCTTCTGTGAAATGCCAGGAAGCATTCTCCTAGACGGCTCCTGGTTTTTAGGGAGCATCCACTCCCTGCTGCTTTGAGCAATCCCAACCTGATGTTTCCAGCCTGGTGCACAGGGGGGCTGGAGCAAGCCCAGGCGATGGGACCGGGCTGTGTGCAGGGTGGACAAGGCAGCAGAGGGAGCTCCCATATTGCTCCTCTGGACTAAGATGTGTGTACAGAGGGTTGAAGAGATGCTGGATTGCCCTGAGACAGGGCTAGCGAGCAGCACAATAGGCACACACTGGTTTTGGCCTCAAACACTGTCATTAAAGAGGAGAGTTCATTCAATAATCTATAATGCCAGTTTCTGACACTTGAGTGCACTGGGATGGCTCTGCTGGGAGCCATCTGCAGTGGAGGCAACAGCTAGTCCTGGAGATCTGGATTCCCACACTGACCTTTTCTGAAAGCATGAGCAAGCCCCAAGAGCTCCTTTCTCAGCAGGAATGGTCAGTCCTTTGGAATAGGATCCAGCAATCTGCAGCCCCTGCCATGCAATGCAAAGCAGTCCTTTGCATTAGTTTAGTCTCTTCTCCTCAAGAGAGAGGGTGATGGGGGGGGGGCAGTTCTGCTCTTGCAAGGGTTGTGTGGATGTTGGGTCTCCCAGCTGCAAACCATGTTGTGACACTGAGTGTGAGATGAGCCCAGAGTGTGGGCTCCAGCCTTGCTCTGAGAGCATATCCTGACTGCACTGGCTGAGCCAGAACAAAGTTTTGCATTCCCTGCCTGCTGGGCTGCAGATGGGCAAGTGGGGATCCCATCCTGAACACCCAGAAAAGCAGCCTCCTTCTTTCATGCAAGATCCCTCTCTAAGGAAATGCACATGCCACCAGGAAGACAGTGAAGATGGGACTGATAAACAATCTTCTTATCTGCTTTGCAGTTTAAATCTCTGATTTGCCCAGGATAATGAATTTGTGAGCCTCCCCCTGCCTTAGTAGATGCTTTCGAAGCATCACCAGCAGAACTGCCATCTGCTCCCTCCAGCCAGATGCAAGCCTCCAAGAAACAGCATTTGCTCAGTGAAGACAAGCAGTGTGTCCCAAGACAGCTCTGGACATGCGGCTGGCTCCCTAGCACCCGCTTGGCCAAGAGACGAGGCGAGAGGACCTGCCACCACTGCTCTGGTGTTAACTGAGACATGCAGGGCTTCCTGGCACTGCCTGGGAGCATCGAGCTGGGGCATGAAGATGCCAGCCCTTGCTTTGCCCCTCTACCCTGCCCACTCCTCCTCAGCAGGGTGAAGAGAGGCCAGCGCCAAGGAGGCTCCAAGCTCATTAATTACCAGGCTTCCTGGCAGGTTATCCCTGCTAATCAGGTCTGGTCAGGAGTGGAAGAGCTTGCTGCAGGCTGCCACTGAGGCTATGTAAATCTTCATGCATGTGGGTGCAAACAAGAAATTCCATTCAAACATAACGTTTGTAAAGGTGGTCGAAGGCCAGAACAGAGAGGCTGTGGAGTCTCCAGCCTTGAATACATTTAAAGCCCAACCAGAGGCAGCCCAGAGAAGCCTGCTCTAGGTGCTCAGAAACTGCACCCAAAGCAGTGGATGCAGCTCTGCCGCCGCCTACACCTTTAGTCTGAGCAATCCTGCCCTTCTGTAACTGTGATCCCCTTTGGGGACCAAGCACCTATTCATCTGAAGAACTAGAGCACGAAAGAGCAGTTTAATTGCAGCATCTATGCAGCAGGCAAGCCAGCAAGGGAAATGGTGATGCTCCTCTCATCACCAACAAACTGTTTTCAAGGCACGAAGAGTGATCTCTGGTTGGGACCTAGTGGGGCTTCATGGCTCTACAGCTTTTGCACTCTATACAAGAGAAATGGGATGCAGACAGGAACGTTGATTAGGGAAAGGAAAGGTTTTAAGAATAAGACATAGGCATCTCCCACACCTTTAAAGGCATGGTCTAAGCCCAGTGAGGCCAGTGAAGCCAAAAAGTTTTCCATATCGCCTTAAGTATCCTGTGGTTCTCCTTGTGCATCTGGGATTTCCACTCTTTGGGGTACCTCAGCTCTCTGTTACCCCAGTAATGAAGAGTATTTCGATGAAGGAAGCTGAAAATGAAATCTGGAAGTTCCTCAAACCCCTGACTCATGCAAAAAATAAGGCTGTGTTGGGCAGATAACCAAGAAACCACACTGCCATGAATCCTGTATGGAGGTAGACAGATTACAAACCTCTCCTGAAACTATGTTGGTAACACACCACACCGAATGGTGGCATCTTCTGGGAAAGGGCTAATGGCTCAGGTGGGAAAGGGATCTGGGCAGCTCCATACATTTTGTTTGTGGTAGTTTCTATCAAATGCTTTTTTTTTCCCTTCAGCTGCCAAAGGAGGCAACAGCCAGAACCTGACTGCTAATTACAGCCTATAAAAAGGACTTCTGCTGTGCACTCACAGCAGTTCACTACTACCTTAAAATAGGACATTTATTTCAAGAGCTTTTATTCCCTGTAAGATGACATTAACTATAATTTACATTTTAATATAGCTCCTAGAAGGCAGTAACATCTGCACGCATCTCTACTTACATGTCTTCCTCCCCTTCCTCCTCTTTTTAGTACTTGGCTGATAACCGATTTTCAAGACACTCAACCTCACTTGAACCTCAGCTCCTCAGTGCCCAGGATGAGTCCTGCTGGGAATGTCATATGAAGGACATGGAGCCTCCTTGGGCACACCATGGATGGGGTTTGGTCACCTGCATGGCTGTGGGGATGGACAGCAGTGTTACAGAGCATTGGTGCTGTGCTTTGCCGCAGCGCTGCAAACCCACATGGAAAAATCCCTGGGAAAGATCCCGACAGTTTGACTGTGCTGAATCCCACAACCACGCATCCTCTGAGCAGAGCACTTCCAGGTGGATGTTTCCATGGTGACTTGCCTCTTGCTACTGGGAGAGGAAAAGCAGAGCTGCTGCATTAACAACCCTGTGCGATGCTGGTGGTGACACGCCCTGAAGGCTTGCACAGCTTGTTCTGATCAGAGGCTTCTGCAGGCACCAACAAGTATGGGAAAGTGCAATATGAAGACCTGATCTCCAGTGCAGAGCCACTGGGGAAGATGGCACATAGATGCTGTGGGGGACAGATTTCAACAGAAAAAGGAGAAAGCTTGAGGGACATCAGAAAATCAGGGACATCCCTGCAGCGAAATCACAGCTCTGCTGAGCAACACAGTGCCCAGCTCCCAGTGCTGATGTCCTTCCCAAGGTGGGCAGATACCATGGCAGGGGAGAAATAGTGCAGAGTGTGGAGGGATTTGTAAGATAAAGCAGTGGTGCAGTATCTGCATCTTTGGGAAATAATGTATGTTGTAATGAGCTTATCAGACCTGTGTGTCCTGTCTGGTGTTTCCATATAGAAATGGTGCAGTGCAGGAAACTAGGCCTGTACTTCTGTCCTGTCTCTCATCCTTTCACACCAGTCCTGATCACCAGAGACCTAATTCAAGACGGACAGCAAGTTCCCCTGGGCTTCCTGGAAAATCCTGACTGTAATCCCTAAAGAAAGGTCATGGACCAGCATTTCATCTCTGGAGATCCAGCACTATGGACAGGAGCCCTCGGTGAGCATTTCCCTTATAATTAACTCCTCTGGGAAGTGTGACAACCACTGTTTGCCTGCAAGGGCTCTGTGGCCAAAGCACCATGGTGAAATCATGAAGCAAAGACATCCTATGACTTGAAGGCCAGAAGAAGACCAGAACAGCACACCAGTACTGCCAGGAGCTTAAAGGAGGTGCATGCAGTGCTCAGTCCACATGTGCTGTGGAGGAGATATTTCTCCCTGGGACAATGCTGCGGAGTAGCCTCTGTGTCCCCTGCACAAACCAGCTTGTGCTGTAGGACATCGTCCCTTGGGGAAGACCATACTGATCCTCTGAAAACCAGGTCAGCAATGAGGAGTGGGACAGACTAGGAGGTCTGTCCTGGAGGTGGAGCAGGCACCTGGCCCCACTGCTCCTCCAGATACTGGAGGACATGGCAGTGGCAAGTGGGCACACATGCCAGGCTTGTGGTGGCCTGGTGTGGTCACGAGACCCTGTGCATGCCCACTGAGGATGGTAGGGATGTACCCAACAGGACTGAGGCTGTCCTGCACCCCCTGTCCTGTCTGCAGCTTGTGAAAGCAGACAAGACCTTCTCTGTGGCTGTCCCCAAACCAGAGGGTATGGAGATGATGCTGAAGCAAGCAGACACTGTTCTCAGCCTAACAATGCTGAAGTCACAGGAGGCAAATCTCAGTGTGCAGGACTAGCTGGCACTTGAGTGGGTCACAGCTGCAAGACTGTCCCTGTATTAAGTGTAAAAGCAAGCACTGCTGCATTTATTACTTACCCCTCCCAACCCAGTAAGAATTAAAAGGGAAAACCAAATCATTTCAGGCTAAAAATCTTCCCAACACTCCACAGGCTGCAGAGCAGAGGGGAGCAGACTCTGGGTTTTAAACACCTGCTGTGATGCTATGGATAACTGGATGCAGGCTTGTGTACCACATCTGCTGGAGCATGCAGGGCCACAGAGCCCTTCCTACCCATGCAGCTCCCTTCACATGGCACATGGGGAGCTGTCAAGGGCTGGGTCCTTCAGGGAGGGTGGATTGGGGCCTCATTTTAAGAGAGTCCAGTGTGAAACCTAGAGGCTGTTTCTTTTTTTAAGGGTCAGACCTACTAATGGGAAAGGCCAGCTGATAACAACAGTGGATGGGGTTGGGATGTACATATAAGTGTGCTGGTAAGAGCAAGCAATGGGATGCAAGTCCCTTCCTCTGGCCAAAAAGTGAAAGGCCTCCATGGGTTGTGCTGAGCAGGGAAATTCTTTGTGCTGCTTGGCTTTGTGAGAGTTTAATTAACTGTGCCCTGAAGGGGAAGAGTGAAAAAGAGCCCACCAGGCAGTGGGGGCCTTCTCTGCACCTAGAAGAGAGGCTGGTGGCACGGCATGCCTATTTGGGGTTGTGCTTTATTGAGCATTAATGCTGGGCTTGGTCCCACAAAGCTGCTATTGTCCATCTCCTGATGGAAACACTCACAAGCCCTTGTATTGCGGTGCCCATCATCTGCAGGCAGGCTGGAGACTGATGGCCTCCTCCCTCATTTTAGGCAGGTCCAGGAACCCCTCCAGAGGGATGGTGGCCAAAAGCAAGGCCAAGGGGATGCAAGTAGAGCCAGAGAGAAGACACAGATGTTTCTAGGCAGAACAGTGAAATGCAGTTGGAAATGCCCATCCTAAAGCACAAAGTGATGTCAGTGTGAAATGCCTCAGCTGGCCCATATCAGTGACGGCCAGGGTGCAACTACCTTGTCCCACAGACACTGGGCACTGCTACTACACCCACTCTACCACTCCCAGGTGAGATCTGGCCCTTTGCTTCCATTCTCATCCCTAGATGATCTGAAAAGAAGCAGTGTCATGACTGCAGGAATGACACAAGTCAGGAGCCTGTTCTCACACCGAGCTGACCTCAGTGCTCACGTTGAGAGCTGCATCTCAGCTCCCCCAGCACCAACAATTCACTTCGCAGTGCAAACACCACCCTGAGGCCATGAGGTGCTCACCACATACAGAAAACAGAACAATTCCTGCTCCTCCCTGATGATGGAGGTGCCATCCCATGCCATCAAGTGACACATAAATTGAGCTGAAGCCAACTGAAGTTACAGGCACTCAGCATCTATGCTAGTGGCTCAGAAGCTACACAGGACATGAACAAGGTCATTTTCCAGCCTGTAGATGCTGTACACATGGCTGCTGACATAAGGAGTAGTAATTGGCCCAGTAGTAGAGTAATTGAGTGAGAACCATGACCTGAAGGAAGTCTGTCATGCTGTAAGCAGGCTGGGCATCTGCAGCAAAACGAAGTTCAGCTAATGTGGAAAGCAAGAAGAGAGGCTTTCCATAGACCTCCCCTCTCCTCCTGTGGTGCTTCACGCCAACAAACAGCACCAGTCCTCATCCCCACCTGGTGCCAACCTTGCAGAAAGCACCATTCAAGCTGGTGGGTAAGGGCTCACCTTCAACTTGTGCTCGTGCTCCTTGTTGACCCGGGACAGCAACTGAGCTTTCCTTCTGTTGAGGGCATCAATGAGGGCGTCACACTGGGCCACCAGGCAGGCCTCGAACTCCACACTGTTCTCCTGTGGGTCAGAGCAGAGCATTACAACCCTGGACACATCTCCAGTTCAGCTGGGGAACCTGATTTTTTACTATGATACCACATGGGCTATTTCTACATGTGCTGCTGCACCACTGCAACTCACAAATCCATAGCATTAGCATGTGGGATGCTTACACCCTTGGCTCACAGCAAATGTGGTGGGAGCAGGTGGGGAACAGGTTTGGTCTGTCCTGCCACATCCTTGGATCTACCCATGGCAGAGACAGGGGTCTCTGCTGCTCCCTCCATGACACAGGCATCTTTGGGAGGAGCATTTTTTGGGAAGCTGCAGGGGAGTAATATGAAAAGTCAGGGGTGAGCCCCTTTGGGACAGCACCCACCAAACAAAGGTAGGGAGATGGGACAGGACTGCAGAGAGCAACTCATCCTGGTGGGAAGGGGCTGACTGTTTCCCAGCCAGAAGATACAGTACCTGGATTTGCTGCACCATGTTGCGGAGTTGGACCAGGAACTCTTTTGCTTCCTTGGCTCTGTCTGACAACCCATTCAGGGCTTGGGAAAGCTGGCTCTGCAGGGAGAAGAAAGAGCAAGGTTACTGCCATGTTCTGGACTCATCCTCATGTTGGAGGACCTGATAGGTGTATGATTTGGGCTGGGGATAGACTAAAGTTCAGCACTGCCTTCCTGGAGTGTGCAGCCTTCAGCAACCCACCAAGGTATTCTTCTGCCCTTGCTGCCCTGCATGTAAGGAGAGGAAAAGGAGGGTTAGTCATCATCACGGATGCCCTGGGTTTGGGAAGAAGATAATCAGTATCCACATCCTCCATGGGCTTCCCTGAGGGATCAGGGACAACCCACATCCATCCAGCGTCTCCAAGTGAGCCAGTCACTACCTACCTGTGCTCTCCAGGGAGCCAGTCACTACCTACTATCTGTGCTCTCCAGGGAGCCAGACACCAAAAACCCTGTAGGATCTGACCCATGTTTGCTGCAGGTGATCAGCAGAAGGGCTCAGGTCAGGCTACCCAGAAGGGCTCAGGTCAGGCTACCCTGAATCAGACCAAAAATCTCCCTGAAAGGTAAAGCTGGTTCCTCCATTGCCATGCAAAATATTGCTCCCTCCTCCTCTGGTGCTAGGGATGGGAGCAAACACTCACAGCCTGCTCTTGCCTGTGCTGGGCTGAGCAGGAATCTTCCCCATCTGCTGTGATTTCAGTAAGAGTTGATCACCCATGACAATTTACCTCTCGGAGGGATTTTGCCTCTTTTGTGGGCTCAAACTGCCTGCAAACACCACACAGGTTTTGAGGTGTGATCCTTCTTTGTGGCAGACACAGAAGGGAGCCCAAATCTCCAAAACCTAATGTATCATCTCTCCTGTGATCAGGATGTCGGCATCAGGCTGGCACCTGCCTTGTGTCATGCTCCCCTGAATGCCAGCATGGAGAGAGGAAGAAGGTGAGATGGGAGAGGGGAGTAAAGGGAGCGATGGTGCAGAAGGGACGCAAGGTCACCAGTGCGTGGTGCCTGCTGAGATGGTGCTGGGCTGAAATTGAGAAAAAGAGGCATTGCTATCAGAGAGATGAGGTAGCAAATGAATGGCAACCATTTAATGGCCCAGAAAATGACCTTACTGCTGCCTCCCCAGGAGATGTTAATATAACCCTGGTGATTTCTGAAATTCCTTTGTAATTTATAGTGCCCAAGCCATTAGGATGCGGAGCTAATCAGCAAATGCATCTCTAATAAAAATGGGATTACTAAATCAGCTCAGTAGGTCTCCCTGTCTTTCTTCCTTTCCCTCCCTAAGCCAAAACTGGAGGAGAGCTGAGGCCAGAGCCCGAACTGCTCCCCCAGTGGCAGCCTCACGCACCCCAGGGACCACCCAGCCCTGCCTCTCATCCTCTCCACTGCGCCCATGTGAAAGCCTCCATCGCCCTGCCCCATGCTTGCCCTCTGCAGCCACGCATGGCTCCAGCCCCCCCAGATTTAGGAAGACGTGTTAAACCCAGCAAGGTGGTTTGCTGAGAACTGCAGGGCCCTGGCCTTCGGCAACACAGGCAATTGAGAGAAAATCAGCAGGAGTTTGTTATGTTTACAAGCTCCTCATTAAAACTGCAGCATGCTGAGGTTTTTTCTTTTAATAAAGTCTTTGGAAGGCTTTTTCTTTTCCTATCAATATACATCCCAGAAAGGGGATCTTTGTATCAAAATAACTCTTTGAGTCTTTCCTAATGGGAAAGCATTTAAAATGTGCTCTTGAAATTTAGTAAGAGCTCTGTGATGCCAGTGCACACTGTCCACAGGTAGCTCCTTCACCCTGAACACTCCCAACCTCGCAGCACAATGTCTTCCATGGCACAACAAGCTTTGAGCCTGTCCACAAAATGAAAAAGATGGTCCATCACCTTCTGAGCATCTCTCCCTGTGGTCTTACAGTGCATCCCACTCCTCAGCTCAGCCCTTCCCTCTGCTCAAGGTGTTCTCAATGCCACCAGTGCCTGCAGGTGGGGGGCATGAACTACTCAGGAAACTGTATTTTCTCCATAATTGTAAGGTTGGTGAGGTGTGCAGTGGACACCCTGCCCCGTGCCTTGCCCCCAGCATGGAGAATGGGATGCCTGGCTCACACTGATGTGCTAGCATTGTCTGAGCAAACCTGGTGTTCCCATACATAGGGTTCTCACTGGACATAGGAGCTCTAAGGTTTTTTCAACAGCATGAGCTTTGTGCTCATCTCCAGGAAGGGTCCCCACCATGACAAGACTCTCCTGGAGTTCAGACATGTTCCTGGACACATCCCCTTTGAAACAAACATCTGCCCAGCTCTCCTGCTGCATCCCTGATGCTTATGGCAAGAGTCACCCCGCTGGGGACTCTGAGCTGCAAGCCATCACAGTCAGCCCATTAAACAAGGTTAATTAATGCTATACGACAGTGGAGCGCGCATGGGAATGTGTGCAGGGACTCACAGGCATGCCTGAATATATTCATTAAGGGCAGTGCTGCAGGCGCAGTGACAATGTGATTCATAACCATATGCCACAGGAAAACAAAGCCCTTCTGGTTTCTGTTATTATGTTAATAAGTCAGAGGCTGCAGAGAGAAATTAAATGACTGATTGGGTTTGTAAATTCTACAGGTACCTCCAATGACCCTTGGAGCAAACCCAAGCTTTAATACAGTCTGTCACCTCGGAGGATTTAATCACCAGACACAGAAGGCAGAATCACAGGTTCTGCGGGATCTATATGGAAGGAGTAGGAGACGGACACTCAGGAGGAGTCCTCCATCTGGGAGCAGGGGGTCAGAAGGACCGCAAACCTTGTCTTCTGCAGGTGCTCCACCAGCTGTCAGGAAGCAAGATGCTGTTAATGTTTCTGACACACAGTGGAGGGATTTCCTCTCCCTGTGAAAAGCTGGAACGTTGCGCTTTGCATCTCCATGTGGGAACAAAATCATTGGTTCTTCTTGGGGCCGGGAACCCAGTTCTGGGGACCACTGTCCCCTCACAGCACAGGGGACGGTGGATGGAGACCTGTTGTCCTCCAGTGCGCAGCGGGTCAGCCAGCCCACATGTGCTGGACTGGAGCAGAATCCCACACCAAGCTATCACAGGCAGAGGAATTAATGAGTGCGAAATGAAGAAAAATCTCATTTAGTGGCTCTTAAAATCAAGTGAATTTGTTCTTTGCGGAAAGCTGGCTTCTTTTTCAATGCTCTTGTTTCAAGGCAGTATGAAGAGACCTCTGTAACTCACATTAACATTAATGGGAGCTAAGCATTTAAATCTGTCCCCGGAGCACTTAGAAGAGAATCCATCCCTTCTTTGTGCTCACTAATAGCTCTGTAACCCTCCTTCCCAGGCAGGCTGACAAAGGAATTTCTGTCACTCTTTGATTCTCCCTTGTCCCAGGGCACGGATGAGCACAGTTGGGCAGAAGGCTGGTGGCTCAGAAGGGCTGAGCGGGCTCCAAGAAACAGAGAAAAGCACCATTTTAAATGCTGCATCATTTCTCAGACAGAGCTGATCTGATTCTCCTGCTGTGTAACACAGCTGCCAGCAATGGAGCTCCTCCAGGTTTACCTTGAGGTGAGGAGGGAGATGGGCTTGTTATTTTAGGAGACACTGGGTCCTGCTTGGCATTGGAGTCATGAAGCCAGCTCTGTGTGACAGCTCCATCTGGCATACCAAGAAAAGCCTGAAGTTAGCTAGTGCTGGCCACCAACAAGAGCAAGGAGCAGTTGCTCCCATTTCAAACCTCCACTTGCTTTCAGGCTCTGACACTGGACAAGATGGAGTAGTCAGGAGAGACACCATTCTCCTGCTCTGCTCAGCAGAGAGGAGGGCTCCTCTGCAAGCCAAAACCCAGTTGCCAGCCCAGGTCACCTGGCCAGCTGGAAGCCCTGCTCTGAGCTCTGTCCCCAGCCAGCAAGGGCTGCACCCACATGGAATCCTAGAATGGTTTGGGCTGGAAGGGCCTTAAAGCTCATCCAGTTCCAACCCCCTGCCACAGGCAGGGGCAGCTTCCACTAGACCAGGTTGCTCCAAGCTCCATCCAACCTGGCCTTGAACACTGCCAGGGATGGGGCAGCCACAGCTTCTCTGGACAACCTGTGCCAGTGCCTCAGCAACCTCACAGGGAATATATAATATCTAATAATATAATATCTAATCTAAATCTGCCCTCTGTCAGTTTAAAGCCATTCCCCCTTGTCCTGTTCCTGTATTCCCTTGTAAAAAGTCCCTCCAGCTCTCTTGTAGGACCCTTAAGGCACTGGAGGGCAAGTTTGTGTGTAATAGGGAAAGGTCACAAATTCAAATGAGATCAAGAAAGGACATTTCTGTTCAACCCCAGTGTAGCACCTTCTGTATAGGGGTAGTCTTCCAGCCTCCAGCAGTTCACAGGAACCTCATGAGATTGGCATGGCTTTTAGATAGCCTGTGTAAGTCTCCTTGAATTTCTTTTCCACATTACTGTCCTGTCTCATTATGGACTAACATAAGCTTTTATTACAAGACCAGAGAATGGCCACGAGGATAAGGGGGCTAAACCACCTCCCATATGAAGACAGGCTGAGAAAATCGGGGCTGTTCAGTCTGGAGAAGAGAAGGCAGCATGGAGACCTCATAGCAGCCTTCCAGTATCTGAAAGGGTCCTAGAAGGATGCTGGAGAGGGACTCTTCATTAGGGACTGTAGTGATAGGACAAGAGGTAATGGGTTCAAACTTTGGCAGAGGAGAGCTAGTTAGATATAAAGAAGTTCTTCCCTGTGAGGGTGGTGAGGCACTGGCAGAGGTTGCCCAGAGAACCTGTGGCTGCCCCATCCCTGGCAGTGTTCAAGGTCAGGTTGGATGGGGCTTTGAGCAACCTGGTCTAGTGGAAGCTGTTCCTGGCAGAGGGGTTGGAAATGGATGCCCGTGAGGTCCTTTCCAACCCAAACCATTCCGTGATTCTATGATCATCCACAAAGTCCTGTAACAAGGAGTTCACAGCTTAAACATGTGCCCTGTGAGAACTACTTTCTCTGGGTGGTGCAAACTCTGCCTGCTTCAAAGGCCACTTGCCCTTAAGATTTCAGATGTCTGCACCTCCTCATCAGTCACAGATATGCTAGGTGCTGCCTGTTACCCCAAGACAGAAAAACCAGCCCAAAATTGCTCTTGGCATTACACTGAGAGCCCAGTACCTGCTCTGACATCCCAAATGTTGCAACCAGCTCGTTTCTTCTCTCCTTCCAACCAAGTAATCTCACAGCCAATTCCTCTGCTGGAGCATCCATAGGAGGTAAAAGAGAAGAGGAATAAGCCACAGCAAGAAAAGCTGCTGCTCCCAGCTGTTCTGCTTGTACCCTCAAAATGATGAGGAGCTGTCAGAGATGCTGAAGTCCTGTGCTTCTTTCTTTTAATTAAAGCAAAAGACCTACAGCCTTTAAATCTTGAGGCAAGCTTACTGTATGTGATGCCTGACTAATTAAAATGGGATGTTTAATTAAAACTTGCATTCAGTCAGGAAGTTGATGAAGCTAAACTGTTACTAATTGGCTTTTGGCTCCAGTCACGAGAGCCTGACTTTTGGATACAGCGCTTCCTAAGGAGAGGATCCAGGAGTTCTGTCTGGAGCTGCAGCCTGGGCTGAACCTGTCCCTTGAGACCGGAGCCTGCACCACAGGGTGAGGGGAGACCAGAGCAGACGGGACCACGTCCCGGGGTCCTGCAGGAGCTGGTTCTCCTGGGAGATGGGTGACTGTGGAGCTGGCTGTGCCCTGTGCACAGGGAGCCTCCCTCCTGAGCCTGCTCCCGGCCATCATCAATGCCCACATGAACTCACGTCCTCATCCCTGTCCTCGTTCTTCCTTTGCCCACCTGACATCACCCACTCGCTCCTGCCAGGCCTGCTCTGAGGACGAGCAAAGCCGGAGCATCTTTGCTGCTAAGAACTGTAACTGAGCCAAGACAGGCGACAGGAACAGAGCATGGGTCTGAACGACCCCTCCTCAAACACCGCACCACCGCTGCTGCCCATTTGACGTGGGTCCAGCTCAGCTTCTTCTGGCTTCCCATGAGAAGGATGTGCTCTCAGCCTGACATAAGTAACACACACAAAGGCAGTAAAGTAACAGGCAGAAGAGCCTATGCTTGTCAGCAGGACACACAGACAGGGCCAGTTTGTGAGCAAAGCTCCTGGTGTGAACTGTGGGCTAGGAATGAACCCTTAGGAACGGCTCCTGCTCCCCTGCTGCAGACAATGGGGGAAGCAAGGGATGGGAAGGCAGCGATCGCTCCCGCTGCGTACGGGGCCCCTGGTTCTCCTTCGCTGCAGTGATGCCAGGAAAACCGGGGTCTGCAGGAGGAGGGTGGAAAGTAAACTGTTAAATAGAGCAGCCCAGGGAAAGGAGCTGCACACGGGGAGCATGTGCAGGGGCTCTGTGGCAGCCCCGAGGGCAGCTGGCGTCTGCAAAGCAGATGATCTCTGCACGAGTGAGGCAGGCTGGTCTCTGGGCTGGCATCTGCAGAGCACATTATCTCTGGGGCAGATTTTATTGATATCGGAGTTAATTCCAGGGCCTGAGGAGGGGCCCCTGCATCTTTGGAAGAGGCAGAGCTCCCACTGCACCCGCTACTATTAATCATAGACCCTGGGGGATCCTGCTGGGGGAAGCACACAGCCCTTTGCCACTGCAGCGCAGGGAAAACCCCAGGCAGAACCTGAGGAGGGAGGACACCCGAGATGGGGACACTTTCGGGTGCCTCGCCTCTGCAGTGGTGACATCCATGTACTGCTCCAAAAGGATCGCCATCCCTGGCTGGATCATGGGTGAGGTACAGGCTTCTCAATGCACACAGAGAGATGTGGTGGGTTTGGGATGCTCAAAGGTCCAGCCCAGCAGAGCTGTATTGATCTGTGTGGAGCACAGGCTGTGCTCCTTTCTCTCATCTCCCATCCTTTCCCCCTGTCCCCGTGCAGCAGCACAGCAGGCTCACATGTGTCACCTGAAGCTGGCAGGGGGAAGATCTGCTCCAGAAGGGACCATGGATCAGGCCAGCATGGAAGCAGTGGAGAATTCAGCTGGGAGAAAGCCTCATGTCCTCTGTGCCAGGCAGCCAGGCTGCCTGCAGCCTTCCAAGACCTGGAGGGGATGATGCAGTGGGTTTTGCCCCTTGCCAAGTCCCAGAGCTGGGCTGCTGCCTGGCAGTTGGCTGGATTCTGTTAAAGCCACTTAGGTTTTGGTAGCATTGATAACAACAGCAAAGCTGTTCTGGGTGCTGCAGAAATCACTGCCAGTCTTGGCAGTGCCAGTTTTGAGGCCTTATCAGCTCAGCCCAGGATGTTCTCATTGTTTCCATCCAGCCCAAAACATTCCTTATCAATCTGGACTCCTGCAATAAGGAGCTGCTTCAGGGTTATGGGTGGTTGTGGGGTCCAGGGAGGCTTGGGCACTGCAGGGTACCCAGGAATAGCACCAGAGATGTCCCCATGAAAGACAACCCTGAGGGCTCATGTTGGATGCTGCCTGTCCCACTGAGGCACTGTGCTGGCCTAAACAACCCCTCTGGTACGCAGCTAAGCCTATGTCTGCATCATTCCAGGGCCAAGCTCTGTGTTTGTGGTATTGTTCGCTTCCTTGGGATCGCCATTCCTACCACATCATCTCCCCTATGCTCCCTATGATGACTGTAAGAGCCAGCCAGGAGCTGAACCCCCCAGTACCGACGTCCTGTCACTTGGGTGCACAGATGGCCCTGGCCGCTGGCTTTGTTCATGCAAACACAAGGCAGTGTATTTCCTCAGCAGGCAGAACTGATTCAAAGGCTCCAGCCTGGAAATAAAACAAGGATATATTCTTTTCAAGCATGACTTTGCTAAAACCCTTTCATTGCCTCCCATGTGGCTATGGGATTCCCTAGCCTCGCACAGGCAAACTGCTCTGCCTTTCCCCACCTGGCTGTGGGCAATGCTGAATTCATGCTGAGTTTCTTGTGCATTTCATCGAGCCTGGTCTCAGTGACACCCTGCAGCAGCAGTGGCAATGTCCCTCAGTGACGCCGCCTCCCTGACGCCCAGCTAGTGCCTAGGTGGGGGCACGGGTTACTTGATGCTGCTTCCACCCAAACAGCAGAGAATTTTGCTCCTGCTGTGAATCCTTGTGCTCACTTGCACCTGCTGCTCCCTGTTCACAGACCTTCTGTGGCCAGCACAGATGGTGCTTTGCAGCCTGCGGTGGTTTCTTAGCAGACTTTGGGAGAATCCTGTACAAGGAGGAGGGCCTGAACCCCAGCCTCCAGCATCCCTGCACTTTAACCCCACTTCTTCAAGGGGCAAACAATCGGGCCCGCAAAACTCTCCAGCAGAAGACAGAGCTGCCAAATAGCCAGAGACAGAACAAGCCAGAGGCTTGCTTCCGAAAACATGGGGACACCAGATGAAGTTATTGGATACCACTGTAGCTGCAGTGACCTCCTGTGTCTCCAGCACTGCTGTGGGATCAAGCCTGGTTTAGCTCAGCCCCCTGGAAGTGGGCAGACCTAGGATGATTCCTGGCAACATGATGAAGGCCAGCTTTGCACGCAGGGACACTCGTTGTGGATCAGTTCATGTGTGGCAACTTGCTGGGCTGCCCCCAGTTGTTGGCCTAAGCAAATGTAAGAGGTATGCAATGTCCTGGGCTGCTCCTTGCTGGCAGTTCCTTGTCCTGGGCTGCTCCTTGCTGGCAGTTCCTTGCTGTGAGGATGTGTTGAAAATGCTGTGTCCTTGCTTTGATGCAGGATATAGTTCTCACTTTGATTTTCAGAGAGAAGAAATGCAAGCATCTAGTAATAGCACCTTGATGTTGTCCAATTAATTCCTGTTTTGCTTCATTAACACTCAACAACAAATCACATTAGCTTTGCATTGGGAAAACCTAACACAAACTTCCCTCTGAAATCACAAACAGAACTGCCAGCTCTGTTAAAGGGATGCCAAGAAAAACAAGCTAAGCAAGGGTCTCTTGCGTGCCCACAGGTACACAGAGGGGCAAACAAGGTAATGGTGAGAAACTATTTGGAAAAGGCCAGATACCGAGGACTGATCTGCACAGATCTGAAGAGTGAGCTGATGCTGAGCTCCACTCTCTCCCTGTTTCAGGAGAGCCACTTTGGACTCACCCTCTCCTGGTTCTGCTTCAGCTGCACTGCATGAGGCAGCGTGCTGCTGGAGGGCATCTTCCAGGCTGTGTCCCTGGGAGAAGTCCAGGTCCTGCTGCAGCTCTGCACACAGGCATCCTCAGGCCAGGAGTACTGCGCATACATGGTGCAGCTGCGCTGCAGGCTGCTGGCCTGAGCTCAGCAGTTTCCATATCCTGCTCTGGGCGGCAGCCTCCCTTGGAGTCTTGCAGTCGAGATGATACTGATGGAGTCTGGCTGCTGCTGGGATCTGAACCCTGGCAAGAAGGCCTTGAACTTTGCTGGTGGCTGGTTCATGCACACGAGGGTACAATAAATTCCTCCCCATTGTCCCTCATGGGGCAGTCCAGGGCACTCAAAGTAGCAAGAAACTCAGCCCCAGCTCTAAAGCCTGTGGCTCGCTGAGATCCAAATGGGATCCTCAGGACCTATCTCTTCCCATCTGAAAATTTGCAGACCTAGGGGCAGAAGTTTGCACAGGCTGGACCACACATTTGTACATAGTCCTCCTTTTCCTTCCCTCAGCTATACAAAAAAGATGTGGACCGGCTGGAGAGGGTCCACAGAAGGGCCACAAAGGTAATCTGGGACTGGGAAACTGTGTGAGGAAAGGCTGAGAGAGCTGAGCTTCTTCAGCCCAGAGAAAAGATGGCTCAGGGGAGACCTGATCACCATGGAATCATCAAATCAACCAGGTTGGAAATGACTTTTAAGACCATCAAGTCAAACCATTGCCCCAGCACTGCCAAGGCCACCACAAAACCATGTCACTGAGGGCCTTGTCTGCAAGGTTTTTGAACACTTCCAGGGACCGTGATCCCACCACTGCCCTGAGCAGCCTGTTCCGATGCCTGAGCACCCTCTCTTTGAACAAACGTTTCCTAATATCCAATCTAAACCTCCCCTGCTGCAGTTTGAGTCTGTTTCCTCTTGTCCTGTCCCTTGTTACCTGGGAGACCAACCCCCACCTCACTACAACCTCCTTTCAGGTAGTTGTAGAGAGTGATGAGGTCCTACTATGTTCCAGTATTTAAAGGGTGCCTGCAAAGAAGACAGAGACTCCCTTTTTACAAAGAGTCCCATGGAAAAGATGAGGGGTGATGGACACAAGTTACTCCTGGGGAGATTCTGACGGGACGCAAGAGGAAGATTTTTCACAATGAGAACAACCAGCCATTGGAATAATCTCCCTGGGAAAGGGGTGGATTCCCCAACACTGGACTCTTTAAAGATTCAGGAGGACAGAGTGCTGAGACATCTAGTCTAAGTTGTGCTTTGCCTAGAAAGGTTGGACCAGATGATCCCTGAGGTCCCTTTCAACGTGGTATTCTATGATTCTGTGATTCAACATCACTGATCTACCAGAGCTGTGGAGATCCTCCCATAGTCGAGGTACACGTCCCAGGTACGCAGGCCACAGCACAAGGTGTAAGCTAAAGGAGTGCTCTTTAGGCTGAGGAGACTTGCAGATGTTACAGATACAAACACCAAAGTAATACGTGCCAGCAACAAAAGTACACTGGTTGTAATGTATGGGTTGTAATGAGGCTGATGGGGGAAAGCAAAGAGATCCTTTGGCTAGAAAAGGCATAGTGAAGATCCTGGTGCAAGTCAGTCCACCCAGAGCTACAGCAGCACACAGCTCCCTTTAATGACTGTGCTGAGCCATGTCTTGAGGAGTGCAGTTGTAATGATGGTTGATTACCACTTGTGACCCAGCTGGGAGCACAGTGATCTATAGCTGCTGTCATGCAGCTGGTGGCATTTCCAAACCACCCTGGAAGCACAGGGCTCATTTGCTACGTGTCAGTGTTGTTACGATTTGAGAGATGAATGAGGCTGGTGAGAGGCAGCAGACAGTTTGCAGTCGAGCAATGCCTCCTCCAGGCTCTGCATGGCATGGTTCAGCAGCAACATGCAGTGTCCTGAGAGGGTGGAAATGCTTGTAGCTCTCCTGGACCAGCACTTACAGTCATGTCCCTGAGCAGACAGGCTGGTTCTTTGCTAGAGGTACAATTTACAGGCAGAATAAGCACACAGTTCCACCTACACTCTTCTCTGGAGAAGCTCGGAACGTATCATCTTGCACACACTCTCCCTGTATTTGTGGAAAAAGGAGGTTTAAGCATCCTTTGCTGTTCCCCAGCCCTCAGAGGGCTGAGTGCTGGAGCACACCCCTGAGTGATGGAGGGCAGCCTTGTGGGGACTGCCACTGCAGGCACGGCGGCTGTTACACCGGCTCTGACCCCATGGCAGACAGTGCTTGGGCCATGCTCTGCTCCTCCTGGGCTACCACTGGCTGCAGACTGGAGCCCATTTCCCCTATGGCTGGAGGAGTCAGGCGGGACAGCACGCACTCCTCCGCCCCGGGTGCCTCCTCTCATCTGCAGAGGAGCATTCCCACAGGCACAGCTTCCGCCAGGCTCCCCTGCTTCCGACTGCAGCTGCGGCTAGCACAGGGGCAGGGAAATGAACTGAGCAGAGCTGAATCCCATTAGAAAGATCCGGAAACAAGAGAGGAGATGGGAATGTGTCCAGGTTTCTGAGAGCTCTGTGTGCCCTTGTGCCAAGAGAGGAGAATCACAGATGAGGAGGACAGCATGTCCGGTCATGCTTAGGGATGCTTTGGCCAAGCTGTGGTGTCAGAAATCTGCAGGTGAGAGCTGAGCACGACACAGTGCAGCACAGCTTAGCATCACACCACAGTCCCTTTAGCATGCCTGGTGCTTGGGCTAACTGGACTGGGTGCATCTCTATGCTACATGGGCTGCGCCTGGAGAAACCTTGAGTGGCACCAGAGCGATGCACTGTGGCCTGCTTGAGATGAGCAGACTGGGGCTGAGCCTGGCTGGCGGAGGTCTTCCCTGAGGGTATGAGTATAGCTGTCAACCTCCTAACATCACCGGGACTGTCTGCTGAAAACAGGCACATCGTGGCCCCATCAAGAGATTTCCTTTCTGTAGGCATGACAAAGGCCAGGAAACATTGCAGACAGACTACTAGGAAAAAATACCCAGAAGACAAGTATGTGCTGAAGGAAAACTGCAGAAATTTGGCTTCCTGATGCACTAGGAAGTAAGATGCAGGTTACCCAGAGTTGCTGCTAATACTGTTTTTCTTTGCTACCCTTACCAATGCAGAACCATCCCTGAATGAACATCCAGGAGGGAAACAGAGATGTCTTACTGACACAGAGTTACCCACCAATCTGCTGCACCACTCTTAAGGAAGTCAGTGCATGGCAAATACTGACAGTAATAATGCTCAGCAGTGCAAGGTAATCAAGGCAACTGATCTAGTCATAATCAGCCTCAGCAAGCATGGAGTTCAGCTTCTGGAGGAGTACTCTGCAGGTCAGAAGGAACTGGCTCATCAAGCAAGATCTTCCTCACCTCAGGCAGCCTCTGAAATAGCGTTATTATTGTTCTTAAAAAGTAACAAAATCATCACACAGCCTTAATTAGAGAGACTGGCAATGAACAGAACCAGGCACTGCATTTCCTGAGAAGGCACTCAGCAGCTAATCTTTTCAACAGCTGATCCCTCCTTAAATAGCTGCTCCTTGTGGCATTTTCCCTTCAGTCTGAATAAGCCTCTGAGCCCTGGCTTCTCCTTTGCATGGCGTAGAAGACAGAAGGGAACAGGTAATGAGCACTCAACTTGTATCCTGAGTTCTTGGGGCAGCTCCAAGTGTAGTCCCAAGCACTGTCCTCTGAGATGCAGTGCTCATGTCTCTAGGTCATCCCTCCAGCAGCCTTCCAGTCAGTGAAGTGGCACACACAAGAAACCCCAAGCAGACAGCTCCAGGGATCATCCCTGGGCACATTAGAAAGGGAGCTGCCTCTATAAGGGATCTGGAATTAAACAAAAGGCAGTGGAGGAGAATGAACAAGAAGGACTTGGACCTGTTGGAGCAAATCCAGAGGAGGCCATAAAGATGTTCAGAGGGCTGGAGCACCTCTGCTATGGAGACAGGCTGAGAGACCTGGGGTTGTTCAGCCTGGTGGCCCAAGGTGTACCGTGTTGAAAATCACCAGAGCTCTGTCCAGTACTGAGACAAACCTCTCAAGTTCTGGTCTACATTTTCCTGACAAGATCCTCTCATTATTTTTCTTGCACAATTCCTTAAATCCATCTGTACATTGTGAAAATATCCAGCAAACAGTCCATTTCCTACAGGTCAGACTCAAATTTGCTGACAGAGTGATCAGGATAGAGGTTTGGGTTTGGTATCTCTCATGGTGAAGGAAAAGCAACCTGCTGCTGTCTACCTAGAAACACCACCTAGGCCAATGCTCCACTTGACCTCTCTTCTCCTTCAGGTCGTTTTCCTCCATGGTGCATGGAAAAACATGTAAGCAAAGACCCAGATTATGAGCCAAGATTATGGGCCAAGATCTGTGTCCTGTTTAGAATAAAGGTACTGTGGATGCACAAGCATGCAAAGAAAACCAGATCATGAGCCTGCAGGCAAAGCTGCCAGGAGATCAGCACACACTTCTGGGGTACAGTTAGCACAGGAGCACACAGACGCCTGTTCACTTTTGTGCAAGCACCAAGCATCTTCCTCTACACAGTCACCCAGGCAGTGCGTGTGGTCCGGGCATCACCCAATATCCAGGAAGGTGCACACTGCATCTTACACTTTCTGCCATCAAATTACGTTCCATCTGCCTTCAGTCCAATTACTGCCCTCCCACTCAGCCTGCTTCTGTGGTTACTCACACTTTAGCTCTTCCATCCCATTATTGCATTAAGTCTTTAAATCTGATTACTTCATTTGGAGTTAAATTTAAACCTGATTAACTGCATAAACAATGATTTTTACCAGTCTGGTAAACCAGGACACAGTCCTGGCCCAAACACAGGAAAAAGCAGGTTGAAAGCCCTGTGGGGCAATTCCTCTTTCTGGAGTGAGTGCATTTACCATCCTTTTGTCTTGTCCTACAGCCTTTAATAACCATCTGTGTGTTGTAGTCTGGCATAGTCATAAACAGTCTTGACAGCTAGCCAGCATCTTGACTTTGCTTCTGACATTTAACTGCCTAGAAATGTAAACTGCATTGCACCCTTCAGCTCTGGGCTATACCCACTGAGGCACTAAGGTAGAGGAATACACCCCATCACTGCAATCAGCCAGCATTCAATGCACTCACTGGGGCTAGCATGAGAACAACAGCAACTCATCACCATCATCACTGTTGATCATGAAGTCCAGCCACAGAGGGAGCTCAATGAAACTGCCTTCCTACTGAACGTAGTCCTGATATGGCATCCAGAAGGCCTGGTGTCCAAGCCCTGCTCTACCAGAGATGACCAGCGTGATGCTGGGGAAGTCCACTTCTCCCATCTCCTGCCAGTGTAGACCAGAAAGCTCTGAGGCAGTTGGGTGCGTGACTCGGTCTAAGGAAGCCTCATGTACTTCAGACAAAGGTAAAAGCACAGCTTTCAAACAACAGCAGCATGCAGGCAGACACCAAACAGGTCACACAGCCTTAGTATCCTCGTGGCTCTGCATCTTGTCAGTCCTGTGCAGTATCTCACTGGCCATCTGAACTGAACTGGCAATACACTGTGGCTTTCAGAGATGGTGCCTTATCAGCAGCTCCTCATTTCACAGTCCTTTGCTTCTTTGGCTGCTGACCAAAACTGGGATTTTACAAAACATCAGCAAGCACTCATGGACTTAGCTGAGGGGAGTTTTTCAAAGGCACAGATGGGAGATGGCATCTCATTCCCTTTGGCTATCAACACACATGCCTCCCCTTCAACTGGAAGAAGTAAGTATATCCCCCAAGTATCTCCACTGGGGACTGGGATGCAGGGCTGCATCATGGCCTTACAAACAGCCCATCTGCTGCTATTTCCTAATGAATCCCTGATGCTGCAGCCTCTGAGGACGGGCTGGTGTACCCAAAAGCTTGCCTGCCTTTCCCACCTGAATTAGTGTAACAAAAGGTATCTCCTCTCCCAAGGTGCCTCTTACCTTGGGCACATCCAAAGTCCTACACAACTACAAGAGCGTTGGTTTTCTGTGTATGTTCCTTCTGGCTATTTGCTCTTAACCATCTGCCGTGCAAAAAGCAGTCTGGCATGTGCTGAAGCGCTGAAAGGGTTGCACCTTAAAGGTCCCTTCCAACCCAAACCATTCTATGACTGAATTACTACAGCCTGCTGTTAGTCTTCTCCACCATTGTCTCAAATCAAAATGCTCTCAGCCTTAGGACATCTTTCCCAATCTGATACTCCCTAATGGGATACTGGCTAATACCTTCTGAAGGATATGGTATTGGGGTCATTCCTTCAAATACAAAGCCCACTGTCAGCTTGAAGGCCATCATAATCCCTCTCTCCAAACTCCTCCCTTCTGTGCATGCCCATGCCCTGCAGTCACTCCATCCAACGTGGTTTGCAACTGCATTGATGCCAGAGTGCCCCACACTGTCACCATACACCAACTGAGGCTGTGCCAGCATGAATTTCCCCCACATGCAGCTCACAGCACCCTTTTGGAGTGTTTCGTGTGCTCTCCTCCGAGGTCTTTAACTGAGTGCTCTGTGTGCTGGACTTGGCCAACTAAATCGCTGGGCGTTATCATCTCTTCAGGCAAATACAGCTCAGAGTACACAGAAAAGCCCTCTCTCTCTGCTTTTCTGACATATTTTTAAGATAAAGTGGGTTCTTTGTTTCTGTTTTTCTCTAAATGTTGCTCTTGGTTCATGCTTTAAAGCTTGCGCTTATTGGTGAGCACCTGATGAGCGTAACATTAAAACAGTAAATCTCCCGAGAGGTTCTGCGTAACGAGGATGCCCAGAGCCATGTGAAACACACTTTGGGGACCTGAGCCTTTCCAGCAGCTGTCCTGAGCTATTTCTCACATCTCTAGGAAACAGCAGCAAGTTACAGCTCTACCACAACCTCCATGTGATAGCTGAACCACAGGCAATACCACTTGGAACAGCCATACGCTGTCACTGAAGTATATTGAAGGGAGCTAGCAACACATCACTGCAACACACTTGGCTGCAAGGTGTGAATGCCGCTCTCACTGTCACACCTGAGCCCCTGTGCAGCAGGGCAGCTCTCCTGGGCACAGCCAAACAGCCCATCTGACTTACCCAGCCTGGCTGTGCCAGCCAGTTTGTTCAGCAGAGACAGTACTGCTGCTGGGAGATCTCTGCTTTGTCACTGGCAGACAAGACTTCACTAGCAACAGAACATCAGCAAATTATTACTGCTTTCAGTAGTATTGCTGGTACCACACAACAGCAGCAGAAGGAGAAGGGGAAAAACAAAATCAAGATCCATATGAATGGTCTTTCTGCTTCACTTCTTTCCTGTCCAACTGGTAGATATCACCACTTCGGACGTTTGCTTTCAGCCATGAGCCTCTCGACTCCAGCCAGCCCAGGCAAGAGACAAGTAGTATCTCTTGGCAGTACCAAAGCTTTTCTCATGCCTGGGAAGTTTCAAGGCTTGTAGGCTTGGCATTACTTCTTCTCCTGTCTCTTAAAAGAAGCAGAGGCCAGAGAGACTTGCCCCAGGTTGAGCTTACTAGAGAAACCACCTCTTTCAGTTATTGCTGCTTCTGGGCAGAGGGCTGGATGTGAGCTCTCTGAAGTCCCTTCTAACCTGAAGTTTTCTATGACCAAAGCTGTATTACTAAAAAAAGAGCTTTTGCCTGCCATGAACACCTCTGCCTAAGCAGAGATGCTCCCAACCAGTCACCTACTGGGGTTTCAGTGTGGGGACAAAGCAGCTCTTCAGCAGAGCAAGGCTACTGCCAACCCCTCGGACTTAATGTAGCCCTACCTCTACATATGTGATTTCTTCAACAGCAGTTCCTCTTTCTCCTTTGCGCAAAGGGGAGGCTCTGCAGGCATACACTGAGCTCCTGTTCATTTAAACCAAAGATTGTTGCCACTACAGTGCATAGGGCAGGGCTCTTTCTGCTCTCCAAAAATAAAACCAAGGACAGATGCAGCAGAAATCAAAGGGCAGGTCCAAGGAGCAGGATTTCATATTTCTGTTGATGCACCACTTTAGAAATACTTCTCATCACCATGGATACTGGAGCACTGGGAATGCAAGTCTCACTGAAGCAACAGCAGACACTTGGGTGGCTGCTGCCAGGAAGGCACTTAAAGCAGAGTGAGGAGGCTCAGATCTCACCTCAAGACCAGGAAAAACAAAGCTAATCCAGCCTTTCTCCTCTGTTAACTCCTTCCTCCAGGAACTTGAATCTGAGCAGCTACATCTGGATCCAAGCTTCCCAAGTTAGAAAGGGTTGGATTTGGGATTAATCCCAAAATGTGATAGCAATCAGACAAAATGTGATAGCAATCAGACTGCTGGTAGATGGTGTGTGTGTGCTCAGGGTGGGCAAACAAACCTTCCTCTGGCTGGGTGCTGGAGATGGTCTCAGGCAAACAAACTCAGCAGTGCTGCAAACCCCAAGCTCCCTTGCAGCTTCCAGCAGTGAGATCAGACTGGTCGTCATGTCTCCCGTAAGCTCAGGACATGCTCCCGTGGCTGCCACACCTTGCTCCAGAGTCCATGAAACCAATCCCTTGGGACATGCCATGATTTTTTACCTCCAGGGGCACTGAGCAGAAACCAGCCCTGGCACATGCATCACCCCGAAGTCCTCAGGCCTCACAGGGTTTACAGAATAAGCCATGCTGAAACCAATGGAGCAACTCTGTGTGTGTCATATTTGCTCAAGATCATTGGAAGGATTCCGAGGCAAAACCCCTTGACCCCTGGTCTCCCCACTTGCCCACTTGAAGGCCTATAATCCCTTTTGGAAGCAGGGTGACACGGCACAGCACAAGGCAGGAAGGAACAAGCAGCCAGTAGAAGTGGTTTAACACCAGGTCCTCCAGGAAGGAGCCTACCAAAGCCAGCAAGGTGCCCAGAGAGAAGGCGCAGCAAGTGCCAAGATTTAAAACCTCTGAGGAATTCAACCTCCAGCTCTCCTAATGCAATCCAGGAACAAGCTCTTTGGAAACCCCACTCCTTCGAGTTCATATGATGTGTCTGAAGTGCCCACACTAAGATTTTCAAAGAAAATGAACCACAGAGAGAGGCACAGAGAGACAAAAGCACTTGAAGGCAGGATGAAAGTAGGAAGGGTGTAGGCATGGGAGGATGGGAGTCGTTATCAGAAGGCTAACCAAATGAACTGGATGGATTATGAAAAGAATGTAGATCCATTAATAAAAAAGGAGGAAGAATAAATCAATAATTCTAGAAGGGCTGAGACAGTGAGTGCCTTTAAGAAAATTATTCTTTAATAAGAAGGACGTATGGCTAATTAGGAAGTAATGAAGAATTTGTCAGTGAAAGAATGTGAGAAGTGAGGGGGTTCTGTACTCAGAACTGAAGGAGATCCGAAACGCTGGAGCTGTGCAATACATCTTAGTGTCAGGAGGAAAGCAGTTAATGGACTCACTGAATCATTCATGATTATTTATGAAGAAGAGAAGAATCTAAGAAATACCAAGGGATGGGAGGGGGAATAATTCACATTTACTTCAGTAATAGGTTGGGTTTTTTTCCACAGGAAGAAATTGCTCCAAAGACCTTAAAAACAACAACAGCCTATGGAGAAAAGGTGCCACGAATACAGTAAATACCTCTAAAAGTCTCTAGAGAGTAATACTGTGCCTTGGTGCGGGGAGGACACACCTGGATATTGGACTCTCGCATCCCCTTACAGCAAAGGCATCACCAGCAAGGCCAGGGCTCGCTTGCAGGGAGCCCAAGCCTCGCCAACTGTGTTGGAGGGCCTCAAGAAACTCAGCTTCTGCAAGGACTTCAGATGTGTGGTTGGGATCCAAGTACTGTGATTCTATCACTATCTCCCACTCCAAACACATAAATTAAAAATAATCATCTTTGTATCACCTCAGTCTCGCAATAAATAGTGATGCTTCATTGCAGAGCTGAGGCTACCTGCTTTTTAAAAATACTCAGTAACAAAGAGGTAGATTTATGTATTTATGCACATGCAAAATTGCCAATGCAGCAAGCTGTTATATAAGCTCATATAAATTACCTAACAATTGCATATAAATTTTCAGTGTCAAATTCCACCAACCTTACACTGAAGGAGTAAATCGTTTCACGTCACCAGTTATTCCCAATGGCAGGGACCACTCTGAACGAATGAAGGAGGAAGACTCTGGCCTTAAATTACACACTTGACACACATTTGTGATATTACTTGTATTCAGAGATCTCTTGGCTCCTTCAAACTGTAACTGCAAATCAACTTGGAGTTGACAAACCAAGTAAACTGTCTATTTAAACTAAATGACTGCAATATAATAAATATTGATTTTGTAAACATTTTGCTGAGGTTAAAAGCTTTTCACAGAGACAGTCATTAGGCACATAACTCTGCTCCCAATCCCTGCTATGCACATTTATTAATAGGTCATATATTATAGCAGAGTCTCAGGCAATCTAAATCAGCTCAGCTCCCCTGAACTCAACACTGCAGCACATACTCTCGCCAGGTGATGATGTTGGTCCTGTAAGCTTCATTGTATTTAATTTAAAACAAATGTCTTTTGGGTCAAGTACAAGTGAAGTGGATGTTTTCTTAGACTCAGGAACCCTGCTATGATGTAAACTCTTTTGGAATGGCATAACACCCGGTGGCTGCATAAATACAAACTTGTATGCTTTTAAATTATTCTCATTTTACTGTTTATAACATACCAGGTGGTGAAAACCACATCCACTAGAACAGAACTGTTCCATGACCTACCAGAAGACAACTCTGAATAAATCACACGGCCTGGTACCCTTCAGCCAGCCTTGGTGACCTCTCTGCTGGAAACCACCAGTCTACATGCTGGGTGAGGAAAAACTCCAGCATCCCACCCTTCCAGTCCCAGCCTCCTGATTAAATGTGAGCTCAACTTGCTTGTTTTCTGGCTAGCAGCTTTCTTCTCATTTGACAATGTGGAGCATTGCCTCCAATTCAATGATAAAATCCCAAGAAGCCGTTACGGGACTGGGGGATGATGAAGCCCTCAGACTTTTGCAACTGACATAGTCCTTATTGGGTGCTGAAAACAACCACTGCATGTGGTTCATATCACATGCTGAGTGCCAGGCGGGTGCCATACCTGCAGCTGGGCGACCATAAAACCCTCTGGTTTTGCAAGAGCATTTACATTGATCATTGGGTTTCTGTCAATTCTCATCAGACAGAGAACGAAGAAGGGACAAATCACTGTGGTCAATGGCATTTGATGGCATGATTTACATAAGGCTTTAGCCATATCTTGAGATTACCAAGTTCTGCACATATTCATTCCAGAGCCATCTGGCATCAAACTGCTCATAGAATGGTTTGAGTTGGAAGGGATCTTTAAAGACCACCTAGTAGAACCCCACTGCCACAGGCATCTTCAACTAGATCAGGTTGCTCAGGGCCCCATCCAACCTGACTTTGAATTTTCCAAGGTGGAGCATCTACCACTTTTCTGGGCAACCTATGCCAGTGCATCACCATCCTCAGTGTAAAATATTTCTTCCCTATATCTAGCCTAATTCTCCCCTTTTTTAGTTTAGTCCTAACACTACAGGCCCTACTAACAAATCTGTTCCTCCCTCTCAGATCTCTCTGGGGCCCCAGGCTGGTTTGCAAAACCCAAGACTTTTGGACCTGACACAACTCATGACAACTGTAATAATACACAGTTTTATTGAAGCCATTGTGGCATACGTCAGGAAGGGCTTTTGTCCTACCTTACACAGCCTGCTGCAGTTGTGACATAAATTATTCCCCTAACTTTCCTTTTGATGCATGACAAGATGAACCGAGATGCCAAATGCTGACTGCATGTGGTCGTGCAGAAAGATGATCTGCACTAACTGCCACAAATGACCTTGGGCACTGTCTTCTTCCTGTAATCACCTCTGCCGAGTTGCAAATGATCCCAGGAACTGAAACAGCTCCATAAAGGTGTCCCACTTCTCCCTCTCAGCAGAAGAAACATCACGTAATTGTAGGAGGTGTTATCCCAGGTCACACAACTCATGGTTGCAGTGGACTGCATACTCCCTTCACATCTATGGGAGTCACAGGAAAAGGATCATGCTCAGGGAGGAAGACACTTGAGTCGATGAATCCATGTGGACTTACTCCAGCTGATAAATAGGGCAGAATCATGGGATAAAGAGCACTTGCTTATAAATCCAATCTCACTGCTTCATTTACAGTGCCTCCCAAGGTCCTGAGCACAGCCAGACTTTGCTTCCCAAGTGCCCGCTGTCAGGTGAAAACTGACCATGCAGTTACCAGCACCCAGATAGCTACAAACCCTGCAGACCAAACCTGTGAGGCATGAGCTAAGAGCCAGCTAAAGCACTACACAAGCAACTCCATGAGCTTTGGCATTTTGACTCATGAAAGCCTCAGGATACCACTGGGAAGATGTGGCTTGCTTGTTCCTCATCCTGCTTCACTGCACAGCACTCTTACTCCCTATGTGCTATATATATATATATATATATACACACACACACACACACACACATATATGTATGTATATGTGCTATAATTGACCAAAATACCTTTTGCCCAAGCAGAAACTGGGTTGTTTCAAAATGAAATGCACCTGCATTGGTTCTCACTGTATGCCAACTTGCTCAAATCATAAAATGGCTCTAGGTCAATCACAAACAGGGCTCAAATGAAGTTTCGGTCTCATCAGGTAGTGCTTCTTACACTCCCTCCATCACTAAGGGAAAGAGGCATATTTGTCCTGACAGCAGTTAGGAAAGGAGTCAAACTTAGCTCTACTAAACAAATGGCACTCCACTGTCTCTCAATCCTCCCCAGCTGCTGAAGCGCTGCAGCTGCAAGGTAGGGAAGAACAAAGCAACTGAGAGCATGAGGTGGGATCTTACCTCCTTTTCCCTTTCTTCCTCTCACTTTTCTCCCTTGGAAGGGAAGCATTCCTCCAGGCTTCCAACAATTATGGGGCATCCCAGCAGCAAAGCAGGGTGGTGGCCTTCCCCTGGCACCTACCTACCACTCACAGCTCAGAAAAGGATGAGTGAGGCCCATCAGCCACATCTGGCACATCTGCCAAAAGCAAATAGTGGGGCTCAGCAGCACTAGGCAGAAACTTGCTGCAAGAGGCAGCTGATCAGCTTGTGGCTTGGCAGGGTCTGCCCAGTGGAGATGTGGGCAAGTCACCTTCCAGCCAGAAATGGAGGAAGGATCCTTCTCAGAGCTGCTTGCAGCGTGACCTTTGCCATCTGACAACCAGGCACCGCTGCAGGAAATCAATAGAGAGCATAACCATTGCCCAAGTCACAGATGGATTGACCAATCGGTCATCTGGTTCATAGCTCCAGAAGCACAGCACGATACACACAGTCGATACAATCAAATAACCTTCTTGCCTCTCAATCTGGGCTGTCATCTGCCATTAGCAGAGCAGAGGGGATGGTACAGTGCTCAGCTAGCTCCCCTCCACCCTGCTGAGCAGCCAGAGGGCAAAAATAAAAATGATTCAAAACCACAACTCTTTGGGCATACAGGATTGTTATTTTTTATATTTTTTTTAGCCAAAAACAAATTTTAACTGCTGAGCTCTGGGGGAGGTGAGGAATAATCTCATAGGTGAGAAACTGCGTCTACGCACTTACTCTGATTCACCAAGCTGTGGGCTGCTGGCAGCACAGACCTAAGCAAATACTGTTTTGGGCCCTAATTTCCACTGAATTCAGTATCAGGATGGAAGAAGCGCTGCTGCAGGATGGATACAGGACAAACTCAGCCACGTCTGAGTTATGGAGCTGAGTGGGTTTTATGCAACAGTGCAATCTGAAACACTGCTGCTGCCCCTCACAAAGAGCTGGCTGTAGATTAAAAATGGCAGAAGAGCCTGAACTACAAAGGAGAACCAATAAAATATATGTTGGGACAATCAGAGGCACTTTGACTGCTTCCTTAGACAGCAATACTAAGACTTTACTGGCTTTGCCATGAAAGTCAAAGCTTGTTTTACACTTCTGTCTTGTACCCTGCCAAAGAAAGAGCCCTGTGTTCCCAGGAAACAGTAGCATCTGTCACAGAGCCAAGGGACAACGCCAGCGCTGACCCAGGATGCAGTTAATCTGATGTTGTTTGCACATCAAGGACTCTCACCAGTTTACTGTTTCAGGCAACCTAACTCAAGAAAGCATTTAAGTCATGCCCTTAAATCTCTGTGACTTCAATTTAAGACTGCACATTTATGGAAGTGTTTTCCCAGGGAAATAGGCTGATGCTCTCATTATGTTCTTGATGGGATTTCATCCAGCCCTGACAGCTACGATGCCCTCTGCATTGTTAGAAGTCCTCAGTACATCTCCACATGTAGCAGGTGGTGCTTGGTTATGAATTTGTATCACACCATGATCAGGCTGCTGGGCTGGAGGAAAGGAGCTGTGCTAAACAAACATTTCTAAGAGGCAGTTTTGAACAAGCTAGGGCAGTCTGAGGCAGGGGAAAGGACAGACAGGGAGGTTATGCAATTATTTGCCCAAGAGCACAAGGCAAATCCTCAGCAGAGAGAACCAACCTTCAGTCACAGCCACAAACCCAGCCCTCTTCTTCCAGCATCCTCAGGGAAACAATGCCACAGTTCCTTCCCTTGCTTCACTAGAAGCAGCCAGAGCTGCATCTGACAGCATCTTCCCATTCCTCTTCTGCTTCAGGCTGCATTACTAGGTGCTTTGGGTAACACAACCCAGCCCTGCCACAAAGGGGAGCAAGGGAATAGTGGGTCTGACCCCAAAGCAGTATGTCTATGTCTTAAAATCATCTAATAGAGAAATGATCTATTTCAAAGCTTAACACAACCCCCTTCTTCCAGCTTTACATACTCCAATGGAAAGACCACAGCAAAAATCAGAGAAACCTGTTTGGAAAAGGATTATGTCCTAACAACACCCTGGAGTCAAAATCAGACCTCCGAGTCTGCCTTTGCAGACAGAAAGGCCCTTCCTAAGCAGAAAGCCCACCAGTACAGTGAAGCCCCCAGCTAGCAAAGGGACAGAGACCCTGGGCAATCAGTGCACTGAGTGTTAGGCCAGGAGCCGCAGCTCCTTCCATTGCCTACAGCTGATGCCTGCAGAGGTCAAGAGGTAAAGAGCAAGGAGGAGAAAAGTAGTGAAGTCAAAAGAATTACTGAATTAATGCCTCTTGAATCAAGGGGCACTGATCATGTGTGAAGACAGAGGGTTTTCATCAGAGAAGAGCTCAAGAGCTGCAGGTGGAAAGCAGCTGCAGTTTCACAGCTCAGGCTTAAACAACTGATGCTACAGATGCATTGTGCACCCTCAAGCTGTAAGCCATCATTAATTCACACATACTAACAACCCTGCTGCAGGGCACCATGACAAGAGAAGGGCCAGCCACAGGAAAGGAAAAAGATGAAACCCAATGCAAGGGCCTGACACCCCCAAAAAGGAAAATAAAACCAGGATCACTGATTAAAAGATGTGCCACAGTTTATGCAAATGATTTAACTGGTATTTGCTGGGGTGCTTAGGCATTACACCTCTTCTCCAAGCTGGAAGAAGCAGCAGCCCCATGTGGGCATGAAGGTTGGGATCTCTGTGTGAGACATCCGAAGTTACAAACCTTGTCTTCCACTCCAATGGCTCAGTGCTTCCGCATCTGCTCCAGTGGAGCTGTGCTCATTTACACCAGCTGCGGGATCTGACCTCCGGCTGCTGGGCAATGGCAACCATTGCAGCACACTGCAATTCGGGCAGCAAACAAGCATGCCTTGTTAACATCCAGTGCCCACCCTTCTTTTAAATCCATCAACCAATATAAGGTTAGTAAAGGGGAAGTGGCAGCTCACACTGATGGGAAATCCCTCAACTGTTAGGTCCCTTCCAGAGCAATTTCTGTTGACTGTGTTACAGAACTGAGTGTGCACCTATAACCACCCCTGTATTTCTGTTACACAGGGAATTTAATGGCTGATCAAATGCGAAAACAGAGCCCAAAATCTAGTCCATGATGCACCTACTGTGTTTAATCTGGTGTCATTCTGCACAGCCAAGGACCTCTCGGCTCTTGCCTGTTGTTGGTTCAAGAAAACTTCAAAACAAACTTGGTCTTATTCTTCCAAGCCAGAAATTCAGCTCTTATCTGAAAAAGTCAAGGCTCCATTGAGCTTTTCGAGTCAGCTCCAGGTCAGGCTGCCCCCCAAAGCAGCATTCAATTCTGAAGGCTCCAGAGAGCTTTGGTACCATTGCTTTACACTTCACAGTAACTGGGCTTCTGCCGCACCAGCCTCTGCCTCTCCTTCTAGGACGCTACGTGAGCTAGGGTTGCCAGAGATTTACACCATGAACTCTCTTTGGCTTATGGGCTTGCTCTAAATAGGTATTTATCCAGTTCATCCCAGTAGGACTATCTGAATGAACAGGGAATGAGCTGGCTTATTTATAAGCCAATTTAACAGGTAAAATGCATACCACAGACACATAGAACACTTCATCCCCAGACCAAAGCAGGGAACAAGGTTCACAAAAGAGCAGTTTTTAGAGCTAGGGAGTTGTAATGTTTTAACTGTTTTTGTTTTTTAATTACTTTTTCACACAGGTGGGAAGAGCACATACAATTTGAAAGCACTCAGCTTTGAATAAATATGTGTGTGAATGATGCAAGTTGATCAAGGGGTGCAGAAATTCCTTCAAACTTTACAAAAGAGAATGAAAATATCTCCAAATGGTATGAGCTGCATCTCTAGAAGGTACGCTGCAAGACTCCTCAACACAATTTTGCAGCCATATGTGAACAGGTTTTGTCAAGTGACACCAAGCAAAATTTTCCCTCTGAAAACCTCAACTTTTGGGTGCTGATTTATTTAGAAGAGTAGGAATAAGCAATGCAGAGCAGCCCCAAAAGCCTCTTTAGCATGTGTTCCCAACAAAGCTGCACTACTGTCAGCTCTCTTAGTGCAACTTGAGAAACCTGGTAAATAAACAGCAATGCGTTTTTCTCACTCATGTAATTTACTTAACACCAGGTTCAGTGTTTGCTCTGCTTGCTAATTCTCCTGGTTTTTCAAGCTAGGGATGTGGAGACAGCAGAATCACTGGATGACACACTGATACCTGATGAAATTTCCACAAGAGAGAGACAAGAATTAGTCCTGATTTTTCAGCCATCTCACCTGCGGTTCTCCTCACTTGCACAACAGTAAATGCAGCAAGAAGTACCAAGCCAGTGAGATCCTTCATTCACAAAGGGGCCAAGAGAGGAAAAAAGAAATCAGATACGACAGTGGGGGGAGAATGGAAAAGGTTTGATATTTACAGAGCAGTAACCTTCTGGATGAAGAAGGTCCCACTAGATATCAATCTGCATGTTTTGATGCTTATAAGCCTTTGGGAGAGCCTGAGCACAGGCGGTGCCACACAGCATCATCCTGTGAGGTCAGTCGAGTTTCAGACTTTCCACCTGAACTGATGAAACTGCAGTGATTTACACCTGCTCTGATACAGCCCTGGGCCAATTTCCATTTGCAAATACCTAAGAGAACATCTCCTGGCTTCAAGTGCCACACAGGCTCCAAAGGCACCTCACAGAACTTGCTGTACCGCATTACCTTTGATTAGCATGGTATTTGTGGTTGCTCCTTACTTCATTAACTGCAGTAAGTGCAGAGGAAAGAGCCACCTGACAGCTGTTTTCTAAATAAATCCAAACAAGAAGGCAGCATCACCACTGGATCCCAGGCAGACAGAAGCTGTTATAAACCCATGGACCTCAGTGACACTTTTTTGCTTTTATCTGACTTCAAAGTATCTCAGCCTGTTTGCCACTCTCAGGTTTTGGCCACAGAAAAATGGAGCCATCAGGATGTTTGGCATTGCTAGAGAAGGGCAGGAGGGACAGCTGATGGAGCAAGGACAGTGGGATCCAGGACTCCATCAAGCCAAAGCTTGGGAAAGAGCATGGCTTGCAACAGGAAAAGATTAAGGATTCTCCCTGCTTCTGTTTTGGCAGCAAATATTTTACTTTGCAAATGCAAACAGGTCTTCATGATACAGTAACTCCCCGGATACTTCCCCAAGCACTGAAGGCTACAGGAATTCCCGTGGACCCAACAGCAGTACGTTCACAATGCCTCAAGAAAGCGACTTCCCACAGAAGTTTCTCTGGCAGCTAACATAGAGGTGCAGCCAAGCTAATGAATAATGCTGTCTGCTTGTACCTATCTTGGCTCTGATGCCTGTTGTCCCCTGGGCAGAAACTAAGAGGCACTGGTAGAGTTTTCCACCCCTTAGTTCACCCCAGATGTGCAAACTGACTGGAACAAAGTCATGTCTGTTATACACAGGATTTTTGATTCTTAAAGGAAGAGCTGTCCCAGCATCCCTCATCCTATCTGTGCTAGTGACAGTGTGGATGAGCTGAGGTCTAGATAACACCTCTGCTAATTAGCCTCTCTGCTAACAATCATTACAGCTGATTCAACACAGTGCATAACCTCAGTTCAGAGCACTGGTCTCTACTGCAATCTGCAGAGACGCTTCAGGAACCTGCAATGTGAGGACAGTTTGTGCCTTCAGCTAGGAAATCCCATCCTGGGCAGTTAAATCCCATGTAGAAGTATAACCGAGAGCACAATTTAACTTCCACCAAAGTCAAGACCTCTTTTGGCTTCACTACAAAGAGCAACTGGACAGGCTGCCTAACCTCCTCCCCTTTCAGTGGTAAGGTAAAAGCAGATTAGTCCTACCCCAGGGCCTTGATTTAAGCAAAAGGAATGTGAAAGAGATGCTAGTGGAGAAAAGAGGAAAAAGGTCCATAAGCTTCTGTAAACAAACCCCATGATCCCCACCCAGAGCAGAGGGAAGCTTCTTGCTCGACTGCTCAAAAAGAGAGCAGAAGCTTCCATCACCATTCACCATGTGGCCACTGAGCTCTTCATCTTATTTCTGCACATGGTGAACCCAGGTTCATGTTTGCTGCAGTTGAGATACTGATCTCAAACAAAAAAGCAGCCTCTGGCAGGCACGAGCCACCCCAGGGAGGGTGTCCAGCCATGAGGTGAAGAGACCAGGGACTCTGCAGATTGCTGCAGCACTGGGCAACAACCCGACACCCTTTGAGAGACAAGCAGGAATAACTACACTACATCACTGTCTCTCCATTGCCTAACACAGAAGCTTTCATACCTGCTCAGAAGCTCCTACCAGAAACCATCAGCTTCTGGGAGACCTTTCTAACAAGCATCAGCAAGAGTAAAATCCTTTTAAGACAGCATTTGATCAACTGATGGGATTTCACGGCTGTCAGAGATAGCTGGCAATGGCACTGCATGATCCTGGAGGTCCCTTTCAGTCTGTCTATATTGGTATGTATGCATCTATCTACCTATCTATCTATAGAAAAACATTAGCAAGCTACTCGGCCTGCACTCACCACACACTTCTCAGCAAAAGCAGGAGGGATTTGAATGCTCCAAGAATAAACGATTCAGCTCCATCTTGTGTTTCTGCTTTTGACATACTAAACAGGACTCCAGCTTGTCAGGATAAAATCCAGACAGCTGCAATATATGTACAAAACTGGGACAATTCAGATTAAAACCCCATTTTCCTCTGTGTTTCTCTGAATACTTCCCCCCTCCCAACAACTGTCCTGAAAGGAAGAGAGGAAGTGGGAGGATTTCCCACAATCTGCGTTCGGCTCAGAAACCCCAGCTCCCTGAATAATGCTTGATTGTGCCTTAGCACAGATTATTTTGAAATGATCATCTGCGAGAGCCACACAATCAGCACCCTGTCAAAGGAAAGCAAAAACTGGGACAGTTCCTGAGGAGGTCTGCAAAAAGCCCTTTGGTCTCCTTTCCAAAATGAAGCACGCTGCACTTAACAGCAATTGCCCAGGGCCCTGCAATCATGTACTGATGCATGAATGCTGCTTTCAAGAACAACTCATCAAGGCGCTCTGGGGTCATCATAGGCTGCAGCGAGAATCACAGTCTCCCTGGGTCAGAAATTAAGGGCACAGACATATCCCAAAGAGTATTTTGCACTGAGAGGTGGTGTAATCGCAGAAGAGAATTCAAGACCTGATGACTCTGTCCTTTCTCGTGAGCACGTACACACTACAACAACTCATCACAGCAAAAAGATCAGGCAAAAAGGGACAGTCACCATTTCGGCACATTTGTCTTGCTGCTCAAGGCCTGGTCCCTCAAAAAATGACACACAGATACTTTTGCAAGAGGTTCACTGCTCAAATCCACAGGTGGTTTGGTTCCTAATGCCCCAACCGGGACTGGCTTGAGATGTCAACAGCCTCTCCCCTTGGCTTTGTTATTCGGCATCTGAGGGAGCATTCTGAGCTCTGGCCATGAAATCACTTCTTCAATTATATCATACTGCCACACTTGACTCAACAGACTCTCTCTTCCTCCCCTAACAAGCAAACATCAGGCAGCAGCAAGTAAACCCCTTCAGAAACACAGGCTCCCTCAAGGCAGGTGTGACTTCACTTCCCGATTTCCAAATATCTGTGACAAATTGCATGAATACCATCATTTCAAGCAACATTACAGTTCCATGTGTGATAGCTACATTAATGAAATACATGGCTAAAGCTCTCCCCCATGAAAAGGTGCTTTGGAAGCAAAGCTAAGCATTCAAGGAAGAATAAGCCTAATCAAGAACCCAAAGACTGAACCTGACGTATCTGAGTACTTGCATATGAAGTTGTCCAGATGTTCATATGTCTTACTGCACGTGAATCAAAGCAGGAAAGTGAAGCCAAAACCTTATGAAAAGGCCTAGTACTCATTAGATTTCCCTTGTTTTGGAGAACACCAAAGGCTGGATCCAGCTCTACTCCTGCTCTGTGTCAGCACAGACTGAACACATTCATCCTCCATGAAGAGCTGGGCCAGTAGGACCAGGCTCTGGAAAACAGGCTGCTCTCGCACAGCAAGCCCTTACTGGGTTTCATAACAGGCAAGAGAAACAAGATGCTCCCAGAATCTGATGGCTCATGCCATGCTAACTTGCTGGTGGAGAGCCCCTGTGCTCCTGTGAGCAGGTCAGCAACTACCTGTGCTGTGGTGGACCAATATCCGCTGGGTACTCCCACCAGGGGTCCTATCTGCTGCCAACTCTGGGAGCAGTGACTGTATCTCGTGTAAGGACAAGGGCATGGGGCACCAAAACTGCTCCAGTACACGGGCTTCATCTTTGTAAGAGCACTGGAAAGCTGGGGAGGAGGCACTAAGGAGGGGGTCAGGACAAGCCCTTTTCAGCAGCAACAGGCACCACCATACTCTTTCCTCCCACTGTGCCATGTAACATGGTTACCCTCTCCTCCCAGCCCTCTCAAGGGGCATCATTACAAGTGATGGCCTGAGCCCGCATGTACCTGAAGACCCGACACAGAACACAGAGCTGCAGCCCAGCAGTTTACATGCTCCATGGAGCCACACAGACTGTGCACAGCACAACAAGAACAATCCTGGAAAGTGATCCAGTCAAGCCCCTTTTGACAGGAATGTCATGCACCTCCCCAACAAGTTGTCACAGGTCCCTCCACCTGCTCTTGCCTGCACAGATTTGCTGGAGCAGAGGACAGTTATTTCAATGTTCATCCAAGGAGTGATGCCTATCCCCTTGCTTCCTGTCTGCCTGCATCCCAATCACTTCTGCCCCAGTTCCTTCGGTGAAGGGGTCACTGGCACAAGGAGGAAGAGAGACAGTGAGGTGGATGGAGTCAAGCTGAAGCTAATGATGCCTCAAGCGACAGGACCTTCTCTTCCAGCGAGGACGTGTGTGGGAGTGAGTATGCTCAAGAGGAGCTGATCAGTATTCAGTGAAAGGCTCTGCCACCGCACTGCCCGCTCACATCCCTCCTCCTCCCAATGACTCGGTGTGCGGGAGGAGGCAGCAGCCCTTCCTCAGCAGCACCCCATGGTGCCTCACTCCCACATCCCTGTCCTCCCCTGTAGTGGATTTCATGCCTCCCTCCTCACACAAGCACCCCTCCATGTCATTTCCCCAGCTCTGCAGCACTGATGTCCCTGATCCACCTCAGACCATCAACCGTTGACCCTGCCAGTTCCTTTGGCAGAGCCTTGGCTTGTGGGCACCCACCAGCACGGTATGATTTAGGGACCAACAGGAGCATCATCTGACAGCCTCCCTGTGCTGGGGAGCAACTTCCCTCTCAAGCAGGGATGCAAAATGCAGCCCTGGTGTGGGAGAGGATGGGTGGCAATGCTCCAACCCTGCCAGCCATGGGGAAGGTAGAACACGTGGGGCAAGATGTGCTGGACGAACAACCCTCCATAGCCATCTACCCACCGCGGGGCTCAGCCAGGGCTGCTGGTGCAAGCCACCACGGAGCTCACCTTGTGGAGCTTCCACATGGCGCCCAGGGCCTTGACTTCGTGGCTGGAATGCTTGCCCTCCTCCAGGCACTGGTAGCAGACGGGGCTCTTGCACTGCACGCAGTACATGCTGTGGTTCTCCAGCTCATGGTCGGTGCAGGTGGAGATCTTGCGGGGGCTGAGGCGGCGGCTGACGCGACCCTGTGCCGGGGGGACCAGGCGGTGCTTGGCCAGCGGGCCCCGCGGCGGGTGGCACCGCAGGCGGCAGGGATCGCAGTAGAAGACGTCGCACTGCTCGCACATGACGGCCGCCTCCTTGGGCGCCTTCTCGCAGAGCTGGCAGCGCAGAGCCGCCGCCCTGCCCTGCTGGTAGCGGTCGATGACGCCCTCCAGCAGCCGGTTGCGGGGGAAGCCCCGCAGCCCGCGCTCGTCCAGCACCAGGCTGCGGTGGCACTGCGGGCAGGTGAGGCAGGCGTTCCGCGGCGGCGGCGGCGGCGCCAGGGCGGCGGGGGGCGGCGGGGCGGTCGGCGGGAAGACGCGGACTCCGTTGGGGGACTTCTGGCAAGGGGTGGTGGGAGCGCTGGCGAAGCCGCCGTAGGAGCCATAGCCGCTGTCCGCCTCGCTGTACAGGCTCATCTTATCCAGGTCCAGGTAGTCATAGTCGGAGACGGCCGAGCCCGAGGCGCGACGGCTCTGCGGAGACTCCGACTCCGGTGTCTGTACCAAGATGTTGCGGGCGCAAGCCTGGCACAGGTTGTGCGAGCAGGGCAGGATGATGGGCTCCCGGTAAAAGGAGCCGCACACCGGGCATTTCAGCTCCTCTTCCATTTCTTCCATAGGGAACGGAAAGCAGCGGCAGCGGCCGCAGCACCGCGACAAAACCCGCCCGCACCACCCCGCGCCTCAGCGCCGACTGCCGCGGGAGGGCCCCGCCCCGCCCCTCGCCATTGGCCCGAAGCCGCCGGGGAGGGCGGGACGCGCGGTCCCATTGGCTCCGCCCCCCGCGGGCCGTGCTGCGGGGGTTGCTCCGCGGGGCTCCGGTGTGGAGCGGCGGGAGGGCGCTGGGGCCTGGGTTCGGCCCGGGGGCTGCCCCTGCTTCCCCGCAGCGGCTCCATCCCCGCGCCCACCGGGAGCATCCGCAGGGGCACGGGCGCCTCGCTTTCCCCCTGTGGGACCTGCAGCAGCTGCCCCGGGGTGCCCCCAAGATGGCGGCATCCCTTAGGCTCCTACACTGCAGCTTCCCCAGGCCCACATCCCGGCCTGCGAAGGGGTGCGGGGCCCTCGCTGCCGGCGGCAAGGGGCCAGCAGGATCCTGCCACGTGCTGCTGCCGTGTCAGGACTGTGTTGGCTCAGCGCCCGCAGGGTACTGTAGTGGTCCACATGGTCCGATGGCCACAGGATGCTTTGCAGCCTCTCTCCCGTTGTTTTTTACGGGACCCAGCGAGTGAGGCTCGGCTGTGGGGGGCTTTGGGGGGCCACAGAGGCTGAGCCATAGGGCCCTGGCTGCAAGGAGCCCCCATCCCAGGAAGAGTGCATTTGGGTGGCCGTTTTGCAGAGGACAGGGGGTGTGTGCGGTACAGGGGGCGCTCCAGCATGTTCCCCTCTGACAGCACAAGGTGAGTTTTTGGGGCTGGGAGTGCTGGAGGTCTCCAACCCGCTGAGGGGCTGGGTCATGAGGCTGTAGTAATAGTGACTAGAATAGCCACATGTATCTAATAAATGCAACAGGCTCAGTAATGCTATAGCTTCCTATTAATCACCTCCGTAAGATGACTGTGTTGATATGCAGGCTGGCATGCTGTGGTCCCTGAGCCTGGGCACAGCCTGAGCATCCCATGGGATGCTGCTCTGGCTGTGGAGAGCAGAGAGGGGGCCTGGTGGGACTCCTGCAGCTGGCTTGTCAACCATGCATGCTCTGAAGGTTGTCTAAGGTCTTTGAAAATACCCTGGCAACATGCAGTGCGGCATAGCGGTTCCTTCTCAGCCAATGGAAAAATAAGACTGCTTGGAATGTCTGTGTTATCTCATTCTCTTCTCTCTCTGCACATGTTTGGGGCTGCCCCTTAGCGCAGTTGCTCTGTGCCTCCCTCGTTGTTATCTTTGGATCTCTCTTGGGAGAGGACTCATGATGTGAGATGCACAGTATGAGAGTACAGGGACAGTCCAGCCTGTGGCTTCAGACAGAGCTCAGAGGAGCTGCAGATCCTCTGTGAAGCTGCTGTGGGAGCAGGAAGGGCCTGAAAAGGTTGGCTTGTGATCCTGTGAGTGGGGCATGGGACCCAAAGGAAAGGATGAGCCCTTGCCACCATTCACAGGTAGTTACTGAGGGTGCAGGGAGACTGCCTTTGGGATCCTGATGCTCCAACAGCATGGGGTGACACAGGGAGATTGGTGGCAAAGCTGGGGAGACTGGGCACAGCAACTGCCCAGTAATTGTGAGAGGGGGAGGGCTGGATGCTGACAGGCCCCTGTCATTGAGGGTTTGACCAGTCTGGGGCCAAGGGCCAAGACCTGAGCTCAGCTGGAGCCTTGGGACTCTGGGCAGAGGGGTGGGAGAGCGCCTGGTGAGGCTCATAAGCCCTCACAGCCCTGACAGTGTGTGATGGTCCCCACTGGTGGGGATGATCTCCAGGATCATCCAGGAGGTGAAGTGATTTGCTTGGGGCTGGAAATGTACGGAAAAAATGGGACAGTCACAGAATCATAGAATGTGTTGGAAAGAACCTTCAAGCTCACCCAGTTCCAACCCCCTGCCATGGGCAGGGACACCTTCCACGCGACCAGGTTGATCCAAGCTCCGTCCAGCCTGGCCTTGAACACTGCCAGGGATGGAGCAGCCGCAGCTTCTCTGGGAAACCTGTGCCAGTGCCTCCCCGCCCTCACAGGGAAGAACTTCTTCCTAATATCTGATCTAAATCTCTCTGTCAGTTTAAAGCCATTCCCCCTTGTTCTGTCCTTACAGGCCCTTGTTAAAAGCCCCTCTCCAGCTTTCTTGTTGGCCCTTTTAGGCACTGGAAGCTGCTCTAAGGTCTAGTTGGAGCCTTCTTTTCCTCCAGTTTCAACAAGCCCAGCTCTTACAGTCTGTGTCCATAGCAGATGTGCTCCAGCCCTCGGAGCATCTTCATGGCCTCCTCTGTACTTGCCTGAACAGGTCAACATCCCTCTTGTGCTGGGGACCTTGGCAGTGGACGCAGTGCTCCAGCAGGTGATGTCTCACAAGAGTGGAGTAGAGGGGGGATTCACTGGTGCTCTCTCCTCTGGCTGCTTGTTACACACATCCAGAGTGCTGGGAAGTGGTCCCTCTACTCCAGCAATCGAGGCTATTTTCTGGAATATCCAAACCACATAATGCACTTGCCACCGCTCTTGGCCACACCCGTTTCCATGGTGGGGAGATGGCAGAAGTACTGAAAGCACCCCAGGGCTGTCTGTCCCCCACTTGAGGGCTGTATACCTGGACACAAGGCTGCCTTCCCCCTTTGTGAGGAGCCAATTTTGCTGAGCCATGCTGTTAATCTGAGTCTTGTGCAGATTAAAGGGATATGGTGTGAGTGGTGATGGCAGCAGGGACCTATTGCTGCCATGCTTATTTTATCCCTCTGTGGGTACCTGGGTGACTCCACAGTCCAGGACTGCTGATCCTGAGCTGTGGTGTCTCATAGGCAACCATGGGGACACACGAGGCACTGCTCCCTACATGCCTGCCCATTAGCCAACAGCTAGGGTAGGTACAGAAGAGATTTGAGTGGGGTTTATCAGATTGAGCCTTGCAAAGCCAAATCCGTTGCAGGCCCAGCTAAGGGCAGGGACATGGAGGGGTTATTTCCATCCCCAGCGGGTTTGTGCAGTTCCTGGGATCCAGTGAGCAGGTAGAATTTCAAGCTCCTGCATTGGTGTTCAGAAGGAGGAAAAGCCCAGGAGCTGAGATGCACAAGGAAGGTGCTGCCATTTCTCACCCTGATAAGGAGGGGCAGGTGAAAAGGACTTTCCAAGTGTTTCTCAGACAGCAGCTTTGTGCTTTCCTGTCTGCTTCTCCAAGCTCATGCTGGCTCCATATTGATCACTTGCACCGTGGCTTCCCATGGACTCTGCTGAGCATTCCTCATTTTCTCCCCTTTGATGTCTGCTCAGAGTTGCTCATTTGTTTCCTGCTCTCATTTCTCTAGCTGCCCTGTTGCCAAAGTGAAGCCATCATTCCTTGTTTGCTCTGCCTCTTGCTTCCTGTGGCCATTTTTCACTCTGTCAGGTATGTGATGCCATTTCTGCTGTAGTGATATGCTGGTCATGTAAATAGGAAGAAAGAGGGAAAAGCCCTACAAAGAAGAATGCAGCCAGTGCATTTGGAAGCAACCATTGGTCATAAACATTCAGCTGTTTTCTTTTTGGCACAGCAGCTTATGTCCTCACTTTCATCTCAGCATGAGGCAAGAGTCCCCGTGCTCTGGCTGTGTGTTATTTACAGTGATCAGCCCTGTTACTGCCCCAAGAACTGTGCAGCATGCAGATATGAACCTGCAATAATTACTTGACCCAGCTTCCACATCCATTTATCCAATGTTGCTGAGCAGCGATTACAAATTAAAGGAGCAAGAAGTCATCGTGTTCTAAGCTGGCTCTTGCTTTCCTCATGTGTCTTTTGCCAGCAGCCTCAGCTTTGGAAATGGCCCCGGACCCCACCGCAGTGGTGTATCTCTGTTTCTGCTGCATCCCACCTCTGCTCTGGGGGTTCTGGAAGATGTCACTGGACTGAGATAAATTACAGTCATTGGGACTCTATGTAAGTGCTGTTGCATCCTTGTGATTCATAATGACAAGCGGGACTGTTATCATGAACTGTTATCAACTGCTTGCTCCTGGCCATTCCCCTCTATGCCCTGCCTGGTGTGTTTGCTTTGTCTGCTGGAAACGCAGATTAGAAATCAGTACCAAGCTTACAGATATCGACAGAAGCAAGATGGGGCGGTGGGCGATGCTGTTTGGATTGTCTATGGTAGATCATGACAAGATCGCAACACCACCGTGGCTTTGTTCAGCCCATCAGAAAACCACAGTACCTGGGCTGTGACGCAAGGTCTGGAGGTAGCCTCTGGTATTGGGACCTGCTTCCATATCTCCCTCCAATCTCTGTCCTAGCCACCTCCTTTGGCTCATGGCGTACAACTGCTGCATTGCGTCTCCGAGTTGTTCCTTGACAAATAGAAATATGGGGAAAGAGAAGATGGGCAGATGCCATGAGGCCCCAAGGGACCACAAATAGGGAGGTGGAAAGGGATGGAGAGCATGAGAGCCCTTCATCCTCCCCCCCCCAGTTCCCTGACAGGATGGAGGCGAGGGCTGGGATAATGACCAGGACTTGCCCAGTGCTGGAAGCTGGAGGGAAGAATTGAGTGCAATATTCTGGAGTTATCTTGGGGAATGGAAAATCTTCATCGCAAAGTGGCATGAAAGATCTGAACCTTGGTGTTTCTCCATGGAAATTCTGCAGTATTTAAGTCCATTAAATCCCCATGAGAGGGAGGTGGTGGTGACACAAAGGTGGAGGTGGGCAGCTGAGAGCAGGTCCCCAGCCTACTGCAGCAAGACCCGCACGGGATGCAGAGCTGCTGGGCAGGACACCACAGGCACAGAGGGCTGGGAACCCTGCCTGTGAGGCAGGGACTCTTTCCTCCATTGTCTCAACTAAGTATGTTCTTATTGTTAATATTACCTTGATGACAAATAACTGAACTTCACTTGCTTTGGGCAACAGTGCTTTCTTAAACCTCTACTGTTTTATGTTTATGCCTGTGTATGTGCAAACACATGTTTGCTACAAAATCTTCCCCTCAAATCCCCACCAGCAAAAGGATTACAGGACAGAAGGAAGGCAGGACTTGGGTAATCAATAGCATTCATGTCTTCGGAACGAGGAGCAGTGGGACACAAAGCTGAAGGCTGTCTGTCGCTAATTAATCGGCCAGCATCATCCCTGCAATGATGATCGATCTCCATCAAAGGGCAGAGTGGGAGCCTGCCTGCATCTCCCCACAGGTGGGTCTCAGCAAGGCGTCAGGTTTGCTCCCACCTTTGCCTCCCCATATCGCACAGGGTCCTCAGGTCCAGGGTAGGGTTTCAAGGGGAGAGGTGGACTGGACAGACAATGGCATGCCTGGACAGACTGGACAGACAATATAGTGTGTGTGCAGGTAATGGGTAGCCAGGAGGGTGAATTTAGGTTGATTTATGAGGCTCTGAGCTGTGCTAGAGCTAGTACATGAGAGCAATGAGCTGAGACAAAGAGATCTGCAGTCTCCTTTGTTCATCGCACTCCCATAACACCCTGAGGAGATAAATATCAGTGGACGAGAGGTCAGGGCTCCCTTCCTGAAAGGAGGGAGTCAGAACATGGTTGGGGTGCCCCAGGGTCTTCCCCAAGGCCCGCTGTAATGCTGGAGAGGCCTCAGGTGTCTGATGCAAGCAGATGATCTTCCACTGCCCCATGGGAAACCTGCTTCAGGCTCTGGAGATGTGCGGTACCTCATCAGCTACGTGGGGCCTCTCCAACCTTTTGCACTGGAAAGCTAGTGCTCCCCTGTGTGTACTGGAAACATCTCAGCAGACACAGCCTAGGGTTCAAGTTGCCTTTTTATGACTTTAGGATATTGGCATCTGATAATTCATCACATCATGAACCAACACACCCTGATCCTCTTTCTCCTCAGTCATTCTGAATGGATGAGCTCTTGGCTGACAGCAGAAATCCTTGTTTATTAGTCCCTGCAAGCATGCGTGACCTTGAAGCCCATATCCTCGCTGTCGTTCCACTCCCCCAGGTCATTCAGACTGTTCAACATATCCTGCTGCTTCTCGGTGCTGAGGACACCTCCTGGCTTTGTGTCGTTAGCGCATTTGCTGGGGTCATTGCTCATCTTTGGCACCAGCAGCAGCAGCAGAAATGCTGGCAAGATGTCTAGCAGGGTCCCAAACCTGAAACTCCCAGGGCTCCAGCAGTAGCTGCCTCCCAGCACAATTTTCAGAGCTTCTTACTGGTTATCTCATTTATTCCAAGCACAATTTTAGGTGCACTGGAGAATCTCAGGCAGGTGAAACCACCTCTCATTTGTTTCTGAGGTCTCTTCAAGGAAAAGTGCTGCTGTATTATTGCAGATGAGCGACCTTCATTTTGAACCCAGGTGGAATCTTTGCCCATTTTATCTCACTGTTGCCAACTTGTCTGAACATGAGGGATCAAGAAGTACTTTGTGCCTGTAGCCGAACAGGAGCCCACCTCTGCCCTCACAAGCCCCCTCCTCAGGCTTGAAATATCCCAAATGCAGAAGGGTGAGGAACACTAACAGGGAAAACTGGGCTGCAACAACCACGAGTGAGAGGGGCTTTAAGAACCTGTTCATGTTACCTGGACGCCTGAAGGTCCTTGCACAAAAGATCCCAGAAGGACTGATCGTTGGCTTAGATGCCACTGTAGATGCTAAGGTTGTGTTTTTTATGGTTCCCCTAAGGGAAGAAGACAAACCTCAGTTTGTTTTCAGCTGGCAGGGGACAAAGTACACCTTTAACTAACTTCTGCAAGGGTATAAAAACTCCCCCACTGTTGCTGATGATGCTGAACTTGCCTTAACATGTGGGATGCAAGAAATACTTTGTGCCTGTAGCCAAACCTCCAAGATGTTGAATACTTGATGCCCAGTTCTCGCAAACCAATCTCCTCCTGCCTGGGCCAAGTTGCTTTCCATCGCTCAGAGCCTGCTGCAGCAGTCTGAAGGCTGTTGCCAGCTCTGTTGCCTCACTTCTGGCAGCAAACAGCAGCTTCCTGGGGTAGTGATGAGGTTTCCTGGGGCTGGATGGATTTTGGAAGCTAGAGGAGAGCTTCCCAATGGCAGAACACTCAAAGTCAGAGTTTTTCCTGTTGTGTAGGAAACAGCCAAAGCTGCTGGGAAGTGGCGAGTGAGAATTCCTTATCAAGGTGGTGACTTGAGCACCACTGAGTCTGCAACTCCTGTTTCAGACAAGCAGCACTCATCAAGTCACAGGAGATTTTCCCTGTTTTGAGCTTGGGGCTGTATCAACATTGGGAAGAGACTTTTCACTGGCCTCGGTGAGCCGTGAGTCAGGAGCTATGTGAATCACAGTTGGAGTCAGCATCTGACTGCTTCCCTACTCCCCAAACAACAGCACTCAGGGCTTGGCTGGCTGATGAGCAACATCTTCAGACTTATGTACCTGCTGCACCAAGAGAGTTACTCACTGCCAGCCACACAGAGCAGGTGTTAAATAAACCCTTGGTTGGTAACTGCTTAAACCCCTCTGAGTAACCTGCGGAGGTGGTCAAGGCTGCTGCATGCTCTGGCAGCCATGTCTCTTTGGCAGGGAGGCCAATGAGAACATCAGAAGTGTATTTAATGATATTTTCCTTGTAACAGACTTTAATTACAATCATTGAGCACACACTTTCCTTATTAAAACCAGCACTTCAGTGGTAGCAATGGGATAAATCCCCCAAATGTTGAAGAACTGTTGCTCTTCTCTGACGACTTCTTGGCAGTGATGCCAGCAGTGACCGTGGGTATCAGCAGGCGGCTGAGCCCTGGGGGTCAGTGCCTGCCTCGCTATCACCTCCTGGAAACATCTTCTGAAAACCATTTCTGAAAATGAGATGCTCTGTCAGGTAACTCCCAGCCTGGTGATATGCCTGGACCCGGGGATGTGTGACTGCTGCAGGAGGACTGTGAAAGAGAAGCTAAACACTTAAATGATGCCTCAGAGTGAGAGGTATTGAAAATTCTGTAAAACTAACTTTGATGGTTGCTTTCAAAGTGGCATCATTTTTAAAAATAGTATTTATTTATTTTTTACTCAGGGGAGCCACTGGAAAAATTCTGATTTTAACTGAGAGCAGAAACCATTGGTAATAGATGGGAAGAGCTAAGCTGCAAGTATAAATTGTGATGCCCCTTTGACCCTTGCCTTCGATGCTGCCCACTTACTCATCTCCCCTGAGATTAATGTCCCCTTCTCTGGCCTGTGACTCATTTTGGAAAACAGCATTATTAAAGTCATCCCACCCAAAATATCTGTCCTTCCTCCCACAGTCTGGGTTTGTCTTCCTCCTTTCTCTGCTGCCTAAAGCCTCAGCTGGGGAGCATTGAGAAAATGTGCTGAAGGGGTGATATTCCTTGTGTCTTCAGCATTGAAAAGGAAACTCCAACCAAAATGTATCAGTTTCACAAACAATTCAAGGCTTCTTTAACCATAATAGGGTCCTGCCATAGGAGACTGTAACGGTGCACAGCCCTATCAGGGTGCTCATGACAATCAGTGTGGGTTTTGGCTGTGCTGAACCAGCAGCTGGGGAATAACAAAATCAAACTGCCCCTGTGTGTGAGAACACACACGGCAAAGCACCAGCGAGCGGAGGCACACAGGAGCTGGCCAAAGGGGCTGGGTGGCATCCAGCACGGGCTGCTCTGCTCCACCAGCAATGTGCATCATGCCCAGGTCTTGGCTGGGCACCAGGGAGGTTTCTGTGCCTCCAAGCTGCCCGCTCAGGTCAGTCAGCATGCAAAAGCCTTTAAAGGCCTTTGCGTCTCACCCCTGAGGTCCTTCTGGTGACTGCTCATTTCCCAGTCGCTTTCCCAGATGTCTTTGGGAGATCTGGCTTGTGTGCACCAAACCCAAGGTGCATCGGTCTGCACTGCCTGTGGGAGAGGAAGCTCAGGGCAACCCTGGATTTTCTGAGCTGTTAAGTGGTGATCAGTTCTAGGATGTCTGCAATGAATTACCATGTTTCATTGGAAAATAACTGGAAGGCTAATGGGATCATTTTCTCCCCCAGCAGAGATTCAGCACACACACACACCAGAGTGGCTTCCCATCCTTGCTTCTCACTGGGGATGTTATCCTCAGCAATGCCCCAGCTCAAAACCCCCACCTCTGGGGATGCAGATGGCAGGGCCAAGTCTATCCCAACACCATCCCTCGGTGATGGCTCATGGGGTGCTTTATAACCTTACTGTCTGCGTCACCTCCCACCACCATAGAGTAGCTGTTCCCCACCAAAGGGGTTCAGTGTCCTAGCCCTAACTCTGCAGATGCAATGCAGGGTCCTTCCTTTGCCTCTGCAGTGCTCCAGCTCCAGAGGCTTTCTGGAAGCCAAGCTCAGCTGCAGCACAGCAGGCGCCGCAGCATGGCAAGCCTGCAGCACACAGAGCTGTTCCGTGCAGCAGAGCGTGGGAGCAATGCAGTGCCCATGGGCAGTTATTTAGCACAGCCACCCTCCATCGTTTCTCAGTGTGCTAAATGGCTGAGAGGCTCAGGAGGGCAGCAAAGGCATTTTGCATCTTGCTTCTCAATTAGGAGAGCTGTAAAAGCCGCCCTTTACTGGTGCACCAGGGTGACATCCCCGCTGGTGAATTCCAGCTCTGGCCATGGCTCCTGCAGTGCCCGGGGCGCAGCTTAGGAATGGTACCCGAGGTAATTGCAGGATATTCTCTTTTCAGACAATGCCTGCTTGCTTTGAGCAGAGTATGGCTCATTCATCATGATCTAAACCCGTTCAACCCCTACTAACCTCTGCAGTACAGCCTGCTTTGTTGAGATGTTGAAGTAAGTAAAACTTGAAATGATAATGAGCACCTGCATTCACCCAGGCATTAGAGAGCAGCTTCAGGAGTAGCTTCCCCATTACAGACCAGGGAGCAGGACCGTTTCTTTTCAAGCCTTATTCCACCCTTCTCAGCTTATTGCTGACAATTCTGGGGAAATCAGTTGAAAAGTTTTTGGCTGTATCGAGTGGGAGGCCAAAATCTAATGTATAGCTGAGCCTAGTGCAGACTTCTTCCGGCTGCCATGGTAACCAAGCTAACTAAAAATAAGAAGTATTCCCATAAATGTCAAAACACACCATGCTTCTGTGACGTACGGGGTATTTGACCTGAAATCTGTAATCATTATGTAACAATGTTTAACATCACAGTAATTACATGGGGAAATCATCTCCAGGTTAGATGCTTTGCATAACTCTGGTAGTCAACCCAGTTCCCGGTATTCTTTGATATCTCTGCTGTTAATGTGATAATTAGACGCTCAGTGTAGCTGTTTAACATCTGACATGCGGAGGGAGACACTGCACTCGTGGAATCAATGCCCCTGTCCATCTTCTCTAAATAACCACTAAATAAACCTCTGTCTGGGGCTTGGCAAAATCTGCTCTTTTGGGAGATCTGCCTATGCAGGTGGCAGCACTGCATGGACTTGGACAACCAGGATGCAGGGAAGACTTGGTGGTCAAGTTTCCCTGACAGACATGTGGGTATGTCACCAGCTAGCAGCCCACAGGTGGAGGCACCCCTGTGGTGCCTTTGTCCAAGGACTCAATGCATCTCTTCCTAGAGCAGACATGTGAGATAAGGCAGGGCCTTGGAAAGTGAGCCTGGGGAGACTTCTCACATATAGATGTCTTCATGGTGGACATCTAATGTTAAGTGGAATGAGACAGATGGGCTGATACCCACCTGCTGAGTTTTTCTGTTGCTCTGAGTGGCTTTCAGATGAAGCCCATGGCTCCAGGACACTCACCCTGCTTCAGAGACTTTGCAAGAGCCTGGGGTTGTCTCTGCCAAGGTCAGCAGAAGGTACCACCATGCCTCACCATGGGTTTGCTGGTGCCCATTGCTGCTGTCTGTTTTCCCTTCTGGGACATGGGAGGTGGGTTCTCACCAGAAGGAAGACAAGAGTGAAGAGGAAGGGTGCTTTGGAGAGGTGCTGTAGGAGACAGCACTCTCCCTGGCGCCATCCAGCCTCACATCCCAGGTTCTGCCAGCTGAATGCCAAGCCCTGGCAGACAGAAGTTGACCTTATGCCACGGTGGTGGCCAGTTGTGGCAGAGGCAATGATGGGACCAAACGCCCCACCTTGTAGTGGTGTGACAGTACCTACCCTGGAACTGCTGCTGTCCTGGTGCTGGGTCTGATGCCCCACGTGCCTCCCCTGTAAATGGGGCAGGCAGAACAACTTGTTCAGGAAGTCTGTCTGTCTGCTGGGAAGGCTTAGATAGGCTTGGGAGACTTGCATTCCTCTCACAGCCATTGCCTTTCAGCAGCCATATGGGCTTGCTCACTGAGCCAGCAGGTCCTAAACTGAAGACAATGGGAAGGACAGCAGCAGGGAGACCCTTCACTGCTCCCATGGCTGCCTCTTTGGGCTGAGGTGGTGCCTATGGCAGTGGTTGAGCTCCAGCCCCGCGTGGGATCAGTGGCATTGATCCCATGCTCACCCTCCACAGAGGAATCGCTGCTTCCAGCTCCTCAGCAAGTCTCCCTCTCCTCCTGGCACAGATAACGTGGCGTGGGTGTTCCACAAGCCCGTTGCCATGCAGTGACACACTCAGATGAATCAAGGAGGTGGTGGAAGTGCTGAGGAGACGTGAGGGAAGCAAACCAGGCGTGTTCCCAGCCCTGGCAGCCCACTCCTCACGAAGACTTGCCTCTGGCTGCCAAAGTCACATTTTTCATCTCAATAAAAGGACACCACAGTGGGAGGACACAGGCAGAAACCAGCATCTCTTCCCAGCTGGCAGACCACCAATGGGTATCCATGGGTGTCCGGTGTTGTTGCTCTTACACACCACTGCTACTTCCTGCTATTCTGCTACCAAGGTTAACTTCAGAAAGTTGGAAATCTTTCTTCGTGGGTGTTACTGCCAAACGCCTAAATATTCCCTTTACATTCAGGGGACCCAGCAACAAGCACCCAGCCCAGCCTCATGGCTGGAAGAAGATGTGCACCCCAACTGGTGCAGGCATGGTGAGAGTAGATGCTGGAGTAGGTGAACAGTTGATCTATGCAGGAGAGGATGTGGAAACAAAAAATCATAGAATCATAGAATCACAGAATGGTTTGGGTTGGAAGGGAGCTTAAAGCTCATCCACTTCCAACACCCTGCCACAGGCAGGGACACTTTCCACTAGACCAGGTTGCTCCAAGCCCCATCCAACCTGGCCTTGAGCACTGCCAGGGATGGGGCAGCCACAGCTTCTCTGGAGAAAAAGCAGGAAAGAAAAAATAAGATTCCATATGCCTTAACTTGAAAATAATTAATAATGCATCTTACCCCTATTTTACCTGAATATCAAATTTAAGAGTCCAGACTAATCACAGTTAATGTGTTTCTCCACTGCACCAAACATACGTTACTAAAACAATTAAAAACTTTCACATTCTTAAATCTAAATTAATAATCCCACAAAAAAGTCTTCCAAATACATAGTTTCTTAAATGAATAGAAAAGTTGCCAAAATCTATCAGAAATGATTAATAATTTATTATTAATAAATAACGATGCCAGTGCCTCACCACCCTCACAATGAAGAACTTCTTCCTAAGATCTAATCTAAACCTTCCCTCTGTCAGTTTAAAGGCATTAACCCTTGTCCTATCCCTTCATGACCTTGTCAAAAATCCCTTCTTATCCCTGTATGCCCTTGTCAAAAGTACCCCCGGATACTAGGAAGTCAGTGCTCCACACACACACATCAGTATGTGACTTCAGGCTTACAAACGGCCAAGAAGATACACATATAACTACCCACAGGTCCAAGAGCAGCCAGGTAAGCCTGTCTCCTGGCTGACAAGAGAACACTGACCAGCCACAGCCCTGCTCCTGGCATGGCTGGGTTGTAGAGGGCCAGGACCTGCTGGACACTCTTCTGAGCTCTGAAAGCTCTTGCCTTTAAGTCATGTTTCCCCCCTGCTTTTGGCTTTGATTTTTAGCAGAGTAACATCAAAGGCTCTTTCCAAGAAAACAAAAAGGGCATCATTTGTATGGAGACTTCAGCCGCCCACTTCTACAACTGTACAATTTGAAAGGGCTGCTAAAATGGCAGCGAAATGAAAGGTTTGGGGACTTGTGTTTGTGCCTTAACGCAGAGCAGTTGGGAGTGAAGGGGTGTGGAGAACAGGATTACAAAAAATCAATGTACAAAGAAAAAGGGAGAGTTAAAATGAGACAGTCTGGTCTTTCTGGACCTTGGAAAAGCCCTGGTGAGGAACACATCCACCTTGATGGGCTCCTGCAACCACTGGATGTCCTGGAGCCAGTGGTGAGTGCTGGCTGCTTGGGCTCCAGCAGAAGGCACTAGTGATCGGGACAAGACGAGGCAACACTGAAGCATTTTAACATGTAAGAAAGGGCATTTCTCAGAGTGCATGGGTTTGTAGCATCACAGCTAACAATTGCCAGTCTAACAGCCACATTCAACAATTTCAAAGCATTGAGGGATGTTTATATTAAAAAATCAAAGAAAATACATGGTAAGCCATTCTGTGATGAAATAGCACTCTCAGTAGTGGTCTTAACAGCACCTCTGTATAAGGTTGGATGTCAAAATGTATGTATGCTTTAGCATCATAGAATTTCATCTTGAAACAGCTCGGTGTAACAGAAGGAGATGCTGAGAAGTCAAAGCCTACTGTCAGTGTATTAAAACTTGACAAAATTGCAGGTTTGTTGTTTGTTTTTTTTTTAGGAAAACAATGTATCTGGAATGAAGCAGTGCATTAAACAAGTAACAGCTACACAGTCATTCATATATCATGGAAGAGGATGGATATGTATTGTGTAAAAATTTGTATTTATTATTCCATCCCTAACAGAAGACAGAAATACAGACAGGGAAGTCCACATTTGTTTGAGACTGTGATGCAGGATGGGCAGTAACACCAGCACATTCCTAGCAACCAGCAGAGACTCTTCAGCATGGCTTCATGCTGAAGAGGCCCTGAAGCCTTTGCCACAAAGCTGAACTATAGCAGCAGGGACTGGGCTTGATGACTCCCATTCAGCTGGGATGAGTTCTCCATGGTGCCTTCAGTAGAGGACTGCTGAGATCAAGAGACAGAGGGGAAGATCCCCACTCCAACAAGAGCATCCTGCAAAGGGGCAGCTCCAGGTCCCGTGGGAATTGGCATGTGCGTAGACTCCAGGTGTGTGGGGAGGCCATCTGTTCCAGAAGACCTTCCCAAACTCCATCCATGCTCAGCACAAACGGGTGCCATTTTTTCAAAGAGTAAGAGATCCCTCGTCCATGGACTTGTCCAGCCTCACCTGCAGCTCTTGGAAGTGTATTGTAGCCAAGGACTCTATGAAATCTGGGGCATTTTGGAGTCTCCCTGCTGGACTTGAGAGGTCCCTGCTCAAAGCCCATCAGGCCACTGGTGTTTCAGATGTGGTCAGGTGTGAAGCAAAGCCCAGCCCAGCCTTGAGTTCTCTTCAGCACAGATCCCACAGGCAGATGTGGGGCTCCCAAATATCTGGGGACATTCCAGAAAAGGTCCTTGTGCACTTGGCAACACTTTCACTGTCAGTTTTTACTGAAATATCATTAACCTGCTATTTTGCATAACATTTCTGCTTTTATTCCTTCCTCACAAGTGGCTGGCCTGGTCTCACTGAACTTTTCTGCAGAGGGAAGAGACCCGGCATGGGAAATGTCCGCTCTGGTTGCACAGAGTTTGGGGCAGTACCGTAAGCCACCAATAATGGTCTCTCAGTGGGAGGAGGTCAGCAGTGTTTGTAATGCAGGATGATGTTGGCTCCCCCCAGAAAAGAATTGAGCTCCTCAGTTCTTCTGACCAAATTTAATATCCTCTGTCGATTTCCAGTGCTTAAGTGGACCTTCAGTCTGAAGTCTATTTGCATTTTAATAAACGATCTTTGATGGAGAACACCTTTCTCTATTCATCACCTGCAAAAGAAGAGTGAATTGAAAATTATTCAGGAACTTAACGCATCTGAAAGGAAATTGCAGGCTATGGCTTGACTTCACTGAGAAATGTGAAGATCAAATGATCCTTGTCTACAACAGACATTAAAAACGAGCAGCATCACTTATGCTGAGATAGCACAAGGGAACGGCTTTCATTAAAGATGTTTCTGAATGAACTGTTTACTTTTAGGAACATAAGAGTGGCCATAAGTGGGGGATGAGCAAAGTGTGACCCTTGTCTAACCAACCTCCTCTGGTGGGTCAGGGACTTGGATCTGAATTGAGATGCTTCCTTGAAGGCCCTGTGGAAGCTGTGAGCTCAGCAGGGGTGAGGTGAGGGCTGGGGAAGGAATAGGATGGAGCAGAAAGGCTCCACAGAGAGGTGGGGAGCACAGGAGGATGGGAAATGTCCCGTTGTACTCCAAGGGTCAGTACAAACAGGTTCCATCACAGCAGCTCACTTTGCAGGATGAGGCCCAGGAGGGATGCAGGAGAAGGGTCTTCCTTGCTCCCTTTCTCCTGTAATCCTCTTTGGCAGATGCTGCAGCTACATCTGTGCCAGGAGCAGAGGTTTGCTGGAGGAGGAATGGGAGGTGGGCAGAAAAATTACCGGGGCAAAGGCAGTCAGAGAATAGGATCCCAGCATCTGAGATCTTCATTGTCTTCTCTGCTACTGAGCTTATGACAATTAAGCACCATCCAAGCAGGTCAAAGCGATCTCTACAGCACTGCTATCTGCAGCTGGAAAAAGGCTCCTCAGGCTTCCTATTTATACCTGTTTAGCAGCTGCTTTGCTGAACCTTCACACTGACATGGGGTGATGAGCACAATAGGGAGTCTTGGCTATGGCTTCCAAAGCTGATCCTAGGGAATTTAAATACCTCCAAGGGGTACTGATGGAAGAGGTCTGTGTCAGACCTGGACTGGCTTGGGAGTATCCAGCCTATCAGTGCAGTTCCACAAGCAATGCCAGGCTGGCCTCGTGACCCTTGTGATGCTGGCTGTGTCACCTCTAGGGTGGCAGGCATGTCCCTATGCCACACACTGGGTGTCACCACCTCTGCCCTCACCAGCCCCCTCCTCAGGCTTGAAATACCCTAAACACAGAAGCATGAGGAACATTAACAGGGAAAACCAGACAACCATGTATGAGAGCAGTTTTGAGAGCTTGTTCATGTTATCTGGAAGCCTGAAAGTAGTTGCACAGAAGATCCTAGAAGGACTGCTCACCAGCTTACTCCCTGCATCCAGCCATATGGCAGCTCCCACTGGCTCTGCCCAGTCAAAAGGTCTCTCCTGAAGTGCCACCTGCACTTACTGAGAATGAATGGAGATTTTCTGCAGATGACCTACAAACTTCCTACCTAGAATAGAAGGAGCACATTGCATCAGACACTGCCAGCGTCTCAGCCATGGTTCTTCAGGCTGTGATTCCAACCGTGAGGAGCAGCCCCCATCTTCCCTGCACCACTGGCAATGTGGGATCCCTCATTGCCCACTCACTCAGACTCCAGAACATGCCTTGGAAATCAGCAGCAGTGTCTCCTGCTGAGTTGGAAGTCTAGAAATTTGGCTCAGACTATTCCATGAAAAATGCATATTGTTATAGCTAGGAGGAAAATATCAGCGGGGAGAGGAAGGAATGAATCATTTTTGGCAGATGTCTCCACACTGCAAGTACTGCCTGGCTGTGGAAAGAAGTCATGCAAGCTAAGGGTGGTCTTGCTGCTTATCTAAATAGTTAAATAGAGCAAAACTGGCACGTTACATCCCATGGTGGCAAAGAGAAGAGCTACTGCAGATGCCTCCCAAAAACATTAAACCCAGAGCATCCCCAAAGAGTGGTCTCAAGAGCTGGATCAGTGAATACTGCATCTCTGTGATGCAAATGCAATCCCACTGCCATTGGCTGCTGAGGCTGCCTCCCGGGGTACCCACCACAAGAGGGATCCTTGCCAGACCTTTGGTGGGGACAAGGTGGTGTCAAGACACTAAAGCCCACAGCGGGCAGCCAGGCTGGGCCATTTCCTGCAGGATGCTCTGTGTCTCCCCTACCTGGTGCTTCATGTAGAGGATTTACGGTTTTGAAAAGACTAGGGATCAAGTGAGGAATAAATAAGGCATTTGCCTTTTAGAAAGAGGATGATTTTAGAAATGAGAAAAGCAGAAAACCCTTCCACACAACAGTTCCCAAGCATCACTGAGTCATTATTACATATATAGTTATTATTTATAGGAGAAATTACTTTTCATGTGAAAATTTCAAGCAGCCATAGGAAGCTTCAATCTATAGGCAAAGAAATATGGCAGCGACACCACTGGTGCTGGTATTAATTGCTACGCATTGCTCTTCCCATCCACATCTGCACTTCCTCAGGCTGCCAGCCCAAGCCAGCTTCTGGGGCAGATTTGGATAATCGCTTCCACAGAATGCCCTTTAAAATATATGGCAATACACCCCCAGCAGAAGGTGCCATCTTCCAGAGATGCTCTAAAAGGGCAGCAGAGAAAGATAGAGCCAGACAGAAGTCACTGTTGGTCCTTCAGAGCCTGGTCAATACACCTCAGGTTTTTACAGATGAAGGGAGGCTGTCACGGAGCGGTGACTCCTTGATGGATACGGAGAATGGCTCCTGCCAAGCTTCCCTCCTAAGTGGTTATTACAGAGGGAAGCGATTCAATTTACAAAGCTTTGAAGCACCAGAAAGATGCTTCCTTCCTCTAACACATGGCAGTGGGGGCATGCAATGCTCCTGGTTCCCCCACGAACTCTTGCCAAGCTCCCTATACCCTTCTCAGGGTGTGGGGATGTGGGGGACCACAGTGCATGGGGCAGCCAGCGGACACCAAGAGGCTGCTGCACAGTGGGGACATCAGCGTGTCGGTTAGTCGAGGTCTTACCGGCAGGCTCTGTTGTGTAAGCCAGCCGGATACCCAAGGATGCGCTCCTGAACTGCAATGGATAAAAATATCCTGGGAATATGTGTTGCTCCGACTAAAGCATTGCTAAAATAGAAGAGTGCACAAATCCCTTTTTAGCTGCTCCTTCTGAGCCTCCTGCCTTTTCTCCTGCAGAGCTCTTACCTGCAGATTGCTGGTGGGTTTATGTCTCACAGCCCTCATCATCCCCTCTCGCTGTGGACGTGGTACTTGTGTGCTACATGTGCCTGGGCAGGTGCTTTTCTTACTGTGATGTTGCTTTGTGTGAACTAGAGTGGGCATAAAGAGTGAGGTTAAGATATCGCTTTGCTCAAATTGGTAAATTAGTTGTAAAAGGGTTGGGGTGAATGGTGGATGTGCCATTTCCCCATGTCCTGGCTACTGTCCCCTGGCTCTGCTGTTGCAATATTCATACTGTAAAGTCTTCCCTTGTAGGATGGTAACATAAAATCCCATTTTCGGGATGCCTTTATGTTTGAAATCCAGTCCTCCTGGTCTGCTGCTGTCTGATCTGGCCATAAAACAAATTATGCCATCCCTGCACATAGAATCACACGATGGTTTTGGTTGGAAAAGTTCTTAAAGCTCATCTAATTCCATCCTCCTTGCCGTGGGCAGGGACACCTTTCAGTAGACCAGGTTGCTCAAAACCCTGTCCAGCCTGATCCAACCTGCCACCCCTCGTCAGGCTGGGGAAGGGTCTGTGCTCTGTGCACCGCAGAAGGGTATAAGGCACCTTGGTAGGCAGCTCAGTCACTCAGGATGATTGGGAAACATTATTAATCCTTTTGTATCCCACAGTAAGTGTATGTCACCCTGTCCTTTTGCATGCTTCTGCTGACAACTAAACATGCACACATTGTTAACAGCTTATTAAAATTCATTGGGAGCTGCCACTGCAGGCTGCTAAAATAGAGGCTGCTCTTGATGCTAAGCCAAATAATTTGAGTATTTCATATCGGTGATCATGTAAACAAACTGTCAGATATCCAGATGCAAGCATGGAGAAATACCCATGGACTGTGACAGCGACAGGGCTCAGCACATATTCGTTTACTAATCTGAGTGTTGTGAATAAATTAAATGACAGTGTTAGAAGTATATTCCCTGGGCTCATGTTCTGCTATATTAATATGTGATGATTTTGCATCTTGGGTCACTAAGAAAACAGAGACATGTTCAGCTGAGCCAAAGCCAGGTATATGCAGCCCCTTATTTTCACATTATAGAATCACAGAACAGTTTGGGTTGGAAAGGATCTTTAAGCTCATCCAGTTCCAACCCCCTGCCATAGGCAGGGACATCTTCCACTAGACCAGGTTGCTCCAAGCCCCTGTGTCCAACCTGGCCTTCAATACTGCAAGGGATGGGGCAGCCACAGCTTCCCTGGACAACCTGTGCCAGTGCCTCACCACCCTCACAGGGAAGAAATCTGTAGGTCTCCAAGTGGGGGATAATACTCTGTTGCGAGGAGCCAGCAGAAGTGTTAGGGAAGCAGCCATGCAAATAAAGCATGAAAAAAACAGTGGCTTTGTAGCTCTCTCCCTCAGATGTAGGACTATTTTCCATTGGAAAATGCGTATCTTGGATTTTAAGGCTGAGGCACCATGCTGCGCAGTAGTTTTGATCTCTTGAGCAAGGCCCAACAACGGCACAGCACTGCGATGGAAGGATGTCACCCTCTGAGAGCCAGCATGACTGCAAGGCTCTGTGTGATGGAGTTTATCACATCCCCTGCAACTTGTTACAGCCATTCCTTACCTTCCATTAAAAACATGCAGCTTATTTCCAACTTGAGTTTTTCAGACTTGAGCTTCTAGCTGTTGGATACCATTATGCACTGTTGTCATTACATCAAAAAGGTCTCCAACACAAACCTCTTCCCCCTGGGAACTGCACCGCGGTGGGATTGCACAGCCTCTGAATTGTTTGATGATGTGTGTATTTAGCTGTTTTCCTCTCAATTTCCCAGCAGTACTCTTCTAGGATCCCCATTTGGAAGATTGCTACTGCCAAGCACCACCAAAGGGGGTGATAAGATCAGAGGAACAATTGTGCTGTTCAGCCCATGGTCCACAGGGTTCATGTCTCCAGCTATGGGCCTAAGAGGATGCTGTCACAGAATTGCAATATATATGATTTATTCCTCAGCACCTGCCTGTTTCCTCACCTGTCCGTGGTTTGCTGTTTGCAAAGTCTCCAGAAGTCTCATAATTTTTGGCTTTCCCAAAGGTCTTCAGCAAATATTTCCCCAGATATGCTCTACATCGCACAGAGTATCCCTGTGGACACAGTGCACTGGCAAGGTGCTGCGCCCAGCCATTGCCTCTCCTGATGCAGGCACTCCACACATCATACTGCGACCCAGGCATGCTGCTCCAGCAGTGGCTTAGAGCCCAGATTTGTTCAAAAACTGCTCCTGGCATTGATGCGTTGCCTTTTGGCAGCTTGAATCCAGCCCCAGTTCCTAATCCCATCTGCCTCGTGGTGAAGAGGCGCCACTTGTCTCCGGGTTGCTCCTGCTCAGTGTTAAAAATGGGCTTGTCATCCCCAAACGCCATCTAAACCACTAATATCTCCCAGGCAGCACTTTCCCAGGGCAGGCCCTGCCTTCCTCTGCACAAACTCGGGTGCTGTTTTCACAGGAGCGAGCTCTTGGCTCTGTAACAGGTCTGCAGAGACACATTCTGCCACAGCACTGGGTTGGAGTCCATCCGTCTCCTCCAACACCACAGGGTTTGCAAAGCTCCTGCTGCCTGCCAGCTGGCTGTGCTTGGTGTTTCTACTCTGCCCGCTGGCCTCTGGCCACAGGGATGCAAGGGAAGTGCGTGGCAGGCTGCAGAGGAGAGTGATTCCCAAGCTGTGATGGGATCCTGGTGATGCTAGCACTGACCTCCCTGCTGCCTTCATGGGAAGTGGGATCAGCTCCATGAGGGAAAGAGACTTGGGCATAAGGGTTCTGGAAAGAAGAGAGGGGACCAGTTTAGCCTGGGGGTGCCAGGATGGCTTCAGGGCTCCGAGTGGAGACCAACCTCCTCCTGTGGCTCTTTTGCAGCCATGGTCTGTCTGGGCTGCAGGCAAAGGGTATGGCAAGAAGGAAGCTCCCAGCAGCAGGGACCTACAAAGACAGCAGTAGCTTGTGGACCATTATGTTCAGTAGCCAGCAAGGAGACCATCTTCATAATCCTTTCCTGTACTCATTTCTGTGTATGGCCCCAGCTGCACCCCACCAGCCTAGTTCACCCTGAGCCCAAAGGGGTTCAGGGGGACAGAGACAAGTGCTCCCACAGGGACCATGCTGCTGACACACATCTTGGGTACATACCCTTCCCCTGCTCCTTCTCCCATTGTTCGTCCCTGCAAAATGGAGAGCTTTGTGTTCCCGGTGCTGGACATGGCCAGCCCTTCCCCAAGCAGCTCTCCAGCCACAGGGAAACACTTGTCGCTCAGCCTGGGTAGGGAGGGCACACCGTGCAGGAATGCTACCACAGCTGAGACTGAGCCTGCAAAATCCTCTGGCCACTGCACCAATCACTTTACAGCCTCTCCCCTGCCCATTTGTTTGGACAGATGCATTAGCATTTGGAGCCATGTGGCCACCTTAACCTCACACACGCTGGCCTGTGCTCTCTGGAGCAGGGAAGTGCCCTTGCTTGCCCCCCCCACTGCAGAGGTACGTAATGTGGTCCATCAGCCAGAGTTGCAGCTCACTGGCATTGCCTCATCTTCAGAAGTGCAAGGACGATCAGCATAATGACTTCATTTCCAGTGGAAATCCAATTACTGCAGGGAAGCATTTCATTAGGGTGGATTTTCTCTGCAGCTGCCACACATGGGAAGCTCGCCTGCTGAGCAGCAGGCTCGCTGATGTTGGTGCCAGCACGGGGGACTACTGCTGTGCACGTGAGGTGGTGACAAGGTGCACAAAGCAGGATGTCACACCTCAGCCATCTCCTATGCCTTTCCCCCCAACCATTCCCAACTGTCTTCTCTTTCTCACTCCCAGGATCTCCAGCTGCAGTCCAGCAGGCATTGCCTGCCTCAAGCCCTCTCTGTATGGGCTTGCAGGGGGATTTTGTTCCCATGCCACTCTGAGGTGACAGCAGATGCCCCAGGAAGCACAGCAGTTCTACCCAGAAACACTTTGAACCATCTCCCCACCACCCTGGGGATGCAGTTTGACCCTCCTCTGTGGCAGCTCTGATGGAGGAGAGGATGACTTGCTGCCATGGTGCCTAGCCTTTCTTTCCCAGACCCTGTAAATCTGGCTGCTTAAAACAAGCCTGGCCTTCCTTCCCCACACTTGTGGGGCTTTGGCTCTCTAGTAAAACATCTTTAAACCATTGCCTTTATTGCGCACATTATTCACTGAGAGTTTGCTGCCAGCTCATACCTGTTTTGAACTTGGTAAAATTGGCCTTTTAAAGAGGTCGGTACAATCATTACTGATCTGCACCACATTTCTGCTGAAGCACAACAAATGCTGTATGAATAAGACTTGGAAATGATCAAGCCTGACATTATCATAATGCAACCGGCAGAGAAGCGAGGCAAGTAGGAGACGCTGCTGTGGGAGACGTGGCAGCGAGTGGCATGAGACATGTCTGCGCAGGAGGTGCCTCCCGATTCCTGGGACCGCAGCTCAGGCAGTGCGAGGGAAGGGAAGGCACTTGTGATGGATTTTGCTAAAGAGCAGAGTTCACCTTTGTGGCTGTGACAGATTGCCTCCTGCTATCACTGCATTGCATCATGTTTCCAAGAAAATGAAACTGTCTCTGCTGGGGAGTATTTTATTGCCTGCTTGTTTACTTGTTTGAAGATGCAGTTTTGATTCTAACAGCATGTGCATGAGAGAAAGCATAAATACGTGAAAATGAGAGGCAAGGCTGAGCAATAGGGAAGACTGCTCTTCTATGGACCCATTTTATCAAAATCGTTCTTGTCTCTTCAGTCTCTGATTTAGATACTTTGATAGAAACCCCTGGGTCCCACTTTTCCCATGTTTGATGTTTGACCTTCAGACTCTTTCACATGGCTTGCAACTCTGCTCTTGCAGGAGGGGAGTCCTATACTCAGCATCAGAAGTGTGCTGCTAATACCATGCATAACAAGATGTCCCCATGCTTCTTCTCTGCATAGCAGGTAAATACCCCATCATGTTTCAAGCTAGTTCAGCAGCAGAGATGGGACTGTGCAGCAGCCTTCTCAGCTCCCAGTTCGAGCCCTCTGTTGGGGCGGCACAAGAAGTTAGCTTGTGTCTGTGGTTATTGGAGACCCACGTGTTTCTTCCATACGAGGATAACCAAAAAATGACACTGGTAGTGCTCTCCAGAAGTGCCCCAAAAAACATATAAGTGTGATAATCACCCCCTACCTGCCATGTTTCTGATTCACCCTGTGGCATTTAGCTTTATTCAGTGTATTCTAGCTGAAAGAAGCATTTGTGATGATTGCAGTGAAAGCTTCCCCATGCCCACTTAGTTGTCCATCTTCCCTCATTTAGCAGACTGAGCTCTATCAGAGGCACACACTTTGCCCAAAGACACTGTTTTCTGGCCCAGCATTACATTTGCTACCTGCAGGTGAGCAGGTATATGCCAGGGTGGACCCCCAGGAGAGAAGCTGCTCTAATGAGAGAATGTTTCTCAATGACATTTGCAGGCAGAGGCAGGCAGGGATCTGTGGGTGAAGCAACATTTTGCATCAGCCTACGCAGCAGTTACAGCACCCTCAGGAAGCAGTGTGTGGGCAAGCCGTACAGGGCTCTTCACAGCAGAAATGCAGATATATGTGTCAGGGAGAACACCCTCTGAGGAACAGAGGGCAGAGCTCTTATTACAGAATCATTGACTCAATTATTCCCTGAAATTGTATTAAAATAACTGGTTGGTTTTGGTCGTTCTTTTTTTCCAAGGGGATAAATAAATCCTTATTTTGTTAGTGCAAATGGGATTCCATTTTACTTTACAGAGGGCATGAACGATTAGCCAGCTCCTGTTCTGCAGGTAGTTCAGAGTAACCCCTCAGGCCTTCAGCAACAGCAGAGAACAGTGGAGGAAAGTACAGGGTGACTGAAAAGATCTCTTGCAAGTGACCCAGTACATTCATCTTTGTCACAGGCTGTTGGTCACAGCTCCCCATGGCTTGGCTGTGAGCATACCTGGTGAGTGTGTTGGGAGCCCTGCATGTGGGATTGCAATTCCCAAAGCAGGAAAGGAAAAAAACTTAGTTATGAAAATAGCATGAGCAGTTTTTTAGAAAACCTTACAGGATGTCATGAGTGTGGCAAATGCACACCCACTGTATGCACCATCAGCAAGCAAAAATGTGATTATAAGACATTCCCAGAACCAATAGGGTAAGCATACAGCACGAATGACATTGCTGCCAGCATGTTGCTCGCTGCCACTTGCAACCACTCAGTAGCCCAACACCGGGTTTCTTGGTGTCAGCAGAGGACAGAGGGATTCATACTGTCGTGGTCAGCCAGAAAGGACTTTTTGGCTGGGTTTGCAATTAGACTTACTCTGTATATTAAATCTGGGCTTTTTTGTGGCCGTGAAAAGAAAGTCTAACCAATGAAGTCCAGAGTGAGATCCAAACTCTTACAATCTCAAGCAGTTTGGATCTCAAACTTTGTTTTGGGCTCCATGCAAGTTCCTGCCACCCTTATCCCAACCCAGGAGAGCAAATACTCCTCAGCACCACCAGCAATATGACTACTCGAAGAAGGACTTTAGAGCAGAGAAGAGGTGTTAAATGCAAAATCCTGATGCATGGTTCATACCCTTGTGATCCTGATTCAGAGCCCATCAGTGTCAATGAGAAGATATTTGGCTAGAAAAGGATGGTTCCTTCTGGAAGAACAGGTTTTGTTCTGATATACTATCACTGTGCTTCCCGTTTTGCTGGCAAATATGAAAATCATAAGGAAAGATGTTCCCCTGTGTTCAAAGATGACGACTTCAGGCGTGCTGTCTCCCTTGCCTAGCTTCAGCAGGATCAGGAGTGTTGTTCTCTGCGTTGTTAGATGCTCTTGCTGCTATTTCTGTGTTGCTCTGCTTGATTCCTTGATGCTAGGCACTCCATTTGAGATGTCTTGTTTAAAGAAAAGATACCTACTTTCTTTAAATCTTTCTTTCCAATTAATCAGCAGTGGAGTTTCTGCCAACAGCCAGGCAGCCAGCCTGTCTCCCTGCGAACGCAGAAACGTGTACTGCTTTCAGGATGCTACAACGCTACTTGTGGTAGTGCCTGGCACAGTGTGGTTTGGTATAAGCAGCAAGGACATGACTAGAAGAAGTTGGCATCCATACCCACACAGCAAAGGCAAAATGAAAAAAGGATGTAAAGAAAAGGAGTGAGGTGATCTCCCATCAAGACGGGGGCCATGAAGATGAGCTGAGGACTGGAGCACCTCTGCTATGGAGGCAGGCTGAGAGAGCTGGGCTTGTTCAGCCTGGAGAAGAGAAGGCTCTGGTGAGGCAAAGCAGCTCCAGTGCCTAAAGGGGCTGACAAAAAAGCTGGAGAGGGGCTTTTGAAAAGGACCTGCAAGCATAGGACAAAGGGGATGGCTTTAAACTGACAGAGGGGAGACTTAGATTAGGTATTAGGAAGGAGTTCTTCCCTGTGAGGGTGGTGAGGCACTGGCACAGGTTGCCCAGAGAAGCTGTGGCTGCCCCATCCCTGGCAGTGTTCAAGGCCAGGTTGGACAGGGCTTGGAGCAAGCTGCTCTAGTGGAAGGTGTCCCTGCCCATGGCAGCGGATTGGAACTGGACGAGCTTTAAGGTACTTTCTAACCCAAACCATCATGTGATTCTGTGATTCTGTGAAAGAATACCTGGCCACCTGGGGACGTGCAGAAAATCAGACTCCCCCTCTGCCCATGGCCCTTCTGACATCAATACCCAGGAAGATAATCTAATCTAATCTTATCTAATAATCCTACATAATCTTCCAGAGTATCATGAACTGCATCTTGCAATGATATATCTGATAGCAGCGAAGTAATGAGCCTGTTACAGATTATGTTGTCTGTCTGAAATAATTATTTTTGGCTTCAAAAGCAACATTACTTCCTCACCATATATTCCAGAAAAACTTTGCTAGCCTCAGATAGATACTGCAGAGAAAATGCAGGTCTGATCTCTACAGCCTGGGCAAGGCATGGTCTGGCTACTCTGCTATGCAGGCTGAGGAAAAGAAATATGTTCACATGCAGCACCAGCCACAATAAAGGCTTTCTGGTTCTTCTTGACTGGTTCCAGCTTCTAACATTACATAGATACATATAAAATGAATCTCATCGATATATAATCTGCCTTTGATTCTACAGAGTTTAAGGATATTACAGAAATGATTTGAAACGTCAGAAATACCGAGTCCTCAGTACCGGAGAGACATGAACATGTTGGAGAGGGTCCACAGAAGGGCCACAAAAGTCATCAGAGGGCTGGAGCACCTCTCCTATGAGGAACGGCTGAGAGTGTTGGGCTTGTTCAGCCTGGAGAAGAGAAGTCTCTGGGAGACCTTATTCTGGCCTTTCAGATCTTAAAAGGAGCCTATAAGAAAGATGGGGAGAGACTTTTCAGCAGGGCCCGTTGTGATAGGATGAGGGATGATGGTTTTAAACTAAAAGAGGGAGATTCAGGATGGGCATAAGGAAAAGATTCTTTACAAAGAAGGTGGTAAAACACTGGCACAGGTTTGCCCATAGAAGTGGTGGATGCACAATCCCTGGAGACAGTCAAGGCCAGGCTGCATGTGGTTATGGGCAACCTGATCTAGATCAAGATGTCCCTACTCACTGCAGGGGGGTTGGACTTTGAAGCTTTGAAGGTCCCTTCCAACCCAAACTATAGGTACATAGGTGATACATACCCATGGTGACAGGGAAAATGCAAGGTATTCTGACATCTCCCAGCCTTCTGAATTTTCAAGGACAGAAACGGGGCCTGAACTGGAATGTTTTTATTGGTTTGAGTACAATGACTTAAATATGGCTTGTGTTCTGTCTTGCCTGAACAAGCCCTGTGCACATAGCATCAGCTGGAGCTCCTAAACCAGTGCAAGAACACCTGCACAGGCCTTCCTCTCATAAAGTGACATTTTACGAGAAAACAGTACTAATACCATTTTCCTCAGTATGGCTTTGGACACCTTTAGGCAGGCTCCTGTGCTGGCCTCAGGGTAACAGGTTTCTTGTCACTAAAATACAAGCCAGTCAGCACAGTATTTCCCATCTCCTGGAACAAAGAGCAACTTCCAGACTGGTGCAAAGTGATGTAAAATCAGGAGGTCACACAGGGGGAGGGGGCTGAGGAGAGGCTGGAGTTTAAATACATGAATATTGAACTCCATTTGTAGGGGAATTCCTCTTGTACACAGAGCCAGGCAGAGGGCTGGAGGAAAGTAAATCCATTCCTTTCTTTTCTTGGAGACATGCTCACAAGACGACTGCTCTGAGACACTGTGCTCATGCAGGACAAATACTTGCCCCAGAAAGCCCATGAACACAGGGGATGGGAGCACAAAGACAGCAGTGTACAGAAAGCACAGCAATGCTGTAAGCGTGGTGGCAGCTGTGTATTGCAAAGGCCTCTTGACATCTTGATGTGAAGGGGAGAAAGACAAATGGAAACCACCAGAATGGGAAATTGCTCAATGGCAGGATGCTAATTATTTTAAAGATGTGATAACCTGTGCTGTGAAGGGAAAGACAGCAGAAAGATGCTAGGCAGATGACCTGGTTTCAGCTGGGATAAAGTTAGTTTTCTTCCTATTAGCTGGCACAGTGCTGTGTTTGGGCTTTAGTTGGGAGAACAACGCTGATAACACACCAATGTTTTAGTTGTTGCTAAGCAGCAATTACCCTGATCAAGGACTTTTCAGTCTCTCATGCTCTGCTAGTGAGGAAGGGCACAAGAAGCCAGGAGGAAGCAGAGACAGGACACCTGACCCAAACTAGCCAGAGGGATATTCTATACCACAGCACATCATACCCAGTATAGAAAATGGGGGGAGTTACCCAGAAGGGACTGATTGCTGCTCAGGTCAGGCTGGGTATTGGTCAGTGGGTGCTGAGCAATTTTATTGGGCATCACTTATGTTTGTTGTTTTATTGTTGTTGTTTTCATTTTCCCTTTTTTATATATCTCTCCTTGTTACTTCCCTTACTACTATTAGTACTGGTATTATATTGTACATTATTTCAGTTATTAAACTGTATATTCTTTTGATTCAGCTAAGGGCTGGTGAGAGAGATACCAAGAGATGGGATGGGGTCAGGATGCAGGAGACAGAAGATGGTTTGGAAAGAGAGGAGAGCAGAGGGATAGCTACTGGCACTTGGTCAGTTTATCAGCTCCTCTTCCCTTAAGTGTCAAACATGGAAGTAGAAGAAACACAGGTTTGAGGGGTCCAGGGTGTTATTAGGAAAGTCTGCAGAGGAGTTCACACAATGAGAGCAGCTCAGCTCACTCGCCAGTGCATGCTGGTCTGCTGGAGCTCCCTGGGCTCCACTGATGGGACAGGAGCTTTGACACTTCTCCCCGCATGTGTGTCCTGATCCCAGATCAAATCCCACCTGGATATCCTCAGGGATGTCCTCAGACCAGAGAGGCAAAGCAGAAGAGGAAGATGAAGCTAATCAGGGCTGTAAGGTGGCCTTGCAAGAGAAGAGAGGGGTGAATCCTCAGGGGAGCAGAATCTCTTTGACACAGCACTTGATAGGGGAAAAGAGATAAAAACTATTTCAGGATAGCACACGAAAGAATTAAAGCAAATGAATAAACATGTGAGACAATATTAATTGTCTGAAATACAATCTGTTTGACTTTTGGTTTATAAAGATCTGCTTCAGTTCCCATGGTAACTATTGCGCAAAACCACACTTTTCCTAATCATCTCCGCAGTTTAAAGCAATTTTGTAATCCAATCAAATGCAAAGAAGGTAATTTGGGTCTTGCATTGAGAAAACTGCTACCTAATGAGCTAACAGTGACTGGGAGAGGCCAGATTTACAATGATGACCCTAGAGAGACACTTAATTACTGAATAATTAGCAGTTACTTAGCACATAGACGAGTTTATTAACACATACAGGAAATGCTGATGGATAGCAGTTGTAATTCCATGGTCTTCCAAGTAGTCTTCTCAAATGAGAAGCAGCAAGCCTTGCTGTGCATAGATTGCACTTTCACCAGGTAACACAAATTGCGGTCAGGCATGGGTTGCATAACGGCAGAAGCTGAGACTGAAACTCTCTGCTCCCACTGAAGTTCTCAAGAAGCCAAACCCCTAACACAGGGTTTTGCTGAGGCAGCTCAGGCATTGCAGGCATTGGGGAGTGGAAGGATCAAGTTGTTGGATAGGAATGTGTTTTCCAATGGGGCTTCTCTGAGCACAGTCCCCTGTGGAGTTTGAGTTCTGCTAATTCTGGAGCGTGAAAGCCATGTTCCCAGGCATCAAGCCCAATCTCGCTTTTGGGAACTCAGTGGCACCCTTTCTGGGCTTCAGTTTAGGCAGGTAGGGTTGAATTGTTTCCCCATATACAGAGGATTTTTCTGTAGGAGGAAGCACTGATGCATAGATTGCCTTCCTGGAATGAAATCCAGAGCTACAGAAAAGTAACTAGTGCTTGACTTTAATTCTTCTAATGCTGAAGCCCAGAAAAATGTCTGAGTGGAATCGAAATGCCAACTTTCCCAAAAGGACAAAGCCAGAAAACAGCCCAATAAATTAGGCAGGATCAGTTTTGCTTCTTAACAGCAGTACAAAAGGCAGCCCTAGGCCTGTCTGAGACTTTCAAAGTCAGTCTGACTTCACCTTGGGCTTCAGGACAGTGACTTCATGTCTCCTGCCTCATATGATTGCACACAGGAAAGCTCTCTGCATAATCGCTTGGCATTTCCTAAATGCAAGCCCTGTAAATGAGGTCAGGACTCTGGTGCTGTACCTCATCCAAGGACTGCAGAGCTTGGTTCGTGCTTTGAAATAATTACCTGGCCAGCACTCTGCTATCTTCAAGTGGTCCTTCAAAAGGGCAGCCTGGGGCAGGCAGCCTCTGTGCTCCTACTGCTCATTCATCTGGTTTAGTGTTCACCTCATTGTCAGGGCATGTAAGGGGACTTAAATAAAAAAAAGAGAAAAGAGAAAATACATGAAAGTAGAGCTGGTTCAATTTGTTCACATTTCAAGCACAGATAAATTAACATTCTGCAAGAGAATGAAAAAGAGTGGGTGAATTTGGGTGGAATTTTTTTAAATGTTTTTGACCACTTACAGAATGGGCTGAATTTGGAAAATTTGTTCATCTCTGTGGCTTAACTTTGGGGAAAATTTGAGACATTCAAACGTTTCAGTATTTTTCCTTTTTCAGCTCAAAAGAAAGCAAAACCCAAAGGAAGCAGAGTCTACTCCCACTCCTACGCGTGGGATCTGATTTTCTGCAACACAGATGTCATCAAGAAAAGGGTGATTTCTTGATTACACAGACATTTTTCGCTTTCTCATCTTTCACTCTTCATCAAAACCAAGCAGCTCTGTGGGCAGGAGAATGTATCAGCCTTGTTTCCTGGGCTCAGTGCTTCATGGCTGAACATCCTCTTGGCTGACAAGTGTTCTTGTCGATCAAAGCTTTCCCTGTGGTTAAGATACTTATAATTCCTTTTCCCTCTGTCAAACACTAATGAGGGCTTGTGCTTCAGCCTCTGCGCACCAGTAGTACTCACTCCATCTGGACAGTGCTTTTCATGATACTTACAGAACTGGATATTTTTGTAACCCCAGCTTTGGTCAAAATGATGAGCCATATTTTCATGGTGTGTTGGTGGGAAGGGCTGTAGCTGACCACAAAATCCCCTTTACTTCAGATCCTCAGAGAAATAACCTAAAACCCCTAGGCCTTGGACAAGGAAGAAGTCCTCTACATCAACACCTTGAAAGACGACCTGGTGTCCCTAGCAGGAAATTCAGGTCATTCCTAACAGAAAGTTTCCTTCCACCGCTCTCTTCCCCGTTCAGAAGCAGCCTCAACTCTGCCGCCGTGTGGCAGCGCTGAAAAAGAGCATGAATTAAAAATCACCAACTAGTGAAAAAAAATCACCTCATCGGTGCGGAGTTCACCCCACCTGGGAGGAAAGTCCCCGCTCCGCATTGGGGTTGATTGTACAAACAGCCATTTGCACCTTCTGACCACCACCACCAGAACTTCAGCCCGCAGAGGAGAGGGTGTCTTGCAGAACTGCTTGGGGCTTTCTCATATGTGGACAGTTGGTGGGGTTTGCCAACGGGAAGGCTGTGTGCACTCTTAACAGTGGTCCCTGGGCTCGGGAGAGTTTTGACCAGTGATCCTACTTTCCCCTTTGAGCGGTGGTACAACTGGAGGCCTATGTTGGTTGTAAAAGCAGGAGACACTGCTCGCAGCAGAGATCTCAGCAGAAAAACAAACCTCTTCCTCCCTACAAACACCATCACTGAATTTTAATGCTAGCACAGCACCTCCAGCACGCAGGATCATGCATTTTTCTCACTTCAGTACATGAGGAGGTGTGGGCATACTCTGAGATAAGACATTAAAGACCTGAAGTAAAACTTAAAGCATATGTTGACCTACAATGTAACTCTTGCCACATGCACAGGGAAAAAGCCATGCATAGAAGCCAGAGGACCCCTCTTTAAATTAAGGATGAAGAAAAGGAGAGTGCTGCCAGGATGGTATTGGAGGCACCTCAAGTTGGTCAAGATCAGAGCCATGAGGCCCTGCAGCCTCATGAACACATAAGGATCTGACATTGCTCCCATGGAGGTATAATGTACTTCTAGGGAAGCATGAGGGTAAGAAGGGGATTTGGCCATGGTGACTACTGGAATAAACCAGTGCTATCGCTCCACACCATGCACATTACTAAAAGTAAGTCAGAAAGCAACAATTTTACTTTCTTTTTCCAAATCTCAAGTCACAGTAACAGAGCAGGCATAAAGGAAACACAAAGGAGTAGTATTTGGAGATGTGTTAATATCTTAAAGTCACTCAGAGCCATCTTATGTTTTCACAGGGTTGGAAGGGGTTGTTGTCTGGGTTGGAAGAGACCTTAAAGACCATAAAGACCATTTCCACCTCCCCTGCTGCAAGCAGGGACACCTTCCACTTGACCAAGTTGCTCCAAGCCCCATCCAGCCTGGCCTTGAACACTGCCAGGGATGGGGCAGCCACAGCTTCTCTGGGCAACCTGTGCCAGAGCCTCACCACCCTCACAGAGAAGAACTTCTTCCTAATACCTAATCTAAATCTCCCCTCTATCAGTTTAAAGCCGTATGTCCTATGCCTACAGGTCCTTGTCAAAAGCCCCTCTCCAGCTTTCTTGTTGGCCCCTATAGGCACTGGAAGCTGCTCTAAGGTCTCCCAAGAACCTTCTCTTCTCCAGGCTGAAGCCAGCTCTCTCAGCCTGTCTCCAGAACAGAGATGCGCCAGCCCTCTTCATGGCCTCCTCTGGACTCCTCTGGACTCACTCTAATAGGTCCACGTCCTTCTTATGTTGGGGGCCCCAGAGCTGGATGCAGTACTGCATATGGGGTCTCACGATAGCAGGAGAAGGGGAGAATCACCTCTGTCAGTCTGCTGGTCACACTCCTTTTGACGCAACAAAAACCATGTTTTTTGTTAGTTAGCTAGTTTGGTTGTCTGGTTATTAAATCTCTTTATTCTTCTGTAAACATTGAAAGATCAGGTGGACATTTCTCCAGTCTGCCTGCGAGGGCCAAGACAAATGGGCTGGAGAAAGAATGCATAAAAGATATGGTCAAGGCTTGTTCTTTCTTGTTCTCAAATGCCTCAAAACTTTATAAAGAAGTGAGACAATGTCAATGTAATAATAACAGAGAGTAAAAGTAATTCACAGCAGTCATTACCCTTAAAATACTTCCTGGAACCACGTGCAGGAGGTATGAAGTCATACTTTTCACCGTCTTTCACACTGTCTCCATAGGAAGGTTGGTATGCCTTTGAAGCTACTCTTTATTTAGAGTAGACACCTACCAGCTCCTTTCTTCTTGAGCCTAGGAGCATTAAATGGCAAAATCACTACCCAGGAAGATAATCTAACCTGATCGGATATAATAATCCAACATAATCTTCCAGAGTGTCATGAACTGCATCTCACAATGAAATATCTGATAGCAGTGAAGTAATGGGTGTGTTACAGATTATGTTATCTGTCTGAAAGAATTATTTTTGGTTTTAAAAGTAATGTTCTTATTGACTGCATTAAATATGGCTTGTTTTCTGTCATGCCTGAAGGAGCCCTAAATCAGAGCAAAAACACCTGCACAGGCCTTCCTCTCACAAAAGTGACATTTTACAAGAAAACATACCATTTTCCTCAGTATGTCTTTGGACGCTTTTAGGCAGGCTCCTGTGCTGGCCTCAGGGCAACAGGTTTCTTGTCACTAAAATACAGCAAAGAGGTTCCAGTCAGCACAGTATTTACTGTTTTCTGGAACCAAGAGCAACTTTCAGATTGGTGCAAAGTGATGTAAACCCAGCAGGTCTGCAGGGTTTCACATCTGGATCATTCTGGAGTAAATAAATACTTGGAAGGCATGTGATGGTCCCTTTGTGTCTGGCTCTGCAGTTGAGTGTGCAAGATAGCACTTTGGTCTCTTTATACACGCGGTTTGCACTATATTCTATGGCTTGTGTATCTTTTGCACTGAAATGCTTTCAGCAGCAGAAGTAGCAACACCTACATTTCTGGCTGCCCAATATTCCCCACTCCAAGCCCCTGCTTTCAGTCTCATTTCTCCTGAGCTGGAATCATGCCTGCTGATGTATTCCAGGCTACCCTGCTGCCTCAGAACCAATATTCTAGCAGGTTCCTGCTAAAATCAGTTCAGCTGTTTGAGACTGAAGCTAGGGAAGCAGGAGGCTTGCCTCATGCAATGCTAATTCTCACTTGTGTGTCTCTGGGTGTATCTCACTTTTCCCTTATTTGGATCAGAAACTGGGAATTTGGTAGTTCAGCCACCCTTGCTTCAGGAACAGGCCTTTGGCACGTCCTGCCAAATGTTGCCAAGCTGCAGCTCCACAATGTTCTTATGAAAATGGGTATGATGGTAGAAGCAGCAGAATCTAATCAAGCATCTACTGGGGCTGGCCCTGTGATCTGAAGAGCAGTCTGGAAATGAGCTGGCTTCTACGCTGATGGCATCTTCTCTCGCTGTACCTCCAAAAGGGAACGGCACCGCTTCTTGCGTGTGAAGAACCGAAACCACAGCAGGATCGCTCAGCCCCTGAGGAGAGGGGTAATTCTGCACCTAGCGCAGGCGAAGGAGGTCAGCAGCACACAGGGGAGGGGGCTGAGGAGAGCTGGGACTTAAATACGTGGATATGGAATGGCGTTGAGAGGGGAACTCGTGGTGCGCACAGAGCCCGGCACAGCGCGGCAGGAACACATCCATTCCCTCACCGCTCCGTACTGCCGGAGCCGGGCCCGGAGCCAGCGCCACGCCCTCACGGCGCTGAGCGCGTGCGTGGGGCGGAGCCAGATGTGACGTGCCGAGGAGGGACGCGGCGCGATTGGCTCCCTCCTCTTCTTCCGCCTCCGTGGAAGGCGGAAGTCAGCACGGGGCAAGATGGCGGCGGCAGGGTGGCTGTGCGCTCTGCTGTGCCTGGCGGCGGCCGCACACGGCAAGCGGAGCCCGGTGAAGGTGCTGTCGGACGGCATGTGGCGGGAGCTGCTGCACGGAGAGTGGATGGTGGAGTTGTGAGTCGGGAGCGGGTCGCTCGGGCTGACGGGGAGGGTACGAGGGGCGTCTCCGCGGCCAGCTCTGAGGCCGTGTGGGACCGGGCGGTGCTGTTCAGTGACGGAGTTGTGCTGCCTCCAGCTATGCCCCTTGGTGCCCCGCCTGCCAGAACCTGCAGCCCGAGTGGGAGAAGTTTGCTGAGTGGGGCGAGGACCTGGAAGTGAACATCGCCAAAGTGGATGTCACGGAGCAGCCGGGTGAGAAGGGCTGGCGGGGACGGTGGTTCCTGAGGTCTTCTCCGGGGCTTCGGGCTTCCCATTGCTCGTGGAGTGCCTGGTGCAAGGGTGTAGCGGTTTAACCCCAGTCAGAAACCAAGGAGAAAGTCTTGAAGCCGGGGCAAAGTGTGTATGCCCTAAGGAAATAGGATTAATAGGAAATTTGAAGTATGAGGCACTGGCACAGGTTGCCCAGAGAAGCTGTGGCTGCCCCATCCCTGGCAGCGTTCAAGGCCAGGTTGGACGGGGCTTGGAGCAACCTGGTCTAGTGGAAGGTGTCCCTGTGCATGGCAGGGGTTGGAACTGGATGAGCTTTAAGGTCCCTTCCAACCCAAACCATTCTAGGGTTCTAAGTTAAAGATCACTTAATGTTTCATAGGCAACTACAGTTTCAAAATTTTTTTTTTAATGTGCTTTTTCCATGCATGTTTTAAAATCATAGCTTTGCAGTAAACAGAATCAAAAAGGCTTTCCAGGACTCCTTCAATATCTTAGCAAATGTTAAAGGAAAAGAATAGCTCAAACTGACAGAAAATTGAGTTGTTTTGGGAAGCTTTTCATTTTGGCATAATTTCATAATTGTAAATGATTCTGTGATTCTACTGAAGGCATATTGCTGGATGTATACTAAAAACTGCATAAGGGAACAAGCAAATTTCTCTGAAGAGTGATTTTGGAGGGTTTCAAGGGGATTTTTGGCTGTACTTTTTAAGCATCATACAGAGCAAAAATGTGGTTTTAGCTTTCCTTGTGGTAGTACCTCGCCTTGTTCCTGCAGATGAAGTTCACTTATCTGAATTGCCTTTCTGTCTGTGTGGTGTTTGTAAAAATTACCTTCTCCATGTTGATGTGGTTCTTTGAAGTAACTTTTGTAACTTCTTCCCATAACTTTTGAAACTTGCCTCACTTGGATTATTTTCTGCAAATGCTGGAGATTGCAGATCGTGTGGGAAAAGGAGAGCATCTCTCAAGAGCTACAGCTAAAATTGTCAAGTAAAACAGTTATCCTTGGACATCTCTTCTCCATGGGGAAACTTTGTAGCTCTTTGTTCAGGACTTTTAGACTGTGTGCAGTACTTTTATATGCACAAGTTTGTGTTTGATCACAATTAAATATTGATACGTGGGGCAGGAGCCATTTTTATTTTGGTGTATAATTAGGCATTTCTTGCCTAATATGTAAGTGTGCTCTGCAATTCTGAAAAATAACTTTTCTTACAGGATTAAGTGGACGATTTGTCATAACAGCTCTTCCTACCATCTATCAGTAAGTATGAAATGCAGCAGATTTCTTGGAGGAGAGAGGATATTTTCCCCACTTTTTACTGGGACAAATAAATGAGACTTCCCGTGCTTTTTAAGAATGTGAGTTACGTTACACATGGACAGCCACTGTCTTACCTACTCTGACCTTGTGTCGTGGTTTAAACTGCCAGCTGATGTTTTTTGTTTTCCTTCAGGCCTTATTTATCCTATCTCCTTACGGGTGTTTTCATTTTGCAATCTTTATTTCTCGGTAGGTTGATCTTAGTGCAGTTATGTGGCAAGTGCATTAGGAAGATCATTATGGAATCACAACCTAGATAACCATGTATTGAGCAAATGCATGTGGAATCAAGATTGTAGAAATACCTGTAGTCAGCAGTTTTGGAAAACATTTTAGAGCCAATATAATCTAAGGCAAACTAAAACTAAGATCCAGGGCAAGGTGATGGGAGGGGTGATGCTGAGTGGAAGCAAATGCTGTATGCTTGGACTATGTAAAATAAAGGACTTGTTTTGTTTGTTTTACAGCTGTAAAGATGGGGAGTTCAGAAGGTACCAGGGTGCAAGAACTAAATCTGATTTCATAAATTTCATCAGTGACCAGGAATGGAAATCTATTGAACCAGTTTCATCGTGGTTTGGTCCTTCCTCTTTCCTGTAAGTTTTGATTTTTATCATAACTTGTTGTTGGATGTGCTGGGATAGGTCCTTAGGTGCTGCACCTGGTGCTGCCTCCTTATTATCAGCTTATGCATCAGTGCCGAGCTGCTGATTAGCCTGTGAATGTGATAGGTGAGTGTCATGCCTCCTTCAGCAGCAGGTTGAGGGAGATGATTCTCCCCCTCTACTCTATGTGAAACAGGGTACTAATTTTAGGATTAATAAGTTAGAAGTGTACTGATCCAGTCCCATTTCTGTGCATACTGAAGCAGTATGCAGGCTGCTTCTGCTGCTCACTCATCAAGTTAAGTTGGCTTAATGTTTCAAATTCTCCTTTCCTTTAGAGACAGTGAATACATAATGCTGAAGTTTCATAGTAACAGGAAAATGTCAGATACAGCAGGATATACTGGCAGATAGCCTGGTCTTTTTCACTGGTATGTAAAATATAGCTGAACTTAAGTGTCAGTTTTTATATAACCTGATTTATTTTTTTAATAGGTTGTTTTAATAAAATCTTCAGATGCTTAGTTCTTAATATCTTGAATAGAGTTCTAGCTGCTTCTCAGATTGTTTGTCCAAATATAACTTAGAACATAAAAGTAATTGAAATTCATATGTCAGCAGATACAAGTTAAGAAAGTTAGTAAGCTTGTGGTTGTCCCTGTGTAGAACCTTGAAACAAACTTTTGGTACCAACATCAGCATCTCATGGGGAATGAGTGTTTATTGAATTAAAAGACATAACTGAAGATAAATTAGTTAGAAGAGAAACCAGACATGAGCAGAAAATTGTTCAACTTGGGATGAAATAATGACCAGTCAGGCAAATCAGAAGATGTGGATATGTGACTGGCTTGCAGATGTCTTCAGTTACTTTTCTGATTTGTTTCAGGATGAGCAGTATGTCAGCTTTGTTCCAGTTGTCAATGTGGATCAGGGTATGTGCTTAGAGCTCATTTTATCTGAACACATGATATTCAGCTATTCTTGAAATGATTATCTTGTCTTTTATTTCAGCACTGCCATAATTATTTAACAGAAAATGTTGGAATACCAGTCTGGGGCTCGTATGCTGTGTTTGCGTTGGCAACTCTATTCTCAGGACTGATACTGGGACTTGTAAGTGAAAAACTTGAAAGAGATTGGCTTGTGACTGTTATGTATTATGCTAATGTCGCCTTTGCTTCAGTCTTTAATAGTAAAGCCAGTTTTTCTTGGGGTACCCTGCCCCCTGAGCTGGAAGACAGGGACGGGGAGCAGAACAAAGCCCCCATAATCCAAGGGGAGATGGTCAGTGAGCTGCTACACTACTTAGACACGCACAGGTCTATGGGGTCAGGTGGGATCCACCCAGGGGTGCTGAGGGAGGTGGTGGAAGTGCTCACTGAGCTACTTCCCATCATTTATCAGCAGTTCTGGCTCACTGGAGAGGTCCCAGCTGACTGAAGGTCAGCGAATGTGACACCTGCCTACAAGAAGGGGTTGAAGGAGGACCTGGGAAACCACAGACCTGTCAGCCTGACCTTGTTGCTGGGGGATTTTATGGAGCAGATCATCCTGAGTGCTGTCCCGTAGCATGTACAGGACATGTGCAGGTGATCAGGCCCAGTCAGTATGGCTTTATGAAGGGCAGGTCCTGCTTGACTAACCTGATCTCCTTTTACGGCAAGGTGACCTGCTTAGTAGGTATGGGAAAGGCTGTGGATGTTGTCTACCTGGACTTTAGTAAGGCTTTTAACACCATTTCCCACAGCATTCTCCTGGAGAAACCGGCTTGGAGGGGTGTGCTGTTTGCTGGGTAAAAACTGGCTGGATGGCCAGCCCTGAAGTGTGGTGGGAAGTGGAGTTAAGTCACAAGTGGTGTTCCCCTGTGTTTGGGGCCAGATCTGTTTAATGTCTTTATCAGTGCTCTGAATGAGGGGATCTAGTGAACCCTCTGTCAGTTCACAGAAGACACCAGGTTGGGTGGGAGTGTTGGTGTGCTTGAGGGCAGGAAGTCTTTGCAGAGGGATCTGGACAGGATGGATCAATGTGCTGAGGCCAGCTGTATGAGGTTCAACTGGCTCAGTGCTGAGTCCTGCACTTGGGCCACAGCAACCCCTTGAAATGCTTGGGGCAGAGTGGCTGGAAAGCTGCTTGATGGAAAAGGACCTGGGGGTGTTGGTCTACAGTTGGCTGAGTATGAGGTGGCAGTGTGCTCAAATAGCCAAGGTGGCCAGTGGCTTCAACAAAAGGGTTGCCAAAACCCAAAAAGTTGGATATTGGGAAAGTCTTCACAAAAAGGTTTGTCAGTTGTTGGAACAGGCTGCCCAGGGAAGTGGTGAAGTTACCATCCTTGAGGTACTTAAAAGACACGTAGATGTAGTACCTAGGGACATAGTTTAGTGGTGGGCTTGGCAGTGCTGGGTTATAACTGTTGGACTTGGTGATATTAAAGGTCCTTTCCAACCTAAAGAATTTCATGATCTCATGTGTGGGATGTCTGGAGATTTAAACATGTTTTCCTTGGTTTCAGATAATTGTGTTCTTAGCAGACTGTATCTGTCCATCCAAAAAATACAGACCGCCACAATACCCTCACTCAAGTAAGCTTGCTGTATATGACTAATTCTGTGAAGCTGAATGTTATTTGCTAAATGTTATTTAATAAGTACTAGTATGTAACTTGTGTCTGCAGGATGTGAGATGTAGTGTAGAAGTTTACACTTGCAGCTGTTTGCCCTTAGAAAATACAAATCCACTATAAACCCTATTTAGCTAAAGCTAAACTATTTTTTAAAAAGTCCTTTTTTTTTAGGAGATGGAAAATTGCTTTTACAGTGCTCATAACTGCAAGATACGAAATTCCATGTGTGCAGGGAGATAAAAGTTTTGAGTGGAGCTCTGTGTTGCAAAGCTGGGGGTTGCACAATTTATAGGGGCAAAGTGAGGAATAGTGGATGGTAAGTAATTCAGTTTGTGGTTAGTCTCGGGATTTTTTTTAAGCTAATCGTAAGTCATGGTTTGTAGGAACATGACTTCCTCCCTGCCCCACCAAAGCTGGAGGAATCTTCATCTTTCTTTACTTTGTCTGCGTAGTCTGTTATCTCTTAATGCTTGATGTGGGGGTAATTTCATGCTAGCAACAATTCTACGTAAGGTGGTAGCTGAAGTGACTGATATCGGAAAGTGCTACTTGGATTAAGTTCATCAAAATCTTGTGCATCTGGATTAAGTTAAATGCACTTTAACTCCATGTTGAAGTGCATTTCTCATGGTAATGGTATCTGTGTATGCATGTTTTCCTTTCTCCTTAAGGAAAGCTAGCTCCAGAGTCAGCTCAGCTGCTGAAAAAGCTGGATGAAGAACAGGAAGCAGACGAAGAAGATATCTCAGATGATGAAATCGAGGGTAAAGAAGTGTCTGACAGAAACTCATCACCAAATGCTGTAAGGCAGCGCCCAGTGATCACTGCTGCCACAACGGATAAATCTTAGCTTTATTTGCATGCAGGATTAGTGTTTGAGTCACCAACTGAGAAGGAAATAAGTGTCAAATCTTTTAGCTTGAAAAGAAGAATAACTCCTGTCATGGTGGTAATGATGCATTTCATGAATTCAGGGGGAAAAAAAGGGCATCTTTGGCATCAGGTAATCAAAAGTAAAACATGCTGTTGCAAATGGCTGAAACTTGTGTCTGTGTGAAGAGAAGTGCTGAGAAGTAATGCAAGTGGCTTCTTGAATGACTTGTTTTATAGGGATTTTTTGTTTGTTTTTTAACAGAATGTAAACCAGTGTACTTGTTGCATTAGGGAACATTAGCAAGGAAAATGCACTAACCTGTTTGCTGTTAAAGCATTCAGAAAGGTTTCTCAGTATAAGTCTATCTAGCTGTGCTCTTAAGAAATGCTGAGGGGGAAGAGTTCCTTCAGTTATGGGACATGTTCCAGGCTTTTAATGTGACAAAAATTGCTTTCTGCTATGACAATGAGAGCTACAACCCCCTCAGTCTTTCTTCTTCCAAAGAGATGAAAGTTGCTATCATTTAGAGGAACAGAAGTTGCCCTCTGAACAAAAGCTCGAGAGCTTGTCTTTGCCACCTTCCCAGATGGAAGTTGTCATAAAGCACTCTGTGTAGTGTGGATTCTCTGCCTGACCAGAAACCTGCTATTTGCATCCATTTCTTTTAGAAAAGGCTGTAGAAAATTACGAGCTTCTTGGCAAAGTAAGTCTTTCCTAGAAAAAAAAAAGAAAAATACAAATAGCACTATGAAGTCTTGTCTCTAAGACTCTGATTCAGATGGGAATAGTTTACACACAGGGTTTTCTGCTGAGCGCAAATCCTATCCAGTCATCCCTCTGGATGGCAGTAGGACTCTACTTATTTTTAATACAGCATCAGTGATTTCTGCTTAGTCAAATTTTACTCCAAAACCAGTCAGGCTGTTCTTAGTATGAAGTTGAAATAACTGCTGCTTTTATAGAAAGTCATCTTTTCAGGTCTCACAAAACCATCTTGAAACAATATACCCTAATTCTTTAAGGAACAATCTGTAGTCTGTTTTCTGTATGGTATTTGTTTTCACTTTGTATAGAAATAAAAAGAATGCATCTGTGCATTGGACCACTGTTATCTTACATGGCTTATAAAAAGTCTTCCATAGTCAATTTTTGTCCAAAGTATTGCAAGGGAGGGGTTAGCCTTATACTGAGGTTTTTAGATGAGTCTATTCTTGCTGTTTTGGGGTTTTGTGTTTTTTTTTTTGTTTGTTTGTTTGTTTATTTGGTTTTTAGGCATTTGGGGGTTTTTGTTTGGTTTTGTTTGTAGTTGTTTAGGTTTGGTTTTCTTAATTGTTCACCTGAGTGGGTTTGCAGGACTGGCAGTTGATAAATCTGTGTCAATAGTAAACTACTGTGAGTAATTAAGACCACAAATGTAGAAATGCTCTTGATCTTTTCACTGCAGCCTGGCTTTCTAAAGCAAGGCTCTCCTGGTGACTTAAGAATATAGAACATCAGACAAGGAGCTTGTAATGAACTCTGGGATATGAAGATATATTGGGCAGAACAATATTCAGCATTGGCTTGTAAAGCTGCCATGTTCTTTGTCAGTCCTGAATGCTTCTTTGGAAGTTGCAATGTTAAGTATATCTGACAGATCGTAATTCATGTTATAAATAGGAGAAAGTAATTCAGCTGTCCAAAATCTGAGTGAATCTTCCAACAGGTTATTGGATGAGTAAGAATCAGTTATGTAAGATGTCCTGGAACTTCTTCCTTTAACTTTTCCTTTATTTTTGTTACCTGAATATTGGTGCTCTGGAATGACTCATGACTCCAGTGCTGGGGTATATATTACTGATATAACTGATGCTTGAAAGGGTCCTTTTGATTAAAATGTGAGTGTTCCTGTCAGTTTTAAATATCGATCTTCTGGTGTTTGAATGAAGACCACAGTGTGCCAGAAACGCCCTTAAAGTGTCAGTCTTGTGGGATTGCCTTAATCTCCCTCAAAGTTTAGATCTTAGCCTTTGTCACTAAAGCAATAAATCTGTGAGATCCTAAGGAGAGCTAGTAGCACTGTCTGCTAAAATGGAATATTTAGTTTAGAGAGGGGTTGAAGATGGAACACAAATGCTGTATGGTGTTTTTAGGGACAAGTGTTGAATTGTTTTAAAAGCTGAACTATATGGGCTAACTCCGCTTGAAATGCATTTAAATGTAGCTGTTACAAATGCAGGGCTTTCTAATTTTTCAGTTTCTTAAAGCTGTTTGTGCAATATAGAAAGTAAATACTGATACCCTTTGGCTAATTTCTGATTTTGAAAGAACAACCAACCTCTTGCTGTATTTCTAGACTCCTGGTTTAACAAGAACTTCTAGCACTAATTTACCTTGCCTTTGCCTTCTGCACACCTGTCTTTTCTTACTGCCTCCCTGCCTTAGGCAAGTAACCAAATTCCAAAACTGCCTCTTAGTCATGAGTGTTCCCAGCTGTTGGAATCCAGCCTCTGTGTGGCAGACCTATGCTTGTGATTAGTGTAACTTCAGCAAATTCCCTTTTGATTACCCGTAGGCAGCCTCTGTTTGCTGGTCTCTGTAAGTCTTACCACTCATATTTTTAGTAATATTTCTATGGTTTTGTCCTGTGAATATTTAAGTTACTTTGTTTTGTAAAAATTATATTCCAAAGATGTTTACTGAGGTGGAGTGAAGGTTGCAATGAAATATGCATAAGAGCCTGTCCTTTGTGTGTATTGATGATGCTTGAATACCAGTTTTGTAAAAGTCAGACTGCCCTTTCCATATCATCACCTTGTCTAAGCGTGTCTAGATTCATTCCAGAAAGAATTTATTATTTGTAAAAATACCTTTTTTAATGTTTCAGAGTCTTCAAGTAAAAAATAACCACCAGCTTTGGATTCCTGTGTTTGTGTCTTGTTTTTCTAAGGTAGTATCTTGCTGTTTAGCAGCGAAGCAAAACTGCAGCTATTTCCATGGAAGAAAGTGGGTGCAACACGATAGCTGACAAATCAGCTGTGATAGTCTTTGTTTTAAAGGACCAGTCTGAATAATACTTCCAACTAAAGTGGCACTGAGGTACTTGTGGCTTTCAGTTAAGACTGGCTTGGGTACCTCATGGTAGAGTGAGCTGGCCACATGTCATTTTGGTTAGATGGTTTGGGAAGGAGCTTTCATGCATACCAGGCTTGGACAGCAATGGTAATAAAATGGGATCTTGTACTGCAAAAGGAATGTGGACTGGAGTTGACAGATGATGTTTAAAATTCAGTTCTTTTAACTCTTCTCTGTATAAAATGCATGCAAATGTATTTTGGCTACAGATGGACTCCACTACATGCTGAAGGTGTCAGCATTGGTGAATTTATCTTGGAGCGGGAAGTTTAACTCGGAATTATCAGAGTTCTGAAATGAAAGGGTGTTATTGAAGAGTTGATTGAATCCAGATGGGGTATGCTTAAAGCACTACTGAGTAACAGCCAGTCCAGTACAAAACTTGCCATCAGAGAGTCTGTCTTGCCTGTTCCCTTGCTATTTCTTCTATCGCTTCTATTTAGGAGTGAGTACTGAGAGCATGGTAGCTTTAACCTGTCAGTTTTCAGTCTGATAGTGTATACTTTTCTGGGCAAGTGCAATAATACTCTTGCAGTTCCCAACAGGAATAAGGCATATATATTGCCTGGGGAATTAAGTGGATGCTTACCCAAGCCTAGCTTCCCTACTTTTCCACTCAATACGTTATGTATAATGGCAAATAACAGTCAGTCTAAAGTGGGGCAGGGGGACAGGACACAAGCAAAAATTCAAAATGACATATTTAGATAATGAAAGTTGTTGGAACTAGCCTGATGAGAAACACAATAACAACTGTAGGCTTAGCTGGCAGTTGGTGTTTGCCAGATTGCTAAAGCAAGCCTTAGCATTGGGTTGGAAATAAATAGTTTAACACAGCCTGGGAAAGGAAAATATTTAGTGTGCTACAGCATTGTTTCAGTGTTCAGAACCAATGAAGTACAATGTTGAGATTTTTTTTTTCTTTAAAGAGGAAATAAAGCTCCTGCAACTGCCCTATCTCCTTGCTTGCATAAGATGGAGTCCTTGGTTTGACCTGACCAAAGTCATCTCTGGCTCTTCCCTGAATTTTGCTTCTGACCATCAAGGAAGACCTTCCAGCAGGCTTCCAGTACCTAAAGGGGCCAATAAGGAGTCTGGAGAGGGGCTTTTGACAAGGACCTGTAGGGATAGGACAAGGTGGAATGGCTTTAAACTGGCAGAGGGCAGATTTAGATATTAGTAAGAAGTTTTCCACTGTGAGGGTGGTGAGGCCCTGGCACAGGTTCCCAGAGAAGCTGTGGCTGCCTCATCCCTGGCAGTGTTCAAGGCCAGGTTGCATGGAGCTTGAAGCAACCTGGTCTAGTGGAAGGTGTCCCTGCCCATGGCAGGGGGTTTGGGACTAGGTGGTCTTTAATGCTCCCTTCCAACTTAAACCATCTATGATTCTGCCTCAGTATACCCCTTTTCCTCACTTTTTCACATTTAGATCTTTAAATCTTCTCAGATACAAATTTCATTTCTGTTTAACATTTCTTACAGAAATTTGCTTAACTGCAAGGTAGATCCAGAAAGTCAACTCTTAGATACACATCTGATGTTTAATAGCCAACTTTAGTATAAAGGAAGTAGACATAATCCTTTCACAGATTAAAGTACCTCCCCAGACATGCGTATCCCTGTTGTACCACTTGTATTTGACCTTAACTTCACACGCGCTAAAGGCAGCCTTCCAAAAAGCCCCTAGAACCTTCTTCCTGGAAAGGCTATACCCTGCATGCTGTGACTTGCTTTCTGTTCCTGTCCTGTGGATGCTGAACTTCTCTTTGCTGTAGCTCTGGCTGGAGAGAAAGTTCCAACAGTCGTAATAACTAGAGGAGTGCCTCGTGTTGGGGTTCCATGTGGAGTAAGCACAGGATAGATCAGAGACCCAACCTTTCCTCCAGTGGGAGCTGATGCTTTGCTTTTGGAGAACCTGTTCTATCATGTAGCTATGTTACATGTGCCTCCAAGTGCCCAGAGCAGCTGCTGGGCTTGGTTAGCTGCCCTGGCACCTCACTCCACTGATGCTGAAGTTGAGGGAAGCATCTGGGCTTCCAGTTCTGCCTTCCCAAGGCAGATGCCTGCCTGAGAGCCAGGGAAGAGCGCTGGATCTGCTGAGGGGTAATGGTGGATGTGGGCTTGTCTGTGACTGATGTCCTCTAATTGCCAGCAGGTCCTGAAATACCTGTGAACCTGAGAGGAGGAAGAGACACCAGTGAAATCTTCTGAGCATCTCTCTTTAAAAGGTTCATTTATAAGTTAAATTATGCCTCCTGTATCAAGGATTTCAATGCTAGATCATAATTAAAGATAGTATTTTTGTAGCTATGCTTCTACTTCCAGAGTCTTTATGCTTTGCTGAGCCTGGATCTCAATGTCCCTGTTCCCTTCCACCTTGTTTGCCTGATAATTTCTTAGAAAGGTACATATCTGAATCTTCCTTTAAACTCCCTTTAAACCATGTGGGATGGTTACTCCTCTCTGAATGCTTGCTGTATTGAGACTATCAACTAAAGGGAAAGTCAGCTGTTCAAAGTAAAGATTTCTTCCTGCCAGTGGCTGAAATTGCAGGGATACACAGTGCCATTTCCAGAGGTCAAATTCAACTGGTGTGTCCCTTCCCTGTCCTATTCCCAGCAGGAAGTGTTGGCACTACAGTGACAAGGAAAGGCTGCTCACCCTGTTAGTGTCACTACACAAAGCTTGTTGTGTTTCAGTGAAGCTCAGACCTGCTATTAGCACTACTGATGTAGATCTCTGACACCTTGGAGTAGCCAAGATCTTGTCCCCGACAGAGCACAGCAATGTGGATCTGTCTTGGAACTGCAGTTTGATCTCTTTAAAAGCAAAACAAAACCACTGAATGAGGCCAAGTGCTGGTTTTGGATGGCCTGAATTTCCTTGATCTTCTGCATCAATGGAGAGAACCTGGAGTCACTGGAGGTGGTGGGCACAAAGAAATGGGCAGGATATAGCCTGAACATGGTCTGCAGCTATACCACAGGAGTAAGTGAGGTACGAGGACCTGTTTGGCTCTCAAGGGGTTGTGTTGTTACTCCACTGTAATAACCGATGGCCAAGCAAAGCCTTTCCTGGTTTCTTTACATAGGCTATCTCAGTCCCTGGGTCCCAAGGAAAATATTGCGCATTTCACTTGTGGAATCTTCTTGACTGTTTACATGACTGCAGAGCTGATTTCTTAGATGATTGGGGAAGTGGTTCGCCAAGGTAAGTAACTCTTTCCTCCTCTTCTCCCCATCCCTTGTCAAGTATTTGGGAAGGACATGAAGTGTGGTCTTATATGGAACTGCTATTAATATTATTAATATTTCAACAGAAACTTGTTAACTTGAGATCAAATACTTAGTCTTAAGAAGGTTTTGGTGTGGGCTCTGTGTATCCTCAGCTGATCAGAAATAGAAATTATATCTGATGTGTCCCCCTTAAGCTAGAGCTTGTGCCTGTGGCCAGACTTCCCAAAGGTTTTGAGTTGCTGAAGGATCTGTTGTGAAGGGTGATGCCATAATGCAAGAGCCCATCAATGAAATCCTGTGTGAAGATGAATAAAAGCAAAATGTTTCTGAAACAGCCTTTATTCAGGGAAAATAACCTGTGTGTAATCTCTGCGATGGTGTATTTTTAAATACAGAAGTTCGTAGCCAGTTTGATGTGCACAGTAGGCGTCATCATGACAGGTTTCTAAAGGAACTGTCTGGTTTGATGCATCAGCTGTCAGAGCCCTAGACAAGGATGATCCATCATCCCCTTCCAGATCTGTCGAGGCTACAGCCAGTCATCAGCCCAGCAGGGAGGGTGAAGAGATCGCTGAAGCCAGGACCTCTCTGGGTGGCATCTGAGGGATTGGAGGTTTCTGTATGTTTTCTTAAGCACAAGAGATGGCAAGAACAAACTCTGCCAGGAGCTGTCAGCCACTGGGGAAAGAGCTGTTTGCCCTGATGCTCTGCTGAAGTTCTGCAGAAACGACTAAACCTCAAACCACCATGGGGTGGTGTAGTGAGACCTTGCTGTGCTGGAGGAGCCTTGCCAGCACAACACCCATCAGAAGCATAAAAAGGTGCCTTTTATTATTACTTTTGCAAGACGTGCTGACTGAAGTCCCCCGGCTTGTCCATGGTACCCTGATGTACTGTGGTCTCTCTTGAAAACACCCATTTGTCTTCTGCAGGCCCAAGAACTGGGAACCTTGCAGTAGCCTGCTGCAGGGGTTTCAGTCCCTGTTGAGACTGGGGCTGGATCAGGCTGCAGGGCTGCATGGGGAGTGGGCAGTTGGGGCTCCTCTGCCTCAGGAGGAGTTCAAGGGTGTTGCTCTGCATTTGTCTGTTGTAATTAGGTAGCTGACAAGAGATAATGCTCCTCACTCTAAAAACTTCAAAGGCTCCAAACTGAGATCTGCTCCATTCTGGGTACAGAGACTTTAAGTCTGTTATTCACTTTTCTTTTTAAAGGGCTTTGGAGCACATCTCCCAAAGGGCTGCTCTAACTGTAATCCCGAGAGATGTGGAAGAAGTTGTGTGGCCAAAAGGCGAGCAGGTGAAAGGAGCCAGATGACCATGTGGTGGCAACGTGGAGATATCACAGAAAGACTGCTTGGACCTGTGCTGCCCTTGAAGAAAATGTTACTTCTACAGAGAGACCTGAAGTGATTTCATGGCTTAAAAGAGGATGGAAAAAGCATGAAATGTAAATCTTTTCAGTTGTTCTAAAGGAGACAATAGGTATGGGAGCAATATGTACTTAAGAGTAAGCTGTGTTATTTTATGCTATGGATGCCCATAATGTAGCTGCATGACATGGACCAAACAAATGGAAAATGCAGGTTACAGGACACTGAGAACTTTCTGAATGAAGGGGCATTAGGAAATGAACAATTAAGACTGAGCTAGAGGAGGTGCAGCAGGAAGTCCATGGGTCCTGATGAAATCCATCCGCGGGTCCTGAAGGAGCTGGCAAATGAAGTTGCTAAGCCACTGGCCATCATAGTTGAGAAATCATGGCAGTCAGGTGAAGTTCCTGATGACTGGAAAAAGGGAAATATAACCCCCATTTTCAAAAAGGGGAAAATGGATGACCCGGGGAATTACAGAGCAGTCAGTCTCACCTCTGTGCCTGGCAAAATCTTGGAGCAGATTCTCCTGGAAGGCATGCTAAGGCACATGGAAATCAACAAGGTGCTTGGTGACAGCCAGCATGGCTTCACTAAGGGGAAATGCTGCCTGACCAATTTGGTGGCCTTCTATGATGGGGCTACAGAACTGATGGACAGGGGTAGAGCAGTTGATGTCATCTACCCGGACTTGTGGAAAGTGTTCGACACTGTCCCACACAACAACCTTGTCTCTAAATTGGAAGGACATCAATTTGATGGATGGACCACTTGGTGGATAAAGAACTGGCTGGATGGCCGCACACAAAGAGTTGTGGTCAATGGCTCAATGTCCGGCTGGAGACCAGTAACGAGTGGTGTCCCTCAGGGATCGGTGTTGGGACCGGTCTTGTTCAACATCTTTGTCACTGACATGGACAGTGGGATTGAGTGCGCCCTCAGCAAGTTTGCCGATGACACCAAGCTGTGTGGTTCGGTTGATACCCTGGAGGGAAGGAATGCCATCCAGAGGGACCTTGACACACCATGACCGGCCCCATTCTGCATGTGCCGCTCACTGGGGTCTACATCTGCCAGCGGTGCAGGGCTCAGAAGGAAGAAAGCCCCTGGAAAGGGGCAGATGGTGAGTGGAGCCACAGCCTTGCCCCAGGGCTCCTGCTGCAGCTGTGTGGCTGTTCTGCCCCATGAATGAGGACAAAACCCAGTTTTGTCTTCAGGGCAGCAAAAGTCAGGGCTTTTGCCCTCTGTTTGCTGTGATGCCGTAAGCCAAATCAGCTCTGTGCCTACACCTGGTGTGCATGTTCCAGCAGTATCCCTGCCAGAGCTGCCAGCGAGGCAGGGTTCTGCTGTGCAGGTCCTGCGGGAGCACATCAACCAGATCATGCCTGGCCTGTGCCGAAGGGCAGGTGTGATCCATGGAGCTGGAAAGTATAGTCCCCACTGCTGAAAGTGCTGCAGAAAATGCCTTTAAACACAGCTTAAATTGACCAATTTAGGATAAGGAGCATATAGAATAATGCTGCCCCTAATGAAGAGTATGAGAACATAGCCTCATTACTTAAATCCATACTTGCCAAGTTTTGAGATAAGACCCACTCCATATTGTGTTTTGCTTACATTAAATATATTGATAATCTGTTTGCTCCAATAATGGTGCATCAGTTGAGCAATGTAACAAACCAGCTCAGCACCGCTTTGCATGAGGAGCAAAAGGACACGTTTTAGGAGATTTTTCTAGCACCCTTGGTGCTGCAGGAGGAGTTTGCTGGTCCCGGCAGGCAGAGTGGCTCCGGCAAGGAGCTGTTTCCAGATCCTGCTTCATCCAGGAGCAACAACTGCTGTGGAGGCACAGATGCAGGTCCCTTTTTGGAGATTTCCCCATTCTAGTGTCATTAACACTTCAGGGGCCTCTGGGTTATTTTGCCAGCTGCACTGATTAGCCATTCCCTGTCCCCTTATTTCCTTTGCTGTCTCTCCTCAATCGCTTCAATCCCAACATGTATCTCTATTAATCAAGCCCTTCCCGTCTGCTTTTTTCTGGCTGGATTTGCAAAGTGGTTTATTTACACATCTTTCCAGAACTGGCCTCTTACGGTTAAAAGTGGTGTGGGTGCTGGTTGAAGGAAAGCTGATTTTTGACAAACTCAGCATGAGAATGAGAACAGATGGGGGCTTTGAATTAGATTTTGCTAAATGTTGTCCTCCTGTAAATCAGCTTGGTTTTCCCTATTAGCATAAGAAGCAGGAAAAAGGATTTAATTTCTCTATACATTTCCCCTCAGTGATCTACCTCTCCAGCTTAGAGATTTGCTGCTTATCAGCAAAGCAGCTGAATCCCTTCCACAGAGTATCAACTGCAGTTTCAAGTTGATTTCTGGCACTTTTCCCTCCCTGGGATGAGAACTGTGCTTAGGAGAGGTGGTTGCTGTTTTTAAATGGTATCAATTCAGGTTTTGTATGCTTTCAGGTTGATTTAACTGAGATTTGGGGGTTTTTTTTGTTTAGTTTTTATTTTACTTGGTTATTATTTTTTAAAGGACTGAGAAGAGGCACCAACAAATTCTGGGATGCTTTAGGCTCTTTGCCCCTGTCTGGCAGTGCTCCCAGCTCTCCTGTGCCATGGTGAGTCGCAGCCCACAGGGTCCCCACGCAGGGTGGACTGTGGCTGTACTCAGGGGCCCAACCCACTGCACCCCACCTGCACCCACCGCATCCCACAGTGGTGCGGGACACCACTTGCAAGGCTGCTAGAGCTGATGGGCATTGCTGTAGGTATTGCCCCATCTGTGCTAAGGGCTGCCCCTCTCTGTTGCCTTTTCTAGGTTGTCCCTGCCCCTGTCATCAATGTTACAGGATACGAACAGTGGTGTGGCTCTCATGCTTGCACTGCTTCGCCCTCAACCTGGGGGCTGTGCAGAGGCACGGGGGCTCTGCCATGCTCACGGATGGAGGAAGGCTGTTGTAGGCACTCTGGGATTTATCTGCTGTGTAGCTGGGTGGCTGAGAGAAAGGTGGAGCAGGGACAGCCCCCGGACTTTGCCAGGGCTGCTCACTGCATGGAGCTTTGCTGGGTTTGACTGCAGGCTGTCAGCAGAGGATGGAGCACATGGTGGGTGCTCTAGTGCTTGATGCTGAATGCTGTTGTGTACTCTCTCCAGCTTAAAGGTTGGCAAACAATATTTTGCCTTTCTACTTCCACCTCTGACCTTCTCTCCCCTCCTCCTGCCCTGCCTGCTACCTAAGGGCTAAAGAGATGCTGCTCTGTGGACGCCAGATACAGGTGCTGGGTTTTCTGGTGACACTGAAGATGGCAGAAATTACTGTTTAACTTCTTTGCAAGAATTACTCTGGAGTCCTGAGGAATCAAGATTCCCTGCTGTTTCACTGTCCCCTTCAGAACGAGGGAGTCTACAGGGAGGGTTTTTTAACAGCTCAGCTTTAATTACCCTTTTGCCATGTGTAAGTCAGGGCCGGGATGGTGAGAAGGCATCCACTCGCTGATCCCCTGAAGGAAACTGCTTTACAGGTTAGAAGCACTGCAGGGATGATGCGATAAGCAGAGCACTTGCAGACACTGTGAGTGATGCTTGTGCATGGGGGAAGGGCTCCAGGGGCAGGGGCTCCCCATCTGCCCCATGGGACTGCAAGCAGGGAGCACCTGGGGGCTCAGCCTTCCCAAGAAGGACACTGCCTTTCCTTTGAGTGCTGGGGCTAAAAGCTGTAAGACTTAGTTCTTATTCCTCCCCTTCTCTGTTCCCCTGAAGCTGCACAGCTCTGATTCATCACGTTGGTCACGCTGTCTTTAGTGTTGTCCATTAGTTTGAAACTACTGTCATCTTCTGCAGGGTATTAGGTACCGCATCGTCTCCCTCTATATTAGCCTGTCTTGCCATGTCCAAATCGCTGGATAAATGGAGGCTGAAGCAAAGCTTCTGCAGCCAGCTGTCTGGTAGGCATTTTAATGCCCCATGCTTCTGAGCACAAAAAGCATGCTGGGGACTTGAAGAGCTGGCAGAGCACTGGGAGGGAGCAGAAACTATTCCCACCTGGATGTCACCATGGATTGGTGTGAGCCCTTGACATCTCCCATCCTGCCTTCCTATGGCACCCTTATGGTAGGGCTGGTGGGGACTCAACACCTCGCCCCTGGTTGGTGTGTGGACAGACGTCTCCTCTGTGCTTTGTTCTTCTGCTCCCTAGGCTGCTGCAAAGCCTGGGACAGCACTGCCCGTGAAGAGCTCACTTGCCCAGAGCTGTGCCTTCCTGTGGCAGCCTCTCCAGCTGAGGTTAGGGACAGCAGCCCCTCTGGATGCTCAGCCTTGTGAGGGTAGTTCCATGTGAGGGTCTGTAACCTGGTGGCTGCTCAATTCCCAGGGGAAGGCAGCTCTTTTTGCTGTGAAATACTGAGTTTTGGTGGCTCCAGAAAACAGCTGGGCAACAAAGTCCCATTTTGGAGGCTGGGGTGGCCACAGCTGGACCAGCAGCAAATCCCCAATGGAGCTCAGCCTGCTGCAGCCACAGGCTTCCCCAGCTGATGGCTGGAGAGGGAGGGAGCCAGGGGCTGCTAATCCCATCAGACCTGTTAACAGCTCCAAAGAGTGACTCCAAAGATCGCTCAGTGTTAGACAAGACTTTCTTAATTGAATTTCTTTTCCATTTAACTTCACCCAGCTACAAGTAACAGGAAGGGGTTCAAGCACAAACTAATAGCGTTGGTGCCCAGGGCTGCATGTGCACTTGCACAGGCGTGAGTCACAGCTTTGCATGAGGACGGGTTATCCACAGGCCTGGGGGTGCAGAGGCTTTGCTTTGCTGTTGCCTAAGAGCCCCCATGGGGCTCTGGACCCAGTTGTTCTCCAAAGGAACAAAAGCCTGGCTCCAGAGGTCTGATGTCTCTAACACAACTCGTCTCTGATGATGGCCATGCCATCCCCAAGGCTGATGTTGACACCCGGCTGCCTCACCACAGAGTATCCTTCCCAGGCTCTTCTTGCTGCTGTGGATGGGGTATTGCAGACTGGTATTGGAGATGCTCAGAAGCAGATAAATCGGCCTGGAAAGTTGAAAAGCCAACCTCTGCAGTTTCGTGTTTTCAGCTTTAGCTATTTGTGCTGACAACACTGGCCATGCAACAGGGAATTGCCCTCAAGAAGTCTTCTCCAAACTGCCACAGTCCTATCGTTGCCCTCTGCTTTGCTCAAACCATCCTGGAGAGCATCCTGCTGTCCCACAGGCAGGTGCTTCCCACTCTGCTGAGGAAGGATTTGTGAAGCAATGTGTTGAACCATGCAGGTAAACAGAGAAAAAGGAGTCACATCTCCTGGGGAGAGGCATACCAATAAATCCAGGGGAGACAGAACCACCTGGCTGGCTCAAGGAGCACTCCACTGCTGTTTGGCTTGGTTCTCTGGCAGGGTGTTCCAAAGAAAAGCAGCCTGCAAGATTAAAGGACTGCGCAGATGTCTCAGACATCCAAGGTAGTTCAACCAAGCTGTGGCCGTGGAGCTTTCCAGTGACAACTGGGAAAGGGGTAGATCATCTTTCATCTCTCACCCGATGCCTAATTTAGTCACAAAGGACACTTCAGAACCATAAACCACTCTAATGGTTAGGTTTTAATCAGAGATGGCAGGCTTGTGTGCTGAGATTGCATCCCATATGCTGACGATCATCTATATCTTCAGTGGGAAATGAGGCATTTCTGCATGTGTATTGTGTGTGTACAGGATGAATGAGTCAAATGGGTTCTTGCTAAGAAATTGTGCTGTTTTAGTCTTGAGCTTTGTGCATCAAAGTTGTTATTCTGTGAGAGATAAATGAGAAGAGCAACAAGCTTGTACTTCTAACAGGGGAGTGAGTGAGTCTCGATCAGGACTTAAGTGTGCGATCTGTATTCACAATGGCTTGTCTGGCCTCTCCTCCTTGGGTTTTATGTCTGCTTTTCTGTTTTAATCATTTAATTGTATTGGATTTTCTGGAAGGCTGAAAGGGTCCCTTTAAATAAACTCCTCCTATAAGACTGATATATGGAGTTTAATTATCTCCCATTTATTTATTTAAATGCCAAAGGCTTGCAGTCCTTAGCAGGTGCTTCTGCAAAGCTGCTCTCCTCGATGGGATGCTAAAAGGAGAAGCTTCCAGAGGACATGACTCATTTGCAGTGCGAGTTACTTGTTCTGCTTTGCTGAGAGCATAAGCAATATCAGAGGAGATGCGATTACTCACGGCTGCACTTCCAGTCAGTAGTGAGCTTAGAAAATACGCAGGCAGCACAGGCGCGATCCAGAGCGTGGCTGCACGGTGAATTATTGATAAGGGAATAATAGCAACTGGAGATAATCGCTCTTGCGGAATATGGGGAGTAAATCTCTGCTGTACAGTGAAGTAGGTCTCCTGGTTAGAAGAACACTTCCCAGCCAGGGGAATAATGGCAGCAGGAGGTTTTTCTTGGATGAAGACCATAGAAAGAGGCCCTGGGAACTATGTGGAGCATTTTAGGAAAGGGACTTAGCAGTGAGAGAGATTATTTTACCCACAGACCTCACTCTTCATTTGGGAACTTCAATATACTTAGCTAAGAGCTGCAGGTCTTCCAGGAGAAAGAGGTAATTTGAACTTTGGAAACAAAACAAACAGGCATCCCCTTACCTGTCAGAGCAGGCAGAGACGAACAGGTGCCCAAATTAAAACTGGATATATTGGGATTCCCTTGTCTGAGCTGGTGGGTCAGATGGCCCAGGGTTAGCCTAGTGTTGTGCTTCCAGGAGCAGCCATCAGCCATCCCAGAGACCTGGTGTGCCCAAAGCCTGGTGCCTTGCATTGAGTGCTCCGCCACGGCAGATGGACAAAGGGCAGCATACTCGTTTGGTGGCCCAGGCAGTGTCCCAACACTCCCACTTTGCCTCCCAGCCCTGCTGCATGAGAGTGGGAAGGGGGAAACTGTCCCCTGCCCTGTGCAGCCTCCAATGGCCAGGGACTTGTGACGGGGCACCACAGCACCCACGTGTCTGCACCACTGCTGGGGCACATCTCATCAGGAATTCCACTGAAGTGAAACTCGGCTCTTCCTGGATGCAAGGGAGAGGTGTCCACTGGCCCGTTTTAGTGGCCTTTTAAGATATGAGGAATACACGTGTGGTGTCCACGCAGTCAGAGCAGAGCTGCAATGCTGGGCCATCACCGGCTGGCCAGGGAGGCAAGAAGGCTGCAGTACAAGCCTGGCTGGCAGGACATGGTTTTGCTGCCAACTCCACACAAGCACGTCTGCTGGTTTCAGTCAGTTCTTCTCCCAAAGTGTGTCTCCTTATGCCCTGTAAAGGATGAGAGAAGTGCCTTAGGAATCCACAGCTGGAGCTGCCATGTTTCAGGTACCCCATGGGCTGGCATAGGGCTTGTGGATGAGCAGACCAATCTGTCTGCAGGAAACACATGGGTAGGGCAAGGCTGGGCAAATATTTTTGGCACAAAGATATTTGGCACATCTGCCAAAAACGTGTGATTTGCATCAACCTGATGGTGTTTGGAGAACCAGCCTAGCTTCACCGGTTAGCCATCTGGTTTTCATAGGCTGTTTCCAACCAAGGGGAGGGAGATTTTCCCCCTAACTCCAGGTTTTATGTTCTTCATGTTTGATATTGGAGAAGAAAACACAGGCTGTGGTTTGGGGATGGTGCATTCATTTCCCCATTTCTGTATGGATCTCTAGCTCTCCCCATGGTAGACCACAGCTTGCCTGGTGGGCTTGTTCTGACCTCTAAGGGCAGCCAAGACTCAGCTGGAAGGGATGCAGGGCTTCTCAGTGTCCCCATCATTCTCATTTCTTCAGCCTGAGAACAGGGAAGGTTACATTGGCTTTGCTGCTGCTTCCAGCTCAGCTGCTCTGCTAGGAGGGAGCCTGTTGCAAAGGTGCTGTGAATTGGTGCCTGAGGAAAACTGAGCAAGCAGCGGATGGCTGCCCCACCTGGGGAAGGAAGAGGTATCTGCTGGAGTGATAGGACAAGGGGTAATGATCTTAAACTAAAAGAGGATAGATTCAGAGAAGATATAAGGGAAAAAAACTTATGCTGAGGGTGGTGAAACACTGGCACAGGCTGCCCAGAGAACCAGAGTAGATACTGCATCCCTGGAAGTGTTCAAGGCCAGGTTGGACAGGGGTCTGCTGAAGTTGTCCCTCATCATTGCAGAGGGGTTGAAACTAGATGGCATTTCAAGGTCTTTTCCAACCCAACCCATTTGATGATTCTAAGCAAAGTGGCATGCCTGAGGTTTCACAAGGCACCTGTGACAGGGCTGGAAAGATAACTCAGATCTAACAGGCTTCGTGCTGGGAGTTGTAACCAAAATACACTTCTCGCTTCTGCAGGCGGTGTTTTCTGCTTGGCTCTTCTCCCAGGGTAATCAAACAGCCATGTGCGCTCCTCTGCCTGGCGAGACTTTGCTCTCTGTGTTGGTGCCTGGGCTCCAGAGAGATGGACTAATTGCTCGATGCATCTTGACATTGCACTCAATAGCTGGATTGGAAGATCGCAGCCCAATCAAAATGAGTGGAGTGGTTTGTGTGCTGTTTGGTTTTTTTTAAGTCTTGAGCACTCAGCTCCCCCATGGCAGACTTACTGCTTCTGAGCTTCTTGCTGCTGTCACTAGGAGCTGAGGGATCACTGCAGACCCAATGTGCTATTGCAACTACCCTAAAGGGTGTCAGGCACTGAGGGTGTGAGCTAGGTGGGCAACTGAACACTTCTAGTTAGTGTATGCTGAGTATTTGACCATAAATAAAATACAGCAATGATGTCCAAGTGTCCCAGCTGTGGTCTGTGCGCCCCCAAACTCAGTGGTGCTCATTGCTACCTTTACAAACATGATGGATGGAGAACAAGGTCTTGTAAATGGATAGCCTGGAGGTACTGTAAGGGCAAAACTTTCTGGCATGGAACAGCTGAAGACAGACTCACTGGAGCCATTATTGAGCCTCATGTTGCTTTTAGCTGTGCTGGGCTTTCCCCATGCACATGCCAATGTACCTGCAATCACATTCATTTGCTGTGTGCGTGGCCGCTGTTGGTGTGTGCTCCCATCCCAGTGTGGTGTGTGCAGCGTTGTCCTTTCCCTAGCTACGTCCTGAGGATGGCCAGCCCTGAGAGCTGCTCCTGCAATGGGGCAGGGGACAGTGGGGCTGAGCCAACACTCAGACCCGGACAATGACTGCAGCAGAAGATTGCTGCACAACCCATGTGTATCCCCCCCCCCCGGTTTCCCATGGTTTGCAGGCAGTCAGGGTTTAAGTGAGCCATAGGAGATCATTTTCAAGCTTGGTCGTGTGCACAGGTAAGAAATCTGGGCTTTGTGTGGCTCAAATGAGTTTGCTTCCAGTATTCCTGCTGCAGACCTTCAATATTAGGGACTGGTAGGGCCCCTCCAAGCTCTGCTGCCAGCCCTGTGTTTCCTCAAGTCTTTGGCCGGGTGTTGTTTGGGGCATCATTTCTTGCTGCGTGTGGCTGGAAGGGGGGGAGATGGGGAAGTTTCCCAGTCTTAGGGATAGTCATTCTGGGGGTTGTGGCTTGGCTGTGCCACTGTGGAGAGCCACATCTGGACCATATTTCTGGGAAGCTATAGAGCTGAGCTCTGTGTTCTCACTCAATTACAGTGGGACATTTGTCAGCAATTTCTTGGTTTTATTTCCTGTGACTTTCCAAACTTGATTGCTTAAAAAAAATCCAAAAACCAAACGAGGGAGGAGAGAAAACCCACAAAAACCCAACAAAAACTCCAAAGCACATGACATGGGGCTGAAGTGCACCAGGAAAGGACTTTTTTTCTGGACAGGAATGACTGCACCTTTGCTGTAGTTGTGTGTGTGCGGAGACAGCAGGCTTCCTAGAGAGATGATTGATGCCCCAGACTAACATTGTGGAAGAGGCATTTGGACAAAGCCCTAATAATTTGCTTTAACCTTTGGTCAGCCCTAAAGTGAATGGTCATGCAGATGGACTAGATGATGGCAGTGGGTGCCTTCCAACCGAAGTACTCTATTCTATGCCTGCTATGGTTAAGAGGTGCTCAGTGACCTGTTTGTGAGGCAGAGCCCAGGAGCATCTTCAAACCTTTCAGGGCCAAAGTGGCCACAGAGTGATGCAGAATCTGCTCCCCAATACTCTGGTCCCTGCCTGTGCACCCCTGCATCACCCTCCAGGTATGGACACTGCAGATGGGAGAATACTCTCGCCAGACCTGTGCAACACAAAATCACTGTCCTCTTCCAGTAATCTCTGCCTAAAAGCACACAATTAATTCTGATACACTGAGATGAGAACTTTAAATTGATTTACTGGCAGGTGTAGAAGAAGAATATTGAAGGATTGCCAGGATCTGCAGTTTTCACCACCTTGATGTGCATAGGAGCTTTTCAATAACTACATTTGTTATTAGCACTGTCAATAACACATAGGTTTGAGGCAGACTAGTGCTGAATTGCTTTTTTTTTTTTTTCCAATTTATTTATTGAGTGAAAGAGATCACACTTGGAGATTTCCTTATTTTGGAAGGAAACTGTTGAACCAACTGAGCTTGCTCTCCTCTTACCTCTCACCTCATAAGGCTTTGTTTTGTCACCTTCTCCAGAAAGAGACCTGCTTGTACAGCATGGCATTAACAGACCTCATAAATGTTGCAGAGCAATTACTGTCAGTGTTGGACCTTAATTTTCCCCCAAATTCAACACTTGTTGATGCACTGTGTTAGAACAAACACTGCAGAGTCACTGAATCTGGCTTTTGCCAGCACATTATCTTTGTGTGTGGGCATTGGGTCAACCCCCATTTATCAACGCAATATCACAATCGCTTGGCTCCAAATGACAGAAAATCCCTCCTGGCCTGAAAACCTTGGCAGCAGGTTGGCAGACTGGGCAGCTTTCAGCCCTCCTCCTGCATTGAGGCTTGGCTCTGCTGCTGTCAGTGCTTCACTGGAAAGTTCTTGCCTGGTTGGTGGGGTCAGCCAAAACATCCACATGCCCTCGTTTCTAGGGCTTTTTTCTAAGCATTTGGCACAAACGTGCATCCTGCTGAAATCTCTCGGGTATCTTTTTCTCTGTTTGTACAGAAATGAGCATCTTCATAGCAGATCTGGATTGGTGATCATCTTCCTCAGGAAGACTGGCAGGAGACCAAGGTGTTTCCCAGCCCCTCTAAGCAGGTACAAGGAATGTTTTTCTCTGCCTGAGAGGACAGCTGAGAGCAAACCTTGCTGGCAAGAAAAGTCTCTGCTGCTGCTGTAACCGGATCATTAGGCAATCTTCCTTTGGATGATGCTACTCAAGGCCATCTTAGGCTGGTCAAAGTCTGTGTCCTGCCAGCTGGTGGGATGGAGACAACTGCTGTTCTCCCTTTCTTATTGGGATAGCTGCAAATCAGCTCATTCCAACCTTGTTCCCAAAGTTTTGTCTTCCTTAGAGCACCATCACCAACAGAGCTGGTTTTATGTTTGAGGCTAACCATGTCATGCATCTGACAAAAAGCCTCTGTAAGTGATCATCTGCTCTCTGGCAACAAGGGATGCAGCAAACAGCTAAGAGACCCCCATGTTCACAGCCTGGCCATGGACAAAGTCAGTGGTATCAGGATCTCCTGGGCTGCAGAAGCTGCACCAGGAATCTCATGCTTGAAGACTATTGGTAGAGCAATCATTTGCGAGTCTGTCTATTCTATTTTTGACTTTATGAACATTTTTGTTCTCCACGGTATCCTGCCCAGCGAATTCCACAGTTCAGTGATGGGTCTGTCCTTCAGTCAGTTTTAAATCAGACACCTGATAACTGCTCCAGCTGCTTCTTAGTTCTTGCCCTGTGAGAAATCACAAATCACCTTCTCCACTCCTCCAGTGTCCCCTCGCTGGTCTCTGCTGGGTGCTAGTCCTGGTCTTTGAAGCATCTCCTGCCTGCACATCTCTGTGCCTTGGCTATTTCCAAACCATGTGTGGACTATTTCACTCTAAGCCCTGCTCCCAAGTTGTGGAGAGACATCTGCAATAGAAAATCCAGGCTCTCCTGCAATATTTATCACACAGGAAGGTTCAGCATCTGTTGCCTCCTCTGAAGCTCCCCAGGACCAACGTTCAGCTGCTTTTCCAGGTCACTTGCGTGACTTCAGAGCTGGTGCTCTGCTGAGCTCCAAAGCTGCCTGAACAGAGGGTGACACCAGCACCTCTGAAAGCTGCTCTGCATCCCGGGGCTGTCCCATGGTACAACATAGTGTTGTGGTAGTGCAAAAAAAAGTGCTGATGGGGGTAGACTTCTGTACTGTGATTTATTATTCTTCAGCTGACTCACAAAAATCCCCATCCAAACCCCTCACAAATTCTGGGTTTTGAAGCCTTCATTCTTGTCTCTTCTTTCCTGTTTGTGGTTTCTGCTCAAGACTAGCTTTTCATTGCTCATATGGCTCGGGGGACTATGAGCTGTAGCAATCTCTGCTGGTATTTGGATGAAAACTTACATCTCTCACTGGTGGGTCTGTTTGTCATTTCCCTCACACTTGAGGTAGTCAATACTTCTAACCTCCTCACCTCATTAGAGCTTGCCCCTTGTACTTCATCTCTGAAGTCCATTTGTCCTGTGTCATCTGCTCACTCTTGCCAGGCAATTATTCCTGGCTGAGGAGGAAGCACCTGATAGGAGGAAGCACCTGATAGGAATCCTTTCCCATCTGGGTACCTGAAGACCTTCACCAGTAAACCCCAAAAAGTGCTGTCAGATGGAGCTTCTGGGCTCTTATTTAATCAGAAGGGTTTTCTGGCTTGCAAGTGCTGCAAACTAACCCCTCACATCCACTCAAGTGCTTCAGTATCCCATGGGATTGCTCAAAAGGACTGGAGCTTGATCTCAGAGGTGGTCTCCCACCCTTGTGCATCCACCCAGCTCTGCAGCATCCCACAGAGCACCTGCACCCACCATGGGGATGAGTGGGGTGCCCCACAGATGGATGAGGCTTTGATGGGGTGCTCACCGCTTCCCATCCAATTAGTTGAGCACCCAAGGGTGTGTTGATTTTGGCGCTGACTGGCTGTCTCTCAGCTTTTGCCCTCTCCTATTTGCTCATCTCAGATGTCTCATTCAGACTTGGGGCTGCTCTGAATTGTAAATACCCCTCTGAGTCCCTGATCCTGGCTTGTGCATTGCTCTAATTCATGGCCCTGGATGAGGGGTTCAAATAGAGCCTAGGAGAAGAGTCATGGCATGGGCAGAGCAGAGCAGCAAACCTGTCTGGGAATGTAATACTCTGCTTTTAGCTGATAAACAATGGCCATGATCTGAACTGTGTGTGATGCGTCCCCGTGTCCCTCTGCAGCTGGATGTGATTTAAGACAGCACTTTACTTAAAAATGCAGTGCCAAGCAGGGGTCTCAGAGGCAGGCAGCACAGTCTGGCAGGGCAATGCCCCATCTGCTGCAGCCAAAACAGCCAGTGCAGGCTCCTCGCCAAAAAGTCTGGTATTGTCAGGCTTTGGGGGCAATTTTCCAAGTCTGAGGATAATTAGAATCATAGAATAGTTAGGGTTGGAAAGGACCTTAAGATCATCAGGTTCCAACCCCCCTGCCATGGGCAGGGACACCTCACACTAAACCATATCACCCAAGGCTCTGTCCAACCTGGCCTTGAGCACTGCCAGGGATGGAGCATTCACAACCTCCCTGGGCAACCCATTCCAGTGCCTCACCAAGCTAACAGTAAAGAACTTCTTCCTTATATCCAATCTAAACTTCTCCTGTTTAAGATTTAACCCATTACCCCTTGTCCTATCGCTACAGTCCATAACAAAGAGTCCCTCCCCAGCATCCCCATCGGCCCCCTTCAGATACTGGAAGGCTGCTATGAGGTCTCCACGCAGCCTTCTCTTCTTCAGGCTGAGCAGCCCCAACTTTACACAAGTCCAGGTAGATGACATCAACTGCTCTACCCCTGTCCATCAGTTCTGTAGCCCCATCATAGAAGGCCATCAAATTGGTCAGGCAGGATTTCCCCTTAGTGAAGCCATGCTGGCTGTCACCAAGCACCTTGCTGATTTTCATGTACCTTAGCATGCCTTCCAGGAGAATCTGCTCCAAGATTTTGCCAGGCACAGAGGTGAGACTGACTGCTCTGTAATTCCCCGGCTCATCCATTTTCCCCTTCTTGAAAATGGGGGTTATATTTCCCTTTTTCCAGTCATCGGGAACTTCACCTGACTGCCATGATTTCTCAAATACGATGGCCAGTGGCTTCACAACTTCATTTGCCAGCTCCTTCAGGACCCGCGGATGGATTTCATCAGGACCCATGGACTTGTGCACGTTCAGATTTTTAAGATGGTCTCAAACCAGTTCCTCTCCTACAGTGGGCCCAAGGTCTTCATTCTCACAGTCCCTGCATCTGCCTTCCAAGACTTGGGTGGTGCGGTCAGAGCCTTTGCCAGGCAAAGAAATCATTCAGAACCTCAGCCTTCTCCAAATCCAGGGCAGCCAGTTCTCTGAGAGCTTCCGGAGGGGGCCTATGTTGTCTCTAGTCTGTTTTTTATTGGCTACGTACCTGTAGAATCCCTTCCTGTTATCCTTAACATCCTTAGCAGAGTTTAATTCTAACTGGACCTTAGCTTTCCTAACCTGGTCCCTAGCTTCCCAGACAACATCCCTGTACTCTTCCCAGGCCGCCTGTCCTTGCTTCCACCTTTTATAAGTCTCTTTATTCCTTCGAATTTTTCTCAGCAGCTCCTTATCCACCCAAGGAGGTCTCCTGGCCCTCCTGCTGCACTTCCTTCTGGTTGGGATGCAACACTCCTAAGCTTGTAGCAGGTGATCCTTGAATATCAACCAACAGTCTTGGGCCCCCCTGCTCTCTAGGGCTGTATCCCATGGAACCTTACTAAGCAGGTTCCTGAAGAGGCCAAAGTCTGCTCTCTTGAAGTCCAGGGCAGTGAGCTTGCTGCGCGCTCTTCTCACTGTCCTGAGGGTCTCAAATTGGAGCATCTCATGATCGCTGCATCCAAGGGTGCCCTGGAGCATCACATTTCCAACGAGCCCTTCCCTGTTGGTGAGCACGAGGTCAAGCATGGCACCTCTCTTGTTGGCTCCTCTATTACTTGCAGAAGGAAGTTGTCTTCCACACAATCGAGGAACCTCCTGGATTGGTTGTGCCGGGCCGTACCATCCTTCCAACAGATGTCAGGGTGGTTGAAGTCACCCATGAGAACAAAGGCCTGTGAGTGTGAGGCTTTTCCTATCTGTCTGTAGAGTGCTTCATCTGCAGGTTCTCCTTGATCAGGCGGTCTGTAACAGATCCTCACAGTAATGTCTCCCATTGCTGTTCTCCCTTTAACCCTGACCCACAAACTCTCTGTTGACTGCTCACCTGTCCCCACACAGAGTTCCATATTCTCCAGCCTACCCCTAACATAAATAGCAACTCCCCCTCCCCACCTGCCAGGCCTGTCTTTTCTAAAGAGCCTAGATAGATCAGATAGAAGGAACTGCTACCAGCCCTGGAGAAGCTGTCTTAGAAATGATGGATAAATGTGGGGGTAAGAGGAGATGGGGCCTCCCTTCCCATGCTGCCCACAACACAGTACTCCTCCATTCCCAGTTTCAGAGTGATGTGCGCCGTGTGTGGGGTATGCTCTCCCAGGATGCTCTCCTCACTGGCTAGGAACTGGATATCAGGAAGCACAGCTCAGTGTCACCTCCAGGAGAGCGAAGCTGTGGGAAGAAACAGCTTTGATCCTATACATTTTCTTCCTCTGTAAGCAGTGCCACCTTGGGCTGGTGGGTAGCAGCAGCTGGAGACCTGGGCTGTAAATCACTGGTGCCCCATCAGTTTAGGCTGTCCCCCCTGTTCCAGGTCTGTCAGCGTTTTCAGAGTGGCTTCAGGTGATGCTGTTTTGGTTGTTCACCATCTGCATTGCCAGGATTGACAAGTGCAAGGCTCAGAGGTAAAGGAAAAAGCTGAACAGAGACCACCTGCTCTGCTAACTGGGGAGGTTGCAGCTCTGGGAGGTGCTGGGGGGAGCATGGTGTGTTCTACAGTGCAGGTCCGTCTGCACAGGGACCAGGCACAGCTTTGCTCTGAAAGAACTGAGGTGGAGACGTGCCTTTGAAAAAAGAGGGTGAGAAAAGGACAATCCAGTCTTTGAGGAGATCCTGAAAATAACACATGCTATCCTTTCGTCCTGCTCTCTTTGCCTCCTTGTACTCCCAGGCATGTGGGATGGGGAGGTCCCATGGGCCTGAGGGTCTTTGCTTTGAGAAAGAGGAGTTCATGGTAAGGGTAGGAGCCCAGTGAGGGTAGATCGCAATACAGACTCCAAGGGGATTCATTCAGCTGTCCTCTCTTTGCCTGTAAAACAGGCACAACAGGATGGTTTGGGCTTCCTGGTGTTTTGCAAGGATAAGTTCTTTACACACAATGAAGTTTTCAGTGACTTTGCTAATATTTGTTTGTGCAGAGAGTTCGTACTTGCTGCAGTGAACAGGGTGAGGAGCATCTCTGCCAGTGCTGGATCAGGTCCTGCATGTGGTCTTGGGGGTGGCTGGTGTCCTTCTGAGCCCACAGACCTTGCCTGGGGACCCACAGCTCTTCCAGCGTGCCAACTCTCCAAGGCTGAGCTATTTAGCAGATGTGTTAGGCAGGAATGCAAAGGGGATTGGGAAAGGAGCCCCCCTGCGGGACAAAGGGGTTTGCCATGGACCAGGCCATGCAGACCTGGGGGCAAGGAGGAGGCAGGCAACAGCAGACCCTGCATCCAGCCCACCCCTTCTCCAGGACCAGCTCCCATGTTCCAAGCTGCTGCCCAGGAGGTGCTGGGCTGGGCGCCACTCGCCCTGCCAGACCTGGGCTTATCTGCAGGAAGGACCGGGGGTCATCCTAAGCCCATCTGATTTACCTGTATGGCCCAGGGAGGGAAGCAGAGCCAGGCCAGTCTGCAAGCAAGATGCAGCAAGTCTCACACCAGAGTCTTAAAAATCCTCTGATCTGTATCAGGGCAAGAATCCTGGAGGAGAGCAGAGAAGGGCTGCTCCAGGCCAGGAGCAGTGACAGCCTGTCAGTGCTGGGATGCTCTGCAGGAGCAAAGGTTGACCTGGGCTGGGAGGAGAGGAGATGTAAAGATGGGGACGTGGGGTATTCCCATGCTGTTGTTTGGAAAAGCCCAGAAGAGGCAGAGCTGAAATCCCATCTGAGGCTCTGCTTCAAGCCTTTTCTTTCCCCCTTTCCTCCCCCCTAATTTTAATTGTTATCTATCTGCAGCATCAAATTCTTCCCTTGTCTCTTGTTTATGCTTAGTTTGCAAGGCCCCAAGAGCACAAGGCAAGACTCCACGCTTTAGAGAGGCAGAGCCAGACTGGTGGGGCAAGCAATGTACCACCTTTGGGTTCAGATGAAGGGGTCTCTGGCTCATTCTGGGATGGGGAGCTCTTGCAGCCCAGTGTGGGGCAGTGGAGAGGCGGATGTGTCTGTGTGTGGCGATGCCAGGCTGCTGTGTGTCCTCCCTAAACACATCAAGATCAATCCCTATGCCAGCTTGGCTCATCAATACTGCAGTGCTCTCTCTTCACCAGTCTCTTTGAAGGGATTCTTTTATAACATGACATTGCTCCCCAGATGGGTGTGATGAGGGGTCAGGCCGGATCCTGCATGCTTTTTGTTTGCAAATAATCTGCCTGCAGCCGTGCTTCTCCCTCCTTGTGGGTCTGGCAGATCTCTCTGTAGCTTCCCAGCTCCCGGACACCCATGGTGCATCCCCACCTCATGCTGTGTCAGCTGCTGTCGCTGGAAAAAAAGCCGTGCACTGAGGGCAACAACTGTGTCCTGGGGCCATGGGGCCAATGGAAGCTCCAGACCATCTCCCCCCATAGGTAAGTACCCCATTTCCTAAAGGGTGGGATGCTCTCGGGGAAGGTGAGGATAAACTTTTCTGGTTTGGCCCAAGCCAGCTGTTGGATTCAGTTCAGATTGGGATAACAGTGGATATTTGGGCTTATGTTTTTGGAAACATTCTCTGCTGAGAAGCTTCCTCTTCCTCCATCTATTTCCATAGATGATGTACCCATCCCACTGCCAAACTGGAGCTTGCCCCAAGCAGCCTGCTCACCCCATGCCAGTCCCACAGAACACCAGGCATGGGGCAAGCAGATTTTGGGACAGGGTCCTATGGCAGCGAGGCCCCTGTGAGAGCTGGAGTTGCTGGTGGTGCGCTGCACCTCAGCAGAGCTGGGTGTGGGCTCAAGGCGGGCCTGGGATGGTGGCCACAGGCCACAGCAAGTAGCTGGTTTACTTCTTTCTATGACAACCTGGAGGGCTGGGGCTTGGTTTTGTTTGTTTTTCTCATCCTTGTTTAAAAACTCATTTACTGCAATAACAGCTCTGTTGATGTTTAAATGACAGGTTTCCACTCTCTGAGTGACTGCCCAGTGCAAGAAGCAGACCCAATGGTTTAGGAAGAGGAGGGGACCCCATGTGGTATTATATTATATTATATTATATTATATTATATTATATTATATTATATTATATTATATTATATTATATTATATTATATTATATTTCCCCCCTCCCCATAGACATCTTCTTCAGCCTGTACCTGCTCACTGCAGAGAGGCCAGAGCAGCCTGGCTGCAGGAAACTCCCCTGGCACCATCATTCAGTGGAAATGGCAATGTCTCTTCTGTACAACGCTTTGGGAAAAGACAGTATCCCACAGGGAACTGATCACAGGTACTCCATGGCATGATGGGGAAGTGTGACCCAGCTTTGGTGCATGTGATGCAGTGAGCATTGGTGCACGGGAGCTGCAGAGAGCTGAGATCAAAGCTGCAGCCCCGCCAAGCTTTCCTGGCCAGATGTGGTTTCCGATAAAGGAACTGGGCAATTATTGCTCCACGGAGTGTGTACAAATCATTGTTAAGTGATTAGCAAATCATTCTTAAATGTGAAATCTAAGAAGGTGTGAGGAAGAAGTCACTCCAGCCCCAGCACCAGGGATGTTACACCTTGATGTGCAAGAGATTTAGGATTGTTCAGCCCACGTGAAGAGGGGCATCACAGACAGAAGGGCTGTTTGTACTCCAGGGCATCCATTGCTTTTGGGTAAGGCTATCTTTGCTAGTGTGCAAAACAGGCTGTGATGACTCACAGACCATCCTTATGTCCTTGACTACCATCCCATTATTCCCAGCCCACTGGAGAAGCTGTGAGAAGGGTCTGGCGCAGGAGCAGGTGACAACCCTCTGCAGTGGTGGCACTGTAGGGTGACAGCAAACCACGGCTGCCACAGCCTTTATCCAGGTTCTGTGCAATCCAGTGCACTAACTCCATAGTGAGGGTGTCAGCGGTAACCCCATCCTGCTTTTCTGTTTTTCTCAAAAAAAGACTGCAATAGTAAGGTCAATAAATAAGCCACAATATCCTCGAGGAACCGTTGTACAGGCTGTGGAGTGGGGCATGTGCTTCAGCTTTCCCTCCTGGCTGTGGTCTTCACCTTGACCAGACTCTCTAAGGGTGCACAACCCACCATTGGAGAATTGACTGAGCAAATAACAAAGTGGTTTTGTTGCTTGGAGCAAATTATGGCTCAAGGAAAACTTTCCAGGAACTCCTTTCCCATAGCACTTCTGTAGGGGTGGTTGACGTGTGTCCGGGCTGCGTGCTGACAGCTGGAGCATTATCTAAAGCATATTTTAGGGGTCCCTCCTGTTAAAGATGGTTTTGAGGTCAGCCCTCCTGGTGGGCTTATTGGAGCATGGACCGGGGCTCTTGCGGTCCCCTGGGATGAGCCCCGGAGGAGTGGATGTCCTCCCTGGAAGGGACCGCGGAGTGGGTCTGCAAGCCAGAGGACTCCCCCCGCTCCAGCGCCGGGGGGCCGGGGAGCGCCGGCTGCGGGGCGGAGCGGCTGCGGGACAGGAGCGGTGCCGCTGGCAGCAGGCAGGGACAGGCAGAGCCGGCTGAGCCGCTTCCCACGCCCGCACGCAGAGACGCCCTCCGCGGCGGCTGCGGGCCGGAGGCAGCGGTGAGGGGCCGTGGCGGCTTCCCTCCGGCTTCTCCCTCTGCGTTCTCCCCGTGCTGAGGAGGCAGGGGTATGGTGGGGGGTGTCTGGCTGCTCCACACCCCCACGGCTGGCAGAGGGTGCCGGCACTCTGTGGGTGTCTGCAGCTCCCCTCCAGCTCTTCTGCCAACGCTTTCTACTTCCCTCTTCCTCCTCCTTCCTCCTCACTCTTCTGCCTAATTTAAGGATAAAAAGAGTGCACAGACAGCCCTGTCTCCCGCTACCCACCTTCCCAAAGACTTGGAGTCCTCCTTCCCTCTGTCTTTGTGCAGAGCCTGGCACATGGTTCCTGCTCCAAAGGAGGAGAGGGGGTCCCAGGACAAAGGGAGGTGGCACTGCCCATGAGATGGTATCTGCTAGGATGCTGGAGTTAGTAGCATCATGGTCCTCTGGGCTGATTGATCCAAAGGCAATGGCATGGTGCTGTCCACTCCAGCTTTCCTCTGAACTCCTCTCTATCACTGCTCACTTTCAGTCCCTGCCATGGAACTGCAGGGAAGGTGGCTGATGTCAGGGAATCATGGCTAACATGGTTCTCCCAGTGCCCCAAGTTCTCTTCCTCCACATGGGCAAAATCAACCCATTTTCTTCCAGAAGACAAAAAAAAAAAAAAAAAGGAAAAAAATAAAGGGCAAAAGGCAAAGCAAACATCTCGGCCTTTGTTTGGGGAGGCAGGGGCCGCAGCCTGCTCAGATGGAATTTATTTTGTGCTCAGTAATTCAATCCATTCGGGCTCAGGATGTGGCCAGGAGAGTTGAGCCAAAAAATGCAAATTTAAAGCAACTAAATTTTATGCTGTGTATACAGTTAAGTTTGGGGTTGGCTGAGACAAGCAGTTTCCATAGTTTTTGCAATTTCTGTTGTAGCAACGAGTTCCTTTTGCAATGGAAGGGCTGGGAAGCGTGTGGTCCTCCTGTGAGTCCTGGTCAGAGAAGGGCATGAGGGGAGCTAGGGCAGCCTCACAAGGTGGTTAATACTGGCCTGACTGTGTGACCCTCTCTGGGGACAGCATGCTTGGCAAGGGTGAGTACATCCCTGTAATCTGGCTCAGAAAGGGCTTGATAGGGTTCATTCCCCCAACCTCCAAATGCCTCCAGTGCCATGCAGAGCTGCTCCTGGTGCCAGGATGCAGCTGCTGAGGTGTCCCTCTCCCTGCCATTAACTTTTTTCAGCGTCACTGTAAAGCGAGCTGGAAAAGCTGAGCAATGCCGAGCCATAGCCCAGCAGCTGGGCTGCAGATGTGTGGAGGAGCCCACGCCAGACTGCAGCATCAATGCATGTCCCCATCCCCTCTGGCCTCATCTGCCCTCCACACACAGGGGATGGTGCATCCTTGAACAGGGCTCATCCTTAACTTTGCACAGCACCTTGCACCTCTGTGTCCCTCTGTGAGGCTGCAGAGCTGCTTTGTGATAAAAGCATGAGATCTAAACCAAGCAAAACCCCAGTGCTCTCAGAAATAACACACATTCTTTTCCCCCTTGATCAGGCAATTATTATTTCAGCTTGCCAGCTTGCTGGGACCAGCTGTGCTCATCCTATGGCCACGCTTTTGGCAGCAAGAGCTTTGTGTGCTGCCTGGTGAGTAAGAGACATCCCCTTCCCCACAGCAGGGAGGATCACTCAGAACTGCACTGCCTGGAAGGCCATCAGGGCTTGGGCAAAGCAAACATCTGTAAAGGGGTTTTCTTGTTAAATGACATCAAGTGGCCTTTTTTGTTTGGCGCTTGTTCCCATGAAATGCTGCTCTTTTAACAAGCTAATCCCAGTGTCCCAACTGAGCCTAAGGCATGGCCAGCGCCTTGTCTGGGATTTATCCCCATTCCAATGGTGGGCTGGATGGGATTCCCCTCCAGTTATGCCCTGTGCCTTGTTTGTTACCGTAACCAGGGCCAGCGTACATAAAGTTATCAGTTCATCACGCTAGCCACTTCTGCAACATGCCTGCCAGCAACCCACAGGCTTGAAAGCAGCTCTCCAAATGTTTCTCATAGGCTTTGTACTTTTGACTTCATTGTTCTGTTGAAATTAATCCTCCCAGCCCATCCTCTCCCACTGACAATGGTTCATGAGAGCTATTCAGCACTGGATCTTACATGGCCAGTTCAAGGGCTTCCTGATGGGGCTTTTATGAACTTAGCAACACCATGGATTTCTATCCCATGAACTTTGCCAGTACCCTTTTGAACTCCTGTAACCACTGGAATCTTCAGCATCCTGTGGTGGGGAGCTCAGCAAGTTACATACATGCTGCTTGAGGAACCACCTTGTCCACCCCAATACCTGTCACAGGCGTGGGGATGCTCCTCCAGGAAACAGGAGATTTGCAGCTTTGCTTGGCCTCAAAAGATTCACACTGTGTCGAAATTGCCTGGTGTCACTTTGGAGGCTGTAGTTGGCCATATGTCATGAAACAATGTTAGGATGCTGGTGTGTCACTTCAGCCTCTGGCAAAACCTAGCCTGCGTCCTTCCCTCCCTGCTTTTCCACCTCGGAGGGCTGGCCCTCTGTACTGGCTTCCTCAGCCCCTTTGCTGCTCCCCAACCACTGCTGCTCCCCATACCCTGACCACAAGAGCATTTTGCATCCCCCTTTCTGCCCACAGGTTGGAGGTGGAGGGGAATGTGCCCTGGACTCATCTGTGCGCATGACCCATGCCTGCCTCCTCTTCCTCCTCCCCCATCACTTCCAGCAGAGATCTGAGATGAATGTCATCTTGAGATGCTTGGGTGTCCTGGTCCTGCAAGCGGTCAGTGCATGCCTGGAAGACCTGCATCCATCCAGCATCACCTCAAGGGTGCTTGTGTCTTGCCAGGGAGGTATACGCCACCGCAGAGGTGACGCATGAGGTGTGTGGAGGCCTGCTTGGCATCACCATGTCTGGGACAGCATCTCCATGCATGTATATCTATGTGTGTGTCAGGGCTGTTTACACAAGGACAGCTAGTAGACCCACATAGCTGCTGAATAATAAATTTCCAGAGGCTGACCCATAAACTGTTAACAAATTAATTAGAAGAAGAAAAAGGAGTTGGTCCCATTAAGCTCACCATCTGTTTTAATTATCCACTAAAGCCCACAGAAAGCTTTGTACACACTGTAATTGCATAATTAAAATGAACTGTTGGAAGATAGATGGTACAGAGATGACTGGGGAGAGAAAAGTTCTTGCTCTTACTCCGTTGTCACTCAGGAGCATCGTAATTAAGAGGGAGCAGCAGAACAACTCCTTCTGGGGCTGATCTTAGCATTGCACAGGCCCCCTTGACTTTTCATAGCTTTCTGAGGCTGTTTGTGCAGTCTCCAGACTGAGCAGAAGTAACATCATTGTTAAACCCCACTTTGCTGATAGCTGGGATGAAAGCCCCACATGCTGGTCCAGGATAGGTGATCATTTCTGCTCATTGTGAGCAAATTATGCTAATCCTCAGTTTTCAGCCCAAATTACCAGCTGGATGCATCTCGCCCCTTTGCAGATACAACCCACCGTGTTGCTGCTCCTCCCCTGCCTTGTGCCCAGCAGAGCCAAGGGAGTTTGTTCAGCAGCTCCCAGAACAAGGTTGACAGTTCATTCAAAAGGAGCATGTCCAAAGCCTAGCTGTCTGCTCCTGGGCATAGAGCACATTGACCTATTCTCATGGCAGGGGGTTTAAAATCAAAATATAGGTCTTAAAAAGATCTAGAAAAGAGAAAAACAAACTTTGTGTGAGTAGCAGTGGGAATTCTTCACATTTTCTGTTGTTTTGGGTTTTTTCTGTTTTTTTTTTTTTTAATGCTTGTGTTATTAAACTGATATTCTCATGTGTCCTTATACCTTGTTTTCCCAGATCACTGCTTTTTCACATTCCCTGCAAACCTAATCTTTTGATTAATACTTCTTTTGTTTTATTTGCCATTAAACTTCTGATCTGCACTGAGAAAACACGATGAAGTCATTGCAAGTCCTGAAAACTGGAAAAAGTCCTTCTTGTCTGAAGCCCTCCTGGGGTAAGACTCTGACAAGGAGCAGGTCCAATATTAAAGTGTTTGTGGACAAAATATGACACAATCTGCCCACACTGGATCAGGCTAGCAATGAGTTCATGACAAGCAACACACTGGAACATAATTAGAGAAGAACTCTGCAGCCAGCCAGAATCTCCCAACATTCTAAATGTCAGCTCAGAAACACATGACTTGCTGAGAAGGTCTTTAAGAGCCAAGGTAAACTTTGGGGAATTGGGGTGATCTGCCAGCACGCCTTCAGAACAGCGAGGTCCTGGTTCCGGATGGTCTGCTCGCTGCAGCAGCAGCTCTTTGGCATGGTTGTGAAGGATGATTCCTGCACATCCCATCTCCCGTGGGTTGGTATTTTGTTATAAAGCAATTTTCCTGGCAGAAAATGATGGTTTCATCAAGACTGAGGTGTTTTGCGGGAACGTGGCTGACCCTCCTCACACGGGTATGTTCTGACTTTTCCTTTAGGGACAAACTTTCCTCTCCGTGACCAGAAGGGTTATCATTTTTTACCAGGTCTGGAAGAAAGACCCATCACAAAGTCCAGCTCCTCTTTGGAAATGTGTTTCCTGGGAAATTTCAAAATGTTTTTGAAACACCCATTTCTGTTCCCACTTTCCCAGCCTGGGATAGGAGTCTGGGATTTAACACCCGGAGTGAGAAAAGAAGTCCAAGCAGGTGCCATTGCCAGCCAGCGCAACTGATTTAGCTGTGATCCTGAAGGCGAGAGCATCCTTTAACAAACCCACTGGGGAGCACACAAAAGAACCAAAGACAGCAGCTTGCAACCCGAATTGTGCCAAAGGGAGTATTTTGACACCACATCACTGGCCCATGCAGCTCATCACTATGGGATGCTGCTGGGACTGATAAAACAACCAGGCTCAGAATGCTATGCTTGTGAGTGCTCCTTGCCCTGCTCCCAGTCCCAGGAGGTTGCAGCGGCTTTGAGCAGGCTGGACTGGAGCAGGGGCTTTACCTTCTCCCTCTCATACCTCTCAGTGTTTTATCAACATAAAACATTTTGCCTGTGAATTTCGGCTGAACAACACATCCTGTATTTTACCATCAGGCTCCGAGGCATCTCAGCTGGGTCCCAGGAGACAGGTTATTAGGGGAGGCTGTAACAAGATTATTTCTTGCTGGAGTGATACACTGGATCACCAGTGCATAACAGCACCCACCCCTGACCAGGATTTCCTTCATTTCTTGTCTGTAAAGAGGCTTAGAGAGTGTTAGCAGCATTTTTAAGTCCTTCAAGTACTGATAGCATTGATACCTAGTGGAAGATGCAGGGATTTATATCTTCACAGGGTCATGCAAAACAGGATGAATTAAAGTAATGAAGTGGGGTCTGTCATGGTTTAAACCCAGTCAGACAGCTTGTTCACTCACTTCCCCCCCTTCTTGCTCTCCCCCTACTCCCGGAGGGACAGAGAGGAGGATCATAAAGAATGCAATTCCCATAGGTTGAGATAAGAACAGTTCAGTAACTAAGGTATAACACAAATCACTGCTGCTACCACCAATGTTAACAATGATAAAGGAAATAACAAGGGAAGAGAATACAACACCTCACCACCAGCCAACTGATAACTCGCCCCCACCAGCCTGACCAAGCACTGACCCATACCTCCTCCAACCCTGCAGACTCCCTGCCGTTCCGGCTACCTCCCAGTTACATCCTGGGCATGACGTGCTGTGGTATGGAATACCTCTTTGGTCAGTTCGGGTCAGGTGTCCTGTCTCTGCTTCCTCCCGGCCTCCCCTCCTCCCTGGCAGAGCATGAGGCTCACAAAGTCCTTGGCCAAACCAAAACATCATTGTTGTCAGCTCTGTTCTCAGGCTGAAAGTCAAAACACTGCACTGCATCAGCCACCAAGAAGGAGAAAAATGACTGCTACTGCTGAACCCAGGAGAGGTTCATAACAGAGCATGGTAGCAACTGGGGAGTCAGAAATGCCCAGTCCTGCATGCAGTAACACACACTTCGGGATGGGGTCCTGAGCACCCAGAGAGCAGAAAAGCACATAGTTGGCATTTTCTTGGAAATCCCACGTGTGCATCCCTGTCTGCCATGTCTGGACCTTTGCACAGATTGACAGTGTGAACAGTGACCCTATTAGATGCCAGGTTTGGGGGCCCCAGGGAAGTGCTTGGAAGGGAGTCAGAGACCATAACCATGGCAAGCACCAGGCTCTGGTGAGGGATGTTCACTGGAGCATCCAAACTGATGGATGCTGCAGATGAAACCCCCAAACCACCGGTTTAAACCCCAAACAGAAGCCTCCAAATGATCTTGGAGCCACCCTGAATCCCAGTTATCTCCCCAGGCTGGGTTTTCTTGCCCATGTGTCCCTTGGAAAACTCCCAGCCTGGGCTTGGGAAGGAAATCTCATGGATGTCTTAGCTCAGATGTGTTTTGGTAAGCGTCCAATACTATGGGAAATTGGCATGCAGGTTTCGTGTTCTTTCCCTTCTCCTCTTAATTATATTCTAAAATTAGTTGACCAATGTCAAAAAAAAAAAAAAAAGAAAGAAAAAAGAAAAGAAAAAAGAATCCAGACAAATTTTTCATTGGAACATGCAGAAAATGGGACTTTTCAGCTAGTCCGAAACTCTGAGACATTTTGAATGTGCAGTTTGCCAAACCATGGCTCAGCTTTGACAGTTGTCATAACGGGAAATCTGCTTGCAACTGCCCATGTCCTGGATCTCTCCCACCACTGATGTGCTCCTTGGTGGCCTTCCCTGGAGAGCAAAACGTGGATTTCACCCTGCATTGACTGCTCATGGATCAGAATAGTAAAGCATCTCCTGGGAAACATCTCCTCCTTCTGGAGAAGGTCTTATTGGGAAGGTCCATCAGCAGCCACCAGAATGCTATTGCTCCCCTGGGCAGCACATTTGTTCTTACTGTAATGAAGATCCATTGGGGTCCTCCAGACATGCATGTCCAACAGGCAGGTGGACTCCTGAAGTTCAGGACCTCTGCATGGGCAGAGGGGCCAAACCATCAGCCTTTGTGCAGATCAGGTGAATAGGCTCTCTGCAATGAATAAAACCAGGAATATAAACTGCAATGATATCCACAGCCAGGATGTGGAGGCAATAATACAGGAAGAGGGATAAAACCAGACTAGTGCTCTGAGGGTTGTTGAGGAACTCAGGATTTCAGTGGCTCTTGCAGGATTTATTAATTGTGGTGATGTTTTTCTATTCACATGAATGAACAAAAGGATCTCAGAAAAGATGGAAGTAACAGGGCAGATGTGGATGCTTTAGGTGTTGGGAACCAAACCAGAAAACGGGGACGGTGCTGGCACAGGGGTTCAAACCAACTGTGCTGCGGAGCTGTCAAAAAGATCAGATTTTTGAGGGCTTTCTGTTTCACTATTTTTAACAAAAGCTCTGAAAAACGCCTTGTCTGGACCCGCCCAGCACTGCTCATGGGACCAGTGCCGAGTTTCTGCTTCTGGCATCAGGCTCGTTGTCCCTTTTGTGCAGCAGTTCTTCTTCCCACTGAGGCCAGCCACTGAACAGAAAGCGCCAGTTGTTTGGGAGCAGAGAGCTTCACGTAGAAAAACATCCAAATGAAATGTTTCGACACTGGGAAACCTTCCCTCCCACCCTGGCCTCGCTCAGTTCTCTGCATGGAGCAGCTCTGCTGCTCCCCAGCCCGCGCTCATTGCAAACCAGCAGCTTATCCCTGTCCCCCTGCTCTGCTTGGGGCACAAGGCACCTTCCCACTGTGTATCCCTCTCACTGAGCATCTGTCATGCCCCATTTCTGCCACCCAGCACTTTAGTGATGAGCACAGCCGTGGAATGCCTTCCATCATAGAGATACTGTGTGTATTCAGTCATGGGTCAGCTCATCAAGAAGCCCAATGAGGGTTTTGTTTGGAAGTGAAGTCAACAGCTTGGTTTTCCTTCCTAAGCAGAAAGCAGGCAACTGTCGTGCTTGGCAAGCGTTACAAAGGAAAACAAAGCAATAGGGCTGGAATTGCGATGGCTCAGGTAACACTGCACAGAAATTGTCCATCCCCGTGGAATAATACAGGGCAAACAATCTCCTCTTTGCTGGATGGAGATGAGTGGTGAGGAGCATGGGCTGCCAGTGAGCTAACTGTGACGCTGGAGACATCCCAATAAGCCGTGTGCTCCTCACCCTCTGCTTGGCAGTGTGCGGAGCCCCTCTCTGGACACCTCCTTGGTTTGGAGCCTGTTGCAGGTTTCCCATCTCCGCCTCGCTCTGGAGTTGTTCTTCCTGGGTTGCACTTGTAGGTCACTGCCCAGTCTGGCGCAATCCTCCTGAACTGGTCTTGCTCTTTTCTCTGCCGGGACAGTCCCAGTTGATTGCAGGGTTTCTCCTGGTGGAGCTGAGTGTAGCTGTTCCATTTCCATTAAAGACCTCCTGGCTTCCTCTCAGCAAGCCATGGGCAGAACAAACTTGCAGTGCACTGGCATGCACAATCCCTTGTCCTCCCTTGATGCTCCCAAAACCAGGGAGACTTTCCTGCCCCACACCTGCTGCTTCACATCCCATATTCCTCTCTTGCCTCCTTCTCCTTGTCCATGTTGTCCACAGTGTCCACAAGAAAGCAAAGGGAGATACCTCCTGGATGCATTATCACCCTGCAGTGACTTGGACATTGCAGGGCCACTAGCAGCCAAGATGGCTCAACTGGGATGTGTGGAACAATGACCATGGAAACAAGCATGCTGGCAGCTCTGAAGCCAGCACAGACCACACCAAGAGCCAGAGGAGAGGCTGCAACATGAAAATCAGAGGTTGCCCCTACACCTTCTGTGGGTGTCCGTGAGCCGTGGCTGCTGGTGCAAACCCTGTGCGGTGCAGGCTGCTGCTGCTGTGCTCCTGGCAGCACAAGGAAGCAACAGAGAAAAACACAGCATTAATGATGCTTTCCATGGAAATGGCAGCTTTGATCCTAAACAGCAGCTCCAGCCTCCCACATAGATTCATAGAATCACAGATTGGTTTGGGTTGGAAGAGACCTTAAAGACCATCCAGTTCCAATCCCCCTGCCATGGGCAGGGACACCTTCCACTAGACCAGGTTGCTCAAGCCATGGCATGGCCCTGTCCAGCTGTGTTTCCCAGGCTGCATGCTGCTTGCATTTTTGTGGTCTTCTTTAGTTTGGTGGTTTTTTGTTGTTTTTTTGGTTTTGGTTTGCTTTTTTCCTTTTAGCTACTGCCTTTCTCAGCCCATTTCAGTGTTGCAGCTCTCCCACACTGAAACCTTCTGTGCTGCCTCTGCTCCTCATCACAGGTGGAACCACTGACCTTCTGTGAGAAGGATGGGTCCCTCTGTCCTATGTGCCTCTGCTCCATCACAAGCTGCCTGGCAGAGGCTGCTGGGGCTCTCAGGATGCTGGGACTCTTGTGAGTCTCTGCTGATCTGAACAAACAAATGGGGGAGCTCATCCTTCCCCTAACCCTCCACCTCCATCCTGTGGCATGTGCCACTACCTGTAGCACATTTCTTCTGCAAAACACATGCCAAGATCTCTCAGGGAAACCTCTAAACCAGACAGAAAAATTGAGGGAAAAACTACATTGACATGATCTCCTTGATTGCATTTCCATAATCCTCCCATACCAACTGCAACCCGAAGGAGGGGAGATGTAATAAACTGTTTAAAAAGTCATATTTCAAGTCAACAAACCTTTTCTGATGCTCTAGAACAGCCTGTGCTGGGCTGAGCTGGAGTCTTGGAAGAAAAGTGAAGGGTTGTTCTTGCTTGGTCTGAACTGGTTTGTTGAGTCATCCTCTTAGTTAATACCTGGCATCGGCGCAGCACACAGTCCTGCCGGCAGGAAAAACTCAGTCAGGGAAAGTTCAAGCTGTTTGTGCTCCTCTGAATGGGGGGAGCAGAAAAAGAATTCTTGTTCGGCAGGCAGGGGAGAGGAGTGAGGAAGAGGCAGGCAAAGGTTGGTGAGGTCTGGTGGGAAGGGGCTGCCGTCCCAGGCTGGAGAAGAGGTGGATTTTGGATGCCTGCCTGTGGTATGCTGCTCCCCAGCTGGAACACATTTTTGCAATGCTTGAGCTGTGTCGGAAAGAGGCATTCCCCATGCCAGAGGGGTGAGTGCCTTGATGGAGCAAGATGAGACAAAGCTCAGGTCTCGGTGGGATGGGAAGAGCAGGGGTTTGGGAGGGACATCGGGTCCCTGGAGAAGTGGTGCTGTAAGCGGGGAGAAGCTGGGATGGGAAGAGGGTGCCTGGCGCATTGGAGGTGGTCAGGCTTTCCTGGGCAGCCAGGCTGATGGATGCTCCATTGGTAAAGTGACTCAGAGACAAGCAGAGGCTGGAGTGTCCCCACAGAGCAGACACAGAGCATGTCCCCCAGGAAAATGCAAGGCCCTGTGTGCAAGGCTCCCACCATCCCTGCTTGCCTCAGGAGCCCCTTCCACCTGATCCAGCTGCCCTTCCCATGCAGTAAGAGGTGGTGGGAGAGGAGCAGCCAGCGAAGGACCCATGTCCACAGTCACACAGCACACATGGACACACTGATCCGAGCTCAGCCACCGCAGGAGGTCTCAGCAGATTGGGATGTAATGAGACATGTTGCAGAGTGTCAGGCAAGCCAGCCAGCCTCCTCCTCCTCCTCCTCCTCACCTCTGCTCCTGTCACCAAAGGGTGGCAGCTATGTAAATGCCTCCTGCTGTGCTGGCTGACTTCTAGGCCCCAATTAGAAAGGCAAAACTGATTTAATTAGGGATGTCTTCAAGCTGGCCATGGAGCAAGATGCTGGTGGGTCCCCAGGGAAGATTTATTAGCTCATACTGTGGAGTATCACAGAATCTATTAGCTAAATGTGATCCAATAAGCAAATAAATAATGTGCAAATCAGCTGCAGCACTGACAAGTTTCTGCATTTACCCACTGCCCTGGAACTGCTCATGGCACTGAAGTTGAGTAATTTCTCTTGCCTCAAAATGAAAGCCGTGTTCCTATATGAGGAGCAAACCTGCAAAAGCCATGGAAGGAAGGGGAACGGCTCTGTGAGCAGAGTGTCATGCCAGCAGTTCTCCTGGTCACCTCGTGCTGCTATCCCACATGCTCCTGGATAAGGGCACAATGTTGACCAGACCTTCCCCTTCAGCATTACTGTACCCCATGGGATGAACTCTGTCTGGGCAGGGACTAATATAACTTAGCCCATAAAATCATGCCACTGCACCTTATATTATCTTTACATCTACATTGTCCCTCTCATCTCAATGTCACTGATCATCTGAGTCAAAGTCTGCAATGACTTCTAGATCGGGTTGGAGACAGAGTGAATCATGTAAGTCATTTTGCATTGGCTTACTCCTTGCGTATTACTAACCTTAAATCCTTACTCAGCTTTAAGCAAGGTTTCCACATTTAAAAGGATGTTCTTTTTTTATCCCAGTATGCTTCCCTAGTAAGCCTTCCCCAGTTGCCTCTGCTGTGTAGCTCTGAGTGTGTACCCAAGTTGTCTTCACAACAGATTTTGGATTTAACAGCTGATAGAAAAAGAAACAACAAAACTAAAACTGTTTTCTTAGAAAATGGAAAGTCAGAGCCAAGGCAATCCAGAGAATGAACGATGTGGTGGGAAGGTAAAATGACCATGAAGCCATCAGAGCTGCACAGGGGCAGCCAGCTTCAATTGCTTGGCAGAAACAGTCTGCCTGGTACATCTTGGTGTGTCTGCTGCGGATGGACAGGCAATAACAGGGATTTCCCCTGTATTGAGATTATGCCTGAGCAGAGAGCCCTGCGTTTTGGAACAGGCATTGTCTTGGCGGAGAGCCTGTTATCCCTGAGGGAGGAGGGCTGTGCTGGGAGGACACGCAGTGTTGTGCTGGGGCTGTTATCCTGCAATTAAGAAGTTAAGATTTTGCAAAGAACTATGTATGTGAAAGCTTGAAAATCCTGAGTTTAACTTGTATGCAGTGAGGGAAAACAATGTTTCCTTGCAAGCTTCCAGACCTTGAGGAGGAGATGGATAAACGAACCGTGTGGGTTGGAATAAGAGTTACATCTAACTTCAGAAAGATTAGGAAGACAGAAGGAATTCTGAAAAGCCTAGCAAAACAGAAGGTAACTGTGTTCCTAAAGGAACTCAGTTCATTATAATACCAAAAATCACACCCCCTGAGAAGAGACACTCTTGCTCACAGAAACCCTTGCCCATGCAACATGGGTAGTGAAATGTATATATACTGTGTCTTTAGAGACGAGAGAATGTAAAGCCAGTGATTGTAGGTACAAACTGTTATGTGTACAGAAAACACTCTTTTCCCCTGTTTGAAATGTGTAAAAGTGGATTAGCTGTCTTTGTGGGGATACCACCTAGCACTCGTCTCTGCGCAGGCATGGCAAGCAAGTATCTTGACTGTGTGTTGTCTCTCCAAACACCAGGTGAAGAACCCTAGTTTTGGGACAACAGGACCATTGGGTTTGACTTTCAGCTTTGGGACTGCTGTGGGGTTATGCTGAACATGTCACTGGAGGCTCAACCAGTTGATACTGTGTATAGGGAAAATGTCGCCCTACGAAACAACCCTTCTTTGCACGGTTATTCACCTAAACAGCCAGACGGATGGATGAGAGATCTCCCATTTAAGCCATTCTTTTCTTTACATTTGTATTATTTCTAAGTTCCCTATAAAAGAAAACAAAGCACTCAAAGCGCTCCCTCTGGTTTGGGACAGTTTCTCCATGGTGATTTTACAGTGATCTCCGATTTCAGATGGAAAGGCTGACTGGGGCTGGCTTGGTGCCCAGCAGAATGAAGCCCCCGGGAGCAATGCTCCACTTCATGGAGGCTTTTTAGTGGACAACTGGCTCCTGGGATCTCCTCTCCGGTTTTTAATCCTTTAATGTGGGCTTTATTGATGTCTGTAGAGCTTAGGTTTTAACATCACGTTGAGGACCGTGTCCCTCCTTTTGTTAAGGCAATGTTACACCTTGTGCTGGCAGGTAGGATCACCAGTCGGCTCCTCCTTCCCTGCCCACTAGACCTTGAATCCTTCTTGCTTCTGCCCATTTTCTCTTTTCTTGTGGTCACTGGCTGGCACTGTGAAATGATCCAGCTGGACAAAACCCCATTGAAAGGGGAAAACATTATCCAGCATCTCCCACCTGCAAGGCATTGGGTATCTTGGGGCCTTTGGCGTAGCTAAAGACAAGACTCCAACACTCTTTACAGCAAGGAGTGACATGAAGCAGGCTCCTCTGCTTAATTAAATGAGTGCTTTCCTGGGCTTTCTCTGAAGTGAAAACTGCAACCTGCCTCACTGCAATGCTCGGTCACCTACGGTGCAAGTTGCTGGCAGGCTGTGGTGGTGGTTGCAAGGATTTCCATGGCTTCAGCATCCTTCTGCCTTTTGGGACAGCCCTCCCCGAAAGGGTTGCCCAGGCACTCCCTTGACAATTTGGCAGTAAAATGAATATAAGGAGCTCCTGACACGCCTGTGTCCCCATCCTTCAGCTGGGTTCCTCTCCTTGTGTGCAAGAAGCTGGCAGTGAAGTGTGACCTGCTTGCAAAGGAAGGTTTTGCTCTCTGATTTTTAGACCAGGGTCAGCACAAAGCAGGCACAATCCCCCTTGAGCTGTGGGACAGGAGCCCGTGCTGTGGCCGCCAGAGCCTCTTTGGGACCATGGCAGAGGACACCAAACCTCAGTGACGGAGCCAGGGAGGGAGATCAGCCAGCCCTGGGAGAAACTCTCTCCCTCTTGCCCCAGGGCGACTTAATTATAACCTCACTTTAGTAGCTATGTGACCCTTTGATGTGGTGAGCTCCCAGACCTCATGCAGGTATCTCTGAGAGGAGATGTCTCCGCATCAGCCAGCCGTCTAGACTCCCTGTGCGGAGAGCACCAGCTGGGAGGGTGATTCAGTTGGGCTCGCAGCCCATGTCTGCATCCCACCCAAGGTGACTCTTAATAAAGTGAGTGGCAGTGAAATTGCAGCCCTGAACGGAAGCCGCGGGGCTGCAAGACGCACCCAGGAACCTGTCTGTGCCCCGGGCTCAGGGCAAGCTGCTCTGTGCAGGCAGGGCTGGCAGGTTGCTCAGTCTCCAATGGCTGCTCCTGCTCCAGGAGCCTCTTCCACAGGCTTCCAAATTCATTGCATGTGCCGTTTTCCCTATATCCCTTTGCATCATATGCAACAGTCAGCAATACCACCCCAGTGCTGGCCAAGGGGGCCAGCACTACCTTGGGCATTTCTCTGCACCACCAGCCAGGGACAAGCAGTGCCTGGGTTCTGAACAATTTGGGGTGAAACCAAGACTTAATTGGAGCATGGGTGTCACCAGAATAGCTGTTGGCAGGCAGTCAGACTAATTAAAGTCCATTTGGGGGAAGGAGCTGCCTTTTCTATGGCAGGAGGCAGCAGCATCGTTCCCTCGAAGTCAGGGAAGAGGACATGGACATAGTCACAGATACAGGGACACTGCTCGTTAGGCACCTTTTGGGGGACGAGCCATTTTTTGTTCAATTAACTGGAAATAAAGGACCATTTCCTGCCTCACACTAGGGAGATGTGAGCTGATGGCATCACTGGTCTGTAAGGACATAGGCTGTACGGTCAGTGAAGCAGTGACTGGGGAGCACTGCTGGCACCAGCGAGGGTATCCAACACAGGGACATGATGGCAAATAGTAAACAAATGGATAAGCTCTGGCCTGGGTGAGCTCCCTGTTAGGACATACATTTTCTGTGCGTGCTACTGTGGCCCCGGCGCACTGCAGCCTTGCAAGGTCTCCCATGACCTGTGAGAGTGGTTCTGCACTCTCAGGTACCTCCTTTTCAGCCTTCCCAGCTCCCTAAACCCCTGGCTTTGAGCACCTCTGCTGATGCCTGGCAGCCATGGTGTCCCTGGACTGGGAATGTGCCGTGCAAATTCTGTGCCCATTTGTGTGCTGCTCCCCTAAAACAACCAACAGGCAGGATGGGCACCCCAACAAGCACCTGGATGGAGGGAGAGGGGCTTGCAAAGGGCACAGGGCGCTTAGCTGCTCTCTTGATATTCTACAGGCTCTCTGGATGAGTGTCCAGGAGCATCTTCCAGACTGTGGTGACGTGGAGATCTGGTGTGTGGGCCAGCTGCAGACCTCACTGGTACCAGCCTGGGTTTTCTGGAGATAGGGTCCCTGGGGAGATCTCAGTACCTGGAAGATGAAGCTCAGTTTGGAGAGTCCAAGAGCAAGGGAGGTGGAGGACAGGACCCTTGGTGATCTTGCTCTGCTCTGTCTCACCATGCACCCAACCCCCTAGGCCTGTTTCTGGACATGAAAAATGCACCTGACTTAGGTCTCATATTGATGGGGTCCTTGCCGGAATCTCAGACTGATGCAGCAACCCCTGCATAGCCACCACCATGATAGGGGATGCTTTAGAGGCCCCCATTTCTCAGTGGAGCCTGCTGCAGGGTCTCTGTAGAGCCTTGTTTTCCTGGTGCTTTGCCAAGGTGCTGCAGTAGGAGGATGTGATACACTGGGGCTCTTCCACTCCAGCACTGTTTCTGCAACTATCTGAGGCCACCTGAGAAACTCCATGGATCCACAGGATGAAGGGATGTGGGACCACAAGTTCTGCAAAGCCAGGGAGGAGAAGGAGAGGAAGGGTAGATAATTTGACCAGTGGCAAACAACATACTTCCTACATCCAGAAAAGAGGCAGACCAGGATCTCTCTACAGATGATAGCTCCTGCACTTGGAGCACCTTCCCCACTTGCTTGGTGGTTTTCCCACTTTTGATCTTCAGAGACAAATAAAAACACCCAACAAACAAATGACACCATTCCCTCCCATCGGCAGCACAGCAGGGGCATGTCACTGCTCCCCTCCAGGTCCTGCACCCATGACCTCCAGGAAGCTGCTGCGGCTGGAGGCAAAGACCAAGGGTGAACAGCAATTTCTTCCCCCAGTCTTGGTATGCTTTGTGTCTGGTGTCCCTCAGCTACGCACCCTCTGCAGACCCACCTCGCAGGAGAGACGAAACCAAAGCAAACTCTGGTTTTCCATGGTCGTCAGTCTCTTCCTGGGGAAGAGGCTCCCTTTTTACCCCAGTCAGCCCTCAAAGGGTTGGCTTAACCTAGATTCTGATCTCTGTTTCCCACCACTCACCGCTCCCCTGATAAAGAGCCATGTGAAATTTATCTCGCCATCTTTCATTAAAATAAACCACTTAAGCAATGCTCAGGAACCTCTCATCTGGGCCAGCTCGGTCAGCCGGCGTATCCGTGTTTCCAAAGCATCTTCTCTCTCTGCTTACCCTCACATCAAAGCAAGCCAGGGAGCAGCCCCGTCCTTGGAGCGCTTCAGCAAAGTGTGTCAAAAGATTTGGGAAGCAGCTGATTTAATGCTGAGGAAATTAGTAACCAAATGAGTTCTTAGCCAAATGGCTCCTCTTCTTGATCTTGGGAAAAGTGGTGTTTAAATTCTCTATCTCATGGTTTTAGACTCAGGAAATGTGATTACACATCTGTCATTATTTTACTCTTCTGTGTTGATGGCTCATATTAAACAAACCACATTCCTGCATTGCTTAGTAATCTCTGCTGTTCCCTTTCCTTGCCGAGGAGACAAGTCCCAGCTTGACATCAATATACCTGTTGATCAGAGCTCCACTGTTAACCAACCGGCAGAGCTGTGTAGACACCAGCTGCGGGGAGCGTTCGCACCATCGGCCTCTTTTCTCTGGTTTGCTGCAACTTTGCACCCCTTTTCTTTCCTAACCATCATTTGTCTGAAGAGCAGGAGCCGAGAGAGATCCACACCCTGCTGAGATCCATGAGATTCTCGGAAAGGTGGTCGCGCCTCCTCCTTTCGTCCACGGAGCAGGTAAGAACATGCACTTTGGGGTTGGACACCAGTCAAAAAAGGGTAGGTCCCTCCAAGTGGAGCACAATTCCCAGGGCAGGGATCCTGGTGCTTCACCAGCCCGGCAGGACGTGGAGAGCCCCACGATCCCATCAGTTCCCAGGGATGGGCTACCACCAGCTGTGCAGGAGGAACCTGCCTTGAAGCGTCCCACCTCTGCAGCGACACTCAGCTTTTCTCTTGGTGGCTTTACCTTCCAGCTCTGCTGAGATAACCCCAAGCTTGCCATGGAGCTGCTGGAGGAGCCCGACTTGTAGATGTTCCCTGGACCAGGTAGGAACACGGCTGCCTGTTTTAATGGTGTTGGGCTGCGGAACAGAAGGGAAGGGTGGTGCAGATGGTGAGCTGGTGCTGGAGGGGCCATCTTAGCTGGCTCCCAGCTGAGACATGGTACTGTGGTGTTCACTGAGAAGTATCTGTCCACACGTTACCTGTGGTCTGTGAACAGTTGTAAATGCTTTCCTGCTGCTCGAAACTCATTAGAGGATCTTGGGGTGATTTCGGTGTTGCAAGCTTTGTCTTCCCCCGGTGAGGACACAATTGGCCAAGCGTTGGCAGCCATGTTTCTTGGAGATGTGATTTCCTTTATCATGGCATTTTGGCACAAGATCTGTGCAAGGAATGTGCTTGTGAAGGACAGTGCTGTCATGGGAAGATGTCAAGCTCCCAGTGTGCTGTTGTTTGGCTGGGTACACTCAGTTTTCCCTTGGTTTTGTTTGCGTGTTGCCTGCACCAAGCTCCAAATTTCTCCTGTCCTAGCAGCTGCAGAGGGGGAAGGACTTGGGTGGAGGGGATGTGTTCCCCAGCCGCTAGCCCACTGTGTTTCAGCCAGGACTGATTTCTGTGGGAGAAGCAAGGCTGGCGCAGCATTGCCCCAGGTGCCTCAGAGACAAATCCATTTGGCTTAAAATACCTCCTTTTGTTCTCTGCCATGTGAGATCCCAGAGTGTTTTTCACAATCAACCCCTACAGGACAACCAGGGAAGGTCCTGGTAAAGGGGGACTGAAACGGACTGGTGGTGGGAGTGGGAGGGCAAGGCTCAGCATGGGCAATGGGACTGCTCCTTGCTGTGGAGCCTGGGCAGAAGGCTTGGGGCCACGGGGGATTGCCATCCCTGGGCACCTCTGAGGGTTGCCATCCCTGGCAAACCTCTGGTCCCCCTGCTGCACCCCAGGAGGAAGCCTGTTCCCTTGGCACAGGACACTGAGGGCTCACTCTTAATCACCCACCCACCCAAGGGTGCTTTAGGGAGTGGGTGCAGCACTCTGCCTTAAGGTGGGAGCAATGGCAGGTCCTGGTGCCAGTTACTGCAGACATGCATGTGCCATAGTAAACTGCCTGTAGCTTGGGCTTTTTTTGATATATATGACAGCTGTGCCTTAGGTGGTTTTGACAGGCATCCCCTCTGGATTGCCCAGACCATTGTGACATGGAAAGTTGATGTTCAGGCTTCCTTCTGACCATGGGCATCAGCAGACTGGGTGTCTTGCTGATCATGCCATTGCCGTTTAAATCCTGCCTTGAAAGTCCAGAGTTGGATGGCAGTGGGGGATTTTCTCAACTGCCCCATAGGGACCCTGTTTCCCTCGGCAGGGGGCTTGCCTGGACACGGTGCTGGGGCCAGGGCAAAGGATGGGGCACCCATGGCGATCCAGTGGTGGCAATAAGGGGTGCCCACGGTGCATACCTGTCCCACTCTCTGCTTGCGGCTGCCCAGGAGCTAATGCCACATCATGCTGCACCCAGAGCAGGATGAGGTCTTCCTTGAGCTCTTGGGACATTTAGAGATAGCCTTCTGCACTGGTTTCACCCAGGGCCCTCATGGATCCTTCCACAGAGACCCGCTCACTCACTGGGGAGGAGGCAGCAGCATGGTTCTGGGTGCACCAGGTCACCCAGTTTGGGGAGAGGGGCTTAGGAGCATGGCTTGCATGGAAAGGGCTTGCTGCTGACTTTGGTTCTTTGAAAGCATCTGCAAGGTGCGAGGTTGGCACCAAAGCCATCAAGCTCCTGCAGACTCAGGGAAACAGGGGTCTGGGTGCTCTCAGCAGGCAGAGCGGCTTGGGAGGGACGCCTGTAGGATGGCTCTTTTTAAACAAGTAAGAGCTTCTTCAGCTCGTTTCCTCCCATGCCCTCACAGAGGAAATCAGCTTAATTAGCAGCCTTAGTGAATAATTAATTTTCTTGGATTTTTTTGATAACTTCTTTAAAGCAAGAGGAGAGCCTGAGCAGCTCTGGTGAGGCACAAGCAGCTGCCGTGCATCACCGGCACCGCCATGGCTCTGCCCTTTACCTGGTGCCTGCAGACCCTGAGACCCTTTTGCTCCATATGGGTGGTGGAAATGACCAAAAATTTGATGTGAGAAGGGACCAGTGGCATGAAGGTGTTTTCCAAGAGGTTTTCCATCCCCAGCATCCCATGGAGATAAATGCAGTGTTTTTGATGCCATAGCAAAGCACGGACATGTGTCCCTAAATCCTACTGCCCCTCTTGATTAGCCAACTTATGAGAAGGATTTGAGGCTCCCTAGCCATAAAAATCAGGTTTATTTCAGCTTTGTCTTTCTGCTTTTCACAACAGGAGGGTCTGCTGTTGTTTAGACCTGAGCAGGCAGACTTTAATTACTACTTCTCTGCCGAGAAGGATGTAAATATGGACTCGGGGAAGCAGCGAGGGTTATTAAATCAAAAAGGCTGTAATTGCTGTGCCCCTCCCTCTCCATCAGATTTTCCTCTCTCTCCGGTTTGGAGAGGACCAGCTCATCCAGTCGTGCTGTCTCTGGCCATGGGTTGCAGGCTCTCCTCAGGGAGTCTGCCGGCAGGGAGGGGATGTATTCAGCCAGCACCCACCCGAGTTGGGGCTTCATCAGCCCCAGCCCACAGCAAGAAGGGAATTGCCTTTATCCAAGCAGGAGAATGCTGTAGGATCCCCGTGTTTTGGCATGGTCACCTGGAGATGTTTGCAGTTTGAGGAGCAGGGCAAGCATTTTGGGTGGGTTTTCCCTGAGGAGATCCTTTTGCAGTTAAAGAAACTCCCAGCCTAGCTGCAAACAGCCTCTCCTGGATGCAAACAGACTGGTGGTTTGTTTTTTTTTTTTAACTCATATCTTTGATTTCACTTAATAATGGATGAATTATCAGAAATATGTGCTGGCAGGGAGCCTGGGTTTTGTCAAGAGGCAAAAGACTTCAGTAATGCATTAGCTGAAAATATTTAATTAAAAAAACAGACGCAGAAAAAGAATAAAAAAGGAGAAGAAAACACGTCTGTGCTAAAGCCTCCAGGGGTGGGAAAAAACCAACTCAACTGCAGGAACTTCTTTTTCTCTCTCTTTTTCTCCATGCCTATGCAGAGGGCAGGACTCCTCTCACTAACTTGGCCATCTCAAACAGCACAGTGTCAGCTAAGTACAGTCCCCAGTTGGTTGGAGTGGGGAGAATAGGAGCTGTGTCCCCCCTGGAGAGAACCCGCACCTCCAAAACCTCAGTCACAGCCCCTTGAGAATGGGGGTGCAGAGAGGTGACAAGCCCCAGCCTTGGGTGATGCTCTCAACCACATCTGCTAGAGCTGTGCCCCTCTCCTTGCCGCACATCCAAAGAGTGCATCCCCGTCAATCCCTTGTCCCCCAGGGAATGGGTGGTGAAGGTACCTTTGCCCCATGGCTAGAGCCTGTGGGGTGAAGCAATCACACCCAGTCACTGAGCAGGAATGATGTGAAGCCGGGGTGCGCAAGAGCAGAGAGGAAGGCAGCACCTCCTCTTGGCATGCACCAACACGCCAGGCAGCACAGCTGGCGGCACCGGCACTGCCTCCCTGCTGGGGTCCCTGCTCGGTGAGGTAGGCAGGGTTCAATCTGTCCCTTCAAAGCCATGCCTTTGGTTACCCTACTGATTCTGGACGTGCTTGCCAGCTTCGGGGTTAGTGTTTGGAATCCCCGCACTGGAGGTAATGCCTTCTCCCACCCTGCTCTTGGACAGTTTTAAGGTGAAAATAGGGAGACAGGGAATTGCATCTCAAAGGCCTGGCCCCACCCAAGCTGCTTGCTCCTACTGGCAAATCTGGCTTCGTTCCCCTTGAGAAAGCTGCTTCCTTCCTGCAGCGGAAGCGTCTCCTGCATGAGGCAGGACCCTGTGGGGATGCTCGGGCCCTGGCAGGTCTGGGTTTGGTGCCTGCAGCCTGGCCGCATGGCCGGGGCAGGAGATGCGCCTGCTCCAGATTTCAACCCACTCTTCACGACTGAGTCAGAGTGAGTCAGCCCTCTGGATTGCTCTCCTGCTGCCCCTGAGCCAACCCAGCACATTTATTAGTTAATTAGTCTTTATTTCCTCCTCCTCCATTTCCTTCCCTTTGCAGCCAGCCCTCTCCCTAGTCTTGCCTGCCCCTCTCCCAAAGCAAAGAAGCGAAGCAAACCCCTGTGCTCTGGGGACCTCCACCCCATAAGAACCCCCCTGTACCCCCTCCCAAAAGCATCACCCTTGGGCTTGGCTTCCCACAGAGGGCCCAGGAGTTCAGATCTTGGTCTTGTGCCGATGTGGTGGGTGGCAGGAGGGACCCACGCTGCTTCCTGCACCTCTGCCAGCTTCCCCCAGTCAAGACCCACTTTTAGCCCTTCAAAGGACATCAGTAATGTCAGTGTTTGTTTTCTGGCCCTTCTCAGCACACCCGTTTTGCAGCACAAGGATGCCGAGGAGGCAGTGTGCACCGTGACGCAGGACAGGTGTGGGCTGTTAATTTGGTGTCCCAACAAGTTATTAGCGGAGAGGGATGGACGTGTATTAAGGATTGTCCCCTTGTCCCCAGAGCTGGTTTTGCTCCATTTCCATGCCCTTCTCTGATTCCAAGAGGTTTTATCCCTGCAGAAGTGGCCAAGCAGGGCTGTCACCCATGGGCTGGATGCTGCAGACAGGGCAGGTGCCTGGCTGAGCCCTGCACATCAGCCAGCCTCATGCTCCCTGCAAAAACATGGGCTTAGCTAAAAAACAGGGATTGGTAAAAAATAACTGCAGTCTCACTGTGGCTGCTGGAGGACAGAGTCTGTACTGCACAGGGAAGAGGATGGGTATAGGGATGGAAATAGGAATGGGGATAGGGAAAGGGAGCACCCTCCTGTCTGCAGTCCTGCCTGCTCGCTGGCTCATCCAGCTCAGCTAATAAGCAGGTTAGCTATGCCTCGCTTCCCCACCTGGGTGGGGAGAAGTTTTCCAGCACTGAGGGTTTGCAACTGAAGAATAAGAAAGCAGATGGAAACAAGCAGGTAATTTTTATCCCCACCCTAAGCAATGTCATTTCACTTGCAGAATGCACGAATTTTCCATCTGTTTCCCTTCACCCTTCATTCTTCATAGAACCATAGAATCCTAGAATGGCTTTGGGTTGGAAGGGACCTTAAAGCCCATCCAGTTCCAACCCCCTGCCATGGGCAGGGACACCTTCCACTAGACCAGGTTGCTCTGAGCCCTGTCCAACCTGGCCTTTAACACTGCCAGGCTTGGGGCATCCTCCTCTTGTTTCACACAAAAGGGAAGGAGAAACCTGCAGGAGCTGGGCAGTTTTAATGGGCATGTTAGGTCTGAAAGGTAATCAGGTCCATCTCTATACCATCTTTGCTGGGGAAAAAAAAAATAAATCTCATTTTCGTTGGCTTTGCTGATTGAAGTTTAATTATCTCGAATGCAAAGGATTTATCAAAGGAACACAAGATTATTATTTTCTAATAAATTCATGTGTAGCTTGGGAAGCAAAGTGTTTATCGAGGTGTTCTCTGAGGAGGGTCTGCTCAGTGTAAGGCAAAGCATTTCAGCAGAGGCAGGGAAAAAAGCACCTTTCCTTTTCTCCTAAATAGCTTTTCCCCACTGTGAAAGATCTCCCTGAGCACTTAACAGCATCATGCAGCCAATTTTACAAGTGACTTACTTAGATTTTCCTCAACTCCAGGCTTGCAAACCTGGGAATTGCCCAGACTGGGGAAAAAAAAATAGGGCCTTTGCTGGTTTTCCATGTTCCTCTTGTAAGTTCATATGCCGGGAGATCTGATTGCAAAACCAGTCCCAGAGCCAGGGAGACAAAAGTGCAGGCATGCCTCTTCTGTTTCTGGGGGGTGGTGGTTTACTTTCTCTATCTTGCTTATCTTTCTTAAAGATGCTGCTTTAAGCACTGAGCAAGACTTGCTGGGTAGCCAGCATCATTAGCAGGGCTGATGCGAACTATCTGGTGCCCAAAAATAAAAGGGAAAGGCAATTTGGGAGCTCAACTTTGGACATTAAAAAAGTAGCATGTGCTATGAAAGAGAACCTCAGCTTTGCATCCCAGTGAATTTAGAGCAGCTAAATGGCTGAGCATTGCTGAGCAGAGGTCATTACCTCCATGGCTTTTACTTATAGAAAGCCCATGGCACATCAGTGCCATGGCTGGTCCTTCTGGGACAGGGCTTTGAAGATGGAGGGGAAAGAACCACTCTACACAGTGCTCCCCATTAATGGCCCTGGGAATAGAAAACAAAAATGATGCTTCCCAAAACCCCATGTGCAGCATTTCCAAAGATCATAGAATCATAGAATAGTTAGGGTTGGAAAGGACCTTAAGATCATCAAGTTCCACCCTCCCTGCTATGGTCAGGGACACCTCACACTAAACCATGTCACCCAAGGCTCTGTCCAACCTGGCTTTGAACACCATCAGGGATGAAGCATTCACAACTTCCCTGGGCAACCCATTCCAGTGCCTCACCACCCTTACAGTAAAGAACTTCTTCCTTATATCCGTGCTGGATCTAAGATGCTGGAAGATCTTCAGTCAGTTGACCCTGTACTGGTTGACCAACTTCCCCCTAACCTCTTGGATACAGGCACAGGTACGAGATGCTCAGGGCAGCCAAACCTTGCTGCTAACCCCACCTGGTGAACGTGGGCTATGGACATGGCTCACCCGCAGCACCAGCCATGTGGCACAGCACCAACAGGGTGAGGGGCAGCCTGCCCCGAGGAGCCAGACACTCCCAAGAGTAGATAAAAGGGATGGCTCTGGCTGCCTGCCTGTGGAAAGTCCCAGCTTGCTCCTCCTTGATGCCCAATCTTCTTACCTTGAGCTGTTTGCAGTCTTCTCCCCAATTACCATAACCAAAGCTAAGATGCCTGGATGCTGTCTGCAAGCTCTTCTTCAAATTTTAATCTAAGATGCTGCACCTATTGGTATTTGAGGCTATTTTTAATGCTCTTTCCTACTCCACTGTGCCCCTGAAGTATTACCAGCAGTGATGAGCCCACATCTTGGCCACCTGCATGGGCAAGACAGACAAGTTCAGGTGGCCCTCCATCTGCTGGGCGGCGGCGGCAGCAGCAGCATCACTGCCAGCAGGCTTGGTCCTGCCTCGCAGCCGTCACCCGGCTCTGGTGACTTATAGTGGGTGCTGCAGGGAGAATTATCTGCTTTTGCATCCCCAAACACCCACTCCTGTATCTCATAGCAGAAAAAGAAAAGATATCCAGAACAACACTGTACAAACAAACACAAAGGCATTTAAAAATCGATCTGCAGAACATTCGTGACCAATTTGCATAATGAAAGATATTATTAATTGCAATTAGTTGTCAAAAGGGACTAATGGCACCTGGCACAGATAGAGTAAATGCAGCTCTGTCTGCAACTGTAACTGTCCTCTGCAACTGCATAAACACCCAGAGCTGGGTAATTACACATCTCCTCCACACTCACCCCACCCGGCTGGGTCAGGCACTGCTGCAGGAAGCTTCCCATGCTGCCAGGATGGGTCAGCGGGGATGGGATGCTGCTGGTCCCGCAGATGCTCCTGTCCTGGTGTCAGCGGGATGGCTGGGGATGGATGTACCTCTCCACGGCGTGTGGTGAGTGAGCTGGTGTGGGTCAGGAAGAGCAGCACAAGCCTGGGTGCTGGAAAGAGAGCTTTGAGTCATTGCTGCAGAGGGTAATCGGGGTGTTTGATGGACAGGGGCAGGAGGAGGTGCCCTATCGGCTTAGGCTGGGTGTGAAGCTCAATGCAAAGGAGGGCAGGCCTAGTGTTTTTCATGCAACAGCTTAAGATCCAGCCCTGCCATAAACACAGAGAGGGGGATGTGATAAAGCATCCGATCCTGCTTTACAGGTAGGGTTGTTTGCTAAGCTCAGTGATGGAGAAATGGAAAAGGCTGATTCTGCCTTGGGGGCTGGCCTGATTATACCTGGAAAAATAGGGACTTACACTTGGAAAAATATATTGCAAGCATTATTTTCTCTACCTTGTTTGCCTGATCACCTACTAGGATCACTGGCTGGGCCGTTGTACATCTGCAGCAGCATCCCATACCCCTGAAGAGCTGAGAAAGCCTCAGCCAAGGGGCAGTTTCTGTCTCAGTCATGCTGTAAAAAGGGGAAAATCCCCACCCCAGGAGGGACTGCTCTGTCCCACCCCCTGCACCGGTACCAACATGACAAGGCTGTTCTCGAAACCTGAAATCTTTTGTGGATGCTGTGATGGAGGTGATGGAGTGAGCTGGAGTGGCTGGTGTCAGGGTAGCCCTGGGGACTCCCAGGCTCACCAGAGCACTGCAGTGCTGGTGCCTCCCTCTCATAGGCCAAATCCTTCCCTTTTCAAGGTTAGTCATGGAAAAGGGTGAGGAGGGCAGAGCTGTGGAGGAGAGTTGTGCAGGACAGCCATCTTTCAGCCCCGGGCTGTGCTGAGGGAGAAGGGTCCATACCCGTAAGGATGTTCAAGGGGAGCTGGACTCTGCTGGATCCTGCTGTGGGGAATCAGTGGCTTTCCCATTAAGCTAGCAAGGGCTAGCCTACCACAGACCAAAAGGGATGCATTTTCACATAATGTGGCTGCAAGCTGCTCTCTGGGCTCTGGGATGCTTGGGTGCCTGCAGGTTCCCAGCCCAGCTCCAGCCCTTCACACCACCACTGATGCCTGATACTGGGGGACATGGGAGTGCAAAGCCACCCACTGACAGCCAGATCCAGGGCTTGCAGACAGCCTGCTGCCACTCCAGCTCTGTGGATGCAAATGCCAGGTCAGCACAGAGTTCCCATTATTAAGCTACAGGGCAATGCAGCATCATCTCTACCACAGGTGACATAAGGCGTTGCTCAGCCAGTCATGAGTGTGTGCTGAAGGATCTGCATAAATCAGGAGAGTGGGGTGCACTGCCTTGCCAAATGTGATGTCAGGAGGGGTGTGAAGCAGGGAGAGGTGGCACAGGGGGATCAATTGGCCTGGATGGCTGAGCCTGGGGCAACCCCTTGTCAAGCAAAGCACTAAAATGAGTGAATCCCATGAGAGCACGGGGTCTGAGAGCTGCATTTGCACAAGGGAGGGTGCAAAAAGGTTCAAAATAGGTGCTCTGCACCAGAGATAAGTGTGTCTGGAGATGAAGGAGGCAGGAGCTTTGGAGCAGGGTAAGGTGTTGGGAGCAGCTGGGATGGTGGGATAATGAAACAGGACCCTAGTCCCACTGCTCTGCGCTGGAGGGGACAGCACTGAGATCATAGAGGGCAAGCACGGGCAGAGCTGGCCCCAGGGATTTGGCTCCAGCCACCAGCCACCCCTGCCCCAGTATACCTGGGTTATCCCACGCTGGCTGGCCATGCTCTAATCTTAACATTCCCCTCCTGCTCGCAGCTCCGAAAGCCAAAAAGAGCAATAATACATTAATCCTAAATACAGCAAGTGCTGACAAAGCAATCGGAGCCAACAACAGTACTGAAAGCAAGGTTCCAGTGAGGAATCCCACCTTTTTCATGGGATGCCTGCAGCATCCTTCACCCCTTTGCCTTTGTTTGCCTAAGGCCTTGGGCAACAGTGTTGGCACAGGGCAGTGTTGTGCAAACAGAGCAGGGGCAGGGCTGAACAAGAAACACCTGGGATTTCTCCCCCATTGCCCATCATCAGCTTCCAGGCACTTGTTATTTTTAGCATTCCCCTAAAAAAAAAAGAAACTCTGTTGGAAATAAATGCCCTGGGGTGCAGAGGCTCTGTGCACGCTGGCACAGTGGCAACCACTGTAATCCCCATCCATACCTTTAGTCTCTTCGATGGATGAGAGTCAGGGCAGTGCATTTCGTGCCACTGCGCTAATGGGTGTCAGGGCTCTACTCTAAACCTGTATTTCCCAGGGCTTTATACCTGGATCATAAAAATTCAGAGGAGAGGGTAAAGGAAAGAACCAAATCACATGAAAGGAGGCAGTAGCCACAGCTGCTTTGGCTTTACTGTGCTCATATAGCTCATAAACAGCTTGAGTTTGCAAAGTGGAGAGCGCACGGGCAGCGACATGGTGCTGGCTCCTGCTGCTGCTGTGGGGTGTTTGTGGTGAGAACACGGCTGTCTGCAGCACCCCCAAAACCATCAGGGGGGGTTTATGGTGTCATGAAAATGTGTGCACATGGGAGAGCGGGTCAGGGGTTTGCTAAGTGGGGCATGCACCAGTAACGCCCTGCCCAGTGGCATGGGTGCTGCGGTGCAAATACCCCCTCCACCAGGCACACAGGCAAGGGCTGCAACACCCACTATGGGGATGGGACCCAAAAGAAGAGCTAGGGGCGCTGCTAGGGTGGTGAGAGGCTGTGGCAGTTTTGGGGTCGCCCTGCTGAGTCCCCAAAGTCGTGGTTCCTCCCTGCTGCCCTGCTCCAGCTCCCAGACGCAGCCCTGGGGAAGGGTGAGCCAGCTCTTTCCCTCCAGTTTGCTTTAATGAAACCAGAGCTGGGCTCCTGCCGAGCACCTCGGCTTCCTCCAGCCCAGGGGCAACCGGGCACTGGGGCAGGGTGGAAGGGAGAGGGGTTCTCAGGGGTGCAAAAACCAAGCAGACACCCTCCTGGTGATGTAGGACCCTGAGCTGTGGTCAGTGCTGGGTCTGCTTCTCCATCTGTGGGATGCCAGGGCACCCACAACACCCAGCGGTGGGTAGCCTGGATACTGTATTCACCCCACGGCCTCACCATCCACATCAGCTGGAGGAAGTCAGGATGGAAACCATCTGGTCCTCCCTGAGCAGGCTGGTCCCTGGCACATCCCCAGGCCTGACCCAGCCTCGGTGTCCCCTTGACCCAGCCGGGTACCCTGCACATCCCAGACACGAGGGGAGATGACGTTGCTTCAGGGCTGTATTTTCCAGCAAGTTTCAATCCGGTGGTGCTCTGCCTGAGCCCTGCCTGCCTTTCCTGCCTGCCCACCCCTTGCTGGGGGAGCTTCACTGCCTTCTCAAGGGGTACGTGCTCCTTAGAGCAAGATAACCGCACTGGGTGGAAAGCTGGGGCTGATCATCTTGGCGCGGGGCCGTGCCTGTGCCTGACTCACCATTTAAACACGTTCTTTTCTGTGTGCAATTAACTGGGAGTTGCATGTGCGAGCTGGCAGGGGAAACCCACAACCAGCAGGAGACTGCACAGCTGCCGCTTCCCGGGGAAATGGCGCGTCTAGGGAATGTTTCCACTGAAAATCGCCCTTAAAACCAAAACAAAACGGTGTGTTTCCCTGCTGCAGAACAAGGGAGCGACGGCGGCGGGCGCTGGAAGCGCTGCTCTGATCTCAGGCACCCTCCACCTTCGCACCGGGTGATGGTTGGGCGGCAGCATCACTCTTACAAATTTGGCAGATGGTAATGAAAGGAGCGAGGCTGCCATCCTCCAGCCATGCCCCTCGCCTCTGCCAGGCTGGTGACCCCCACCTTGCACCCCAAAGCAGCCCTTTGTGCTGGAGGGGTACCCAAAGCTGGGGGCTTAGAGAACCTGGGAGAGCTTGGCTGGAGGTGGCAGGGATCTCAGGATGCTGGCACAAGCTGTCTGCATTGGCAGGGGAGATGGCAGCTGTAGGGAAATGCCGAGTTCACTGGGCATTATTTACATGTGTGCATACATATAGGTGTATATACACGTCTAGCACACACACTCCCTGCAAAAGGAGCAACCCAACATACTGCCTTGGCAAATACACTGAAATAATGACCCACAGTCTTGCAACCCCTCAAATGCATTTGCTCACTTCTCATAGGTTTAGGTTTACAAGGATGCTCTCAAGCCTCCAGTATTAACTCACAGCTAAGTAAATAAAAAGATTAATGAAGTGCTTGCTGCAATAACAACAGATATTTGCAATTGGTGCCTAAAGGTTTCAAGCCTTTCCTGGGTGCGGGACAGACATGGTGCCCCCCTTCAACCACCCCTATGAGTGCCAGAGCAGTTGGTGGTGACACCTCTCTGGTGGGATGTTCTGGGGAACTGGTGTGGGGTGCAACTCAGCCAAAGCCCATGGCTGTTTCTGAGCTCGTTCCTGGCACTGGTTCACCATGCAGGCACAATAATGGGATGGGTTTGGCCCTAGGGGATGATGGAGCAGAGGGGGATCTCCTTGGGGTGCAGGTGCAGGTGGGATAGAGCAAGAGAAGTAGGAAGGAGAGACACAGGGTAGAAAGGGAAGAAGAAAAGGAGCTGGCTGCAGGGAAGACATCGGGGATGTGAGGACCCCAGCAGCATGGCTGGGGAGCTTGGCTGCAGCAGGCTGGGTCCTGTGTGCCATTCATTAAATACAAAAGGATTAACAAGCTATTTGTGGAGCCCATTAGACAAATATTAGCCTGCACAGTCCATTTCTTCAAAATAAAAATAAATGATTAGGCATTTAAAAGATGCTGTGGCTGCTTAAGAAGCAGAGCAATTGCAGAAATCCTGCCCTATACCACCAACATCTTTGGAACCCTTTGTACAAGGCACCTGGTACAGACCAGTCCCAGCACCCCAGCGCCTCGTGGCTGATAGTGCTCACAGGGTGGTTTTAGGCTGTGACAGCCATTGTGTCAGTGGCCCTGGTGGGGAATGGTTACCAGCCCTGGCTCTAGCAGCCACTGCCTCAAAGGGGGCTTTCGGCCCTCTCCCTAATGCAGAGCCCTGCCAAGGCTGTTTGCACCAGCCCTGTAACCCCATGGGTGTAAGAGCAGGGTTAGGTGGATGTCCCTGGCTGCCCTGGGGTCCTTGAGCATGGTGGGAGGAGGGATGCTTGGGATGAGCCCATCACACTGGCAGCATGCGAGGGGGCTTTGCTTTGCCCCTGTCTCATGCCCACCAGCACTGCACGGGCTCCCAGCCCCTCTCCCCTTTGGCATCCATCTGTTCCCCCGCCTAGCAGAGCACTGACCTTGGCTGGGGCTGCTGGGAAGCCCCAGCAGCACAAACAGCACTTCACAGTGGCAGTAAATCATTGATAGATAGGTGATGGATAACACTGAGCCATGGCCAAGCTCCTCACTGCCTTGGACTCCCCAGGGTGCTTTTTCCCTAGGGCTGGTGGGGCACATGGGTGGCCTGGGCTGGCTTTTCCTTGTTGCATTCCTGTGTATTTATAAAGCATGAGGCTAGAGTCCCCTTTCCCTGGGCAAAGATGTGCCTGCTTGCACCCCCCAGCTGCCTACCCTCCATGGGAATACAAACAGCATCATCCACTTGCAAAGCATGACTGAAACACCTTGCAACACAGCTGCAGGTTGTTTTAAACCATGGTGCACAAAGAAAAGCATCTTCCCAGTGTGCTGGGGAAGCCCCAAGGCATGGCTCTGGGGATGGAGGTGATGCTGAGCACTTGCTGCTGCATGCAATGAGGCCTTTCATGTCCTCCTGCACTGGAGCTGTGGTTTAAATGTATTTATGGCGAGAACCTAATCTAACTGTTTTAGGGCACAAGGGTGCAACTGGAGTCACCCCAGCAGAGGAAGCACATTGGAGGATCTCCAGTTCCCCCAGTGTGAATGGGAGGCTGGTCCATGACCCCTAGTACACAATTCATTCCTTATGTTGTCGCAGTTTGCACAGGGACAGAGCAAATCCACGCCTGCTTCACACTGGCCCCTTATCCCAGCTTTATCCCAGAGCAATGCTTCCCCCTTTCCTCTGCTCCTGGATCAGTTTTGCAACGCAACATGTGGCTTCCAAACTCCATTCCCAGAGTTCGCCCTGTGGGGAGGTTAGCTGGCTTCTGCAGCCTTGTAATCAAAACCCGCTGGCCAGGGGCTGCGATGGAAAGCACGTGAGTGCCAGCGGGTGCAAAGCGAGGAGCTGCGTCTCTGAGCTGCTGGGGTGGGATGCGCCTCCTGCACCCCCTGCCTGTGCAGCACCCACTGCACCCCGGGGTGCAGTGGTGGGTGCCATGGGCCTCTGCAGGCTTTCACCACCCAAACCGCACGAATTGCAATTATTTTTCAGCAGATAAATTCAGAGAGCACTTTTCCTCCCATCCCAGCACAGAGGTGTGGATTCTCTGATGTCTCGTAGCGTTGGGGCTGCTAGTGACCCCCGTGGGGATGCCCTTGATGGGGTTTCTCTCTTGTTCTGGGGAGATGGGAGTAGTTCTGCCCCTGAGACATCTGCCCCACTGTCAGATGTTACTGAAGTGAGCTGGGTGGCTCTGCAGCTCACAGAGGGAAGCCGGCGAGCACACAGACAGGCTAAAAATACTTCCCTGCTCCTGTGATCTTTCCTGTCCGTCTGCCCCTCCCCGCCGGCCGCTGCCTTTCCTGCTTTATAACACATTTCCATGGGCTTTTCAGCAGCTCCGGCAGACTAAGAGCAAACCCTGGGACTAACCCCCTGGCCCAGAGCCCCAGGAAAGGGAGCAAGATGGCATAGGCTTTTCTACTGGGGCTGTAGAGATGCCAAGTGCAGGCTGTGTTTTGCTGTGCAATGGGCTGCAGTCGGGGGCTGCAGCAAAACCAGTCCCTGCCCATCTCGCCCCAGGTTTATCAGTAACTTGGTGATAAAACCCAGCTTGGGGCACCGGGTCAGGCGAGGAGCTGTGGGTCCGGCAGGGAAGGCGATCCCGCCTTTTCATCCAGCCATCCCGAGGAATCTCACAGGCTCTAATCGCATCCGGCTGCTGCGACTTGATCTTAAAGAGGATCCTGGGTTATGGGCAGCTGTAAATACCGGTGGGTAGATTAGCAGAATATACTGTATCAGCACTACCAGCCGAGTGACAAGCAGGGGGGCATACCTCCCTGATGGGATGCACTCTTAGAGTTTCTTGATGTTTCCAATACTTATATACTCAGCCTGGATTTTCTCTCTTTCCAGCTCCATTTAACTTAGATCCCATGAAACCCCTTTTTATTTTCATCCTTGCTGACTTCCCAGGCACGGAGAGAGGACAGCAGTGTAAATAGGAAAATTTGGAGTTCCACTTAAATGTACTAATACCTCCCCCCAGCCAAAACCGGACAGCAGCATCCTCTCTGTGAGCATCTCTGGAGTCCCCGGGAGCTGGGGGTGGTTCTGCATTGCTGGCATTCCTGCTCCAGTTCCAATGGCTGTGTGCCACTGCCAGCCACCCAGTACGCTCAATGGGACATCCTGCTCCTGGCCACCACCCAGGTACTGAGCTGGGGTTCCCAGGCCATCCCCCCGGAAACTCCCCCTTTCCCTGGGGGCAGCTGGGGATGCTTAGCACCATCCAGGTCTGGCTCCTGCACACTGGGTACCAGCTTTCCCAGCTCACTGGCTGTTCAGCTGTGATGGGGTGGGATAGAGAGAGTTGGGGGTGTCGGAAGGTCTCTGCCCAGTGGGGTACACCCAGGCAAGCAGCAGTGGGGCAACACTGTGGAAAAAACCCTGAGGAAGGCTCCTGATGTGTGCCCAGGCATTTAATCATAAACCCAATTAAAGCAGAGGCTTGATTATTTCTCTGTGAAGTGGGTATTTCTGGGGAAAAATCCAATGGCATTATCCAGAAAATGCCGAAGGAAGCACCCTCCCCGCAGCACACAGCTTGGGTCCCTCCATCCTGGGTGTTCCCATGCCAGGGTTGGTGCGTGTGCCTCAGCCTGGATGGAGACAGAGAGAGATCTTCCTTGGAAATCCCCTGTGAAATGCCAGAAATGGAGCAAGGTCCAGCTCCTCGCTGGAGTTTATAGCAACATGCCGGCTGCTGTGGCTCTGCGATGGGCTTTCCTTATTTATTTTCTTCCCTTTATGGGCTCAGAAACCATCCACAGCCCAAGCACAGCCCATTCACAGTAGCTGGGATTTGTTCTCCTATGTAGTCTAGGGGAGAACTTCTAAATCTCAGCTGCAGCCGGGGCCTGGCATGGTCAAACAGCAGTGATACCCCTGTCCCCAAATGCACCCCACAGGGCTCACTGGCTGCCTCACCAAAACCCAGTCATCGCATGCTGAGGTTCCTATGCTGCTGGTCCAGGTTATATTTTCCTGAAAATCACCCCAGTGGATGCCGAGCAATGCAGCAGAACTCCATGGTCAGTACAGCAACTGGGGGGCTGGAAACAGTCCCTGTAGAAGCATCAGCCCTTGAGAAAGAGAGCAGGGTGCTGAGACACAACTGGATGTAGCTGTTACTCTGTTGCTTTGTTTATCATTTTTATCCCATTAGCAAAATCATAGGGAAACTATGGATGAGGTAAGAGAGCTGACACGTTTGTGCGACCATCCCTGCCAATAACAATGCTGTTACTGAAATGCTGGAATGGAGGATACTCGGCTGGTGATAACGCAGGATCACAGTGAACAGCTGCTATTTCCTGTCCTCTTAATATAAATACATCTAGTGCAAGAAAAATCTGTGTATTTTATATGAATGGTATTTTCAGTCATAACCACAACACCTTCTTTTTTGATGTTAATTTTTTGAGATATGCCTAGCAATGCAATTAGCTCAGTTAAACCTTGTCCAAAAGAAGATGAAGAAGAAAAAGAGTTCCATTTATTACATTTTCCATCTGCGTTTCTGTTTCTTGGGACTTTGAGCAAGATTAATTCCAGAATTGTTAAAGAGAAATGTCACTGGAGTCTTTGGGCTTTTCCTTTCACAAAGAGGAGAGGCAGACCGGACACTGGCTAATGTCCATCTTTCCGAGCTCTCCCCACATCAGAGCCTGGGGTAACTCATGCCGAGCATGGTTTTTCCTGAAGACTCTCCTCTGGCCATAAGAGCATCTCCTATCGATATGAGACACAGCATTTCTCTTCGGCTATATAACAGCATTAGCATACATGCCATCCACGCACATGTTTATATATTGCCTTGCTGGTATTCAAGAGCTCTTCCTGCTGCTTTATTTAGCCTCTGCGGCAAGGCTGTGTTACTGTATCGCTGTATTAGACGAGGCTGGGGGGTGCAAGCAATGGGGCAGGGGCCATGCAGAACATGCTCAGTGGGGCTGACTCCTCCTCAGCAACACACAAAGTGATGGGGCCATGTCCTGCTTGTGCTCTCCTCAACCTCTAAAGTGTTTTATGAATTGGACTAAATGAACCAAACGGCACCTCTGCCATGCACCTGACCCCTACCCAGATATCCCCCACTACATTATCTGCAGAAGCGGTGTGTCCAGAGTAATTTTATGGGGACAAATTAGACGTTTCTGGCTGGGTGGTGGTCTTTGCTCAGCCCATGTCCTCAGCTGCGGTGGCGTTGAACATGAGTGGCTTCGAAGCTGAGGACACAGCACAACACAAGTAGAGTGAGCTGCTGGGTGGGAATGCTCTCTGGCTTTCATGTGGCATGGATAAGAGCGCAAGAGTGAGCCCAGACAAGAGTTTTCCAGCCCTGGCTCTGCTGAAAGCCAGGCTGTTATTTTCCATGAGGAGAGCAGAGTGTTGGATTCCCACTGCCGGTACCGCGCACTCGCATAATGTAATTACCCAGCACGATCTGTTGAGCTGCAAACAGATTTCAGAAATAAGTGTCAGGGTATTCGCAGCAGAGCTGCTCTTTATTTAGGTCTGGGAACAAGCGGCTGTTCTCTCCTGGAGCCTTGTAGAGACTGCGGGGGCAGAGGCGGCCTCGTAGGTCATCCTCAAAAATGCCTATAGACGCTTAAAAGTGAGGAATAAATAACTACTCCAAAAACAATCTCACCAGATGGCACTTCTGAAGAAGGAGCGGCTCAGAGATGCTTTGCTGCTAATTCATGGTGGTGCTGGTGCTGCTATTCCTGTCCTGGGTCACCTATGGAGCGACCTGTGCGCGTGCTAGCTGTGTTACATGTGTCGAGTGAGCACTGGCCCTCACACAAATGTGCCCAACTCACTTTTAACCCAACTGCCAGACCGTTAGCAGAGGCCTTAATGGGAATAGGCTTTGGCCTTAATTCTGCTCCTGCCTCCACCCAACTCCAAAGTACTAGCTTAATATGCCAGCGGCACAGCCAGAGATCGGGATACTGGGCTGGGTGCAGAGAGTGCTTGGGCCCCCCTCTCCAAGAGATGCTCGGGTCCTCAGTGGGGACATGTGAGTCCTTTTCTAGGAGATACCCGGGTTGCCCCAGGAGGATGCTCAGCTCCTCTCTCCGGGTATGCCTGTGTGGGTAAGTTCTCTGGGGAAGCTTGGGTCCCCTTGGAAATGCTCAGGTCCCCCGCGGCCGGTGCTCTCCCCAGGGGATGCTCCGGTCTCTTCTGAGCAGTGTTCCCCGACGGGAACGCGGGACCCCCGGGACCGGAGGTGGGGTGCGTGTGCCTGACTAGCGCCACCCCCTCCAGGGCAAACGCTCGGGTCCCCTCCCGGGGGTAGGTGGGGGGTTCGCTGCGGGGCTGCTGTGTCCCCTCGCCGGGGCCGCCCGGTTCCCCCTCGCTGTCCCGGGGACCGCGCTGAGGCGGGAGGCGGTGCCGGTGCGCTCGGGGCGGTGCGGCCCGGGAAGGGGCGGGGGCGGCTGCGGGCTGGGCTGCACGGCTCCGCTAGGCTTGGCTCGGCGCGGCTCGGCTCGGCGCGGCTCGGCTCGGTTCGGCTCGGCTCGGTTCGGCTCGGCTCGGCTCGGCTCGGCAGGCAGCGCGGTCCCCGAAGCCGCAGGTAGGTGCGTGACTCGCGCCCCGCACCGCGCTCTCGGCCCGGCTTAGCCCGGCCCGGCTCGGTTAACTCGGCCCGGCTCGGCGGGGCTACCGCGTCCCGGCGCGGCCCCGCCTGTGCTGCCGCGGGTGGGCCCGGCGTGGGGTGTCGCGGGGCCGGCGCGGCTGCTTGTTGCGCTTGGGGGATGAGTTGGAGCCGAAGTGCGAGAGGCTCCGGCTGCAGGAATGCGAGTCATTTCCTCCGCCCGCCGCCCTCGGGGAGGTGAAGGCGAACGCACAGCGGCCGGGCTGACCCGCGACCCGCGCCCGCCGCTGCCCCTCCACGGCCCCGGCTCCGCCAGACCCTCGCCCGCGGTCTCTGCGTGCCCCGGGGTCGCGCTCATCCACGGGTCCCCTTGTCTGCAGGACGCCTCACCCCAGGGACCCCTTGCTCGTGGTTCACACTCACCCAAGCGTCCTGTCGCCCATGGGACGTCTTGCCACTGGGTTGTGCTTACCCACGGGTCCCCTTGCTCCTGGGACCCTCTTGCATCTGGGACCTCCTCACCCACAGATCTCCTTGTCCCTGGGTTCCTTTGCTTATGGGTCACACTTGCCCAAGCATCTTGTCACCCATGGGACCCCTCACCCCTTGGTCATACTCATCCATGGATCCCCTTGTTGACACTTGCCCATGTGTCCCTTCATCCACAGGTCCTCTGACCCATGGGTTACACTCACCAGTGGGTTCCCTTGCCCGTGGGTTACACTCACCCATGGTTGCCTTGCCCATGGGTCCTTTTGCCTGTGGATAATGCCCACAAGTCATACTCACCCACAGATCCCCTCCTGGGATTTCCTCACTTGTCAATGGGTCCCCTTGCCTGCAGGGCTCTCCACCCCTGGGTCACACTCACCCACACATCCCCTTGCCTGTGGTACCCCTTGGTCATGGGTCACACTCACCCATGGGCCACACTTGCCAGTGAGGTTTCTCACCTGTGGGTCCTCTTTTTATGTGAGACCTCTTCTCTGTGGGTCCTCTTGCCCATGGGACCCCTCACCCATGGGTTCTGTCATCTGTTGGTCCCGTTACCCATGGATCCTCTCACCCATGGATCCTCTTGTTTCTGAGTCACAGTCACCTGTGGGACCTCGTTGTCCATGGGCCCTACTCACCAATGCTCAGTCATGGGGGTGCTGTGGCTCGGGGTGCAAGCCAGTACCTGATAGTGGCACTAATGGTCTTCTGTGAGTGTCCCACTGGGGATGTGAGTCCCTGCCAGGTTCTGGAAGTGGTGAGGATAAACCCACCCAGCTCTTAAATTAGGCTGCAATTGACATTGTGCCCTTGTGGCAGCAAGGAAATCGGGGCTGAGGTTTCCCAGGACCATGCGTGGTGTTCCCACGTCCTTTGACTTGCACGTGGGAGTAAGGCAGTGCCCGGCCCTGCATGCCCCCTGCCCCCACCAGCTTTGCTGTTGTTGCAGTCCTGAATCAGCTTTTTCCTGCTCGTGGCTGATGCATTTCTGGTCATGAGGATGCTTTCTAAGCCAAACTCTGCTTTTCCAGTGATGCTTCAGTGTGGCACTGATGGAGCTGGGCGTGCAGAGCTTTGCCACTCTGCCTAATTCCCGGGCTGGTTTGTGTAGGTGTTTTTCCATGGGGCTCGCTTGCCCTCTCCAGTTCTTGGATGGAGCGGGGATTAATTCGAGCTCTCTTGCTTGAAAGCGATGTTGTTTCGTTTAAAACTCCCAGTCCCGAAGGCACGTTTTGGTTTGGTTATAGGTACTGGCTTTTTACTATCGTTTTGTAGAGGCATTTCTTTTTTTAAACTGGGTTTATTCAGGCTCTTTAAACCCCGAGTCTGTAAGCAATTATTCCATTACATGAAAGTCAGGACGCTGAAAAAGATTAATTCAGACCAGATGTAAAAATAAATGTGAATTTCAAATTAAGATGATGTCAGCTCGCTCCTGCTAAAAAAAAAAAAGAGGCAGCCTTTGGACTCCAGATGGAGTATACAAATGATGGCGGTGGTTAAAATATCTGCCTGCTTCTTAATTGAGTTTTATGCTTTTTTTTGGCCTTGTCTGAAAAAGCAGGCTTAGGATATTGCTCAAACAACAACAAAAAAGCTTTTTCCCCCTTGCTGCTGGGGGAAAGGGAAGTTTATGGAGGCTCCGGCGTGGCTGCGAGGCTCTCCCAGCCAGAGAACCAGAGAGCAGCAGTGCCGGGGGAGGACAAATCCCCCTCTGCCCGCTCCAGGGTTGAAAAAGTATCTTGGTTTTGTGGGATCTGGAGCTGGAGGCGAGGACGCTGCAGGCCTCTGGATGGTCCAGGCACGGTTATGTGCCATTTGACATAAAACGGAGCTGGTTTTCAGGCTCTTAGCTCGGTGCAGAGCACTTTGCATCCTTTTTCTTAACCCCTCTCTGTGTGCACAAAGCATTGCATGTTCCCTAGAGTGGGGATGGGTTTGGGCACCGAGCCCATGTATGGGAACGGGCCTGGGAGCAGGGTGTCAGGGATGGGGCTACCCAAAAGTGCTTTCCCCTGGGAAAGGAAAGCCCAGGGCCAGAGCATCTTGGGTGGGGGTTATTAAATAGGGAGGTCCATGGTTTGGAAACTCAGGGATGCAGGACGGTGACACTGGCTCTTAAGCTGATTGGTGGTCCTGGGATCCCGCAGCCAAGGCGGAGGGCCAGATTGCCAAGGATTTATGGATTCTGCTTGTAGTGTGGGCTGCAACTTGCCCAAGGAGAGGGGAGCAAGGGCAATACTTCACATACATCCTTCAGAGGGATGCCTGCAGTCCCAGGAGCGGCACCTGAGCTCTGGGAGGTTTGGGTTTGTTGCTGGTGCTGCTTGGGGACAGTTCATAAAGTCCTCGGGAATGTGGTGGGGACAGGGTCTGGACCTAGATGGGGGAGAAATTCCTCCCCAACCCTGATGGTCTTGATGCCATGGATGCTCTCAGCAGATAATACTGTAGTCCTGAAGGCTCGGGCAAAGTTTGCCGGAAGGAAATAAAATGGAAGGGGCTGGTTCCGTAGCAGAAGAGTGAAGAGGAAGAGCAGGCGCCGTCCCTCCCTCACTGGAGCCTCTGCCAGGCAAAATCCATTTCTGTATGCATCGTCGCGGAGGCCGGGCGGCTTTATTTATATTTTAGTGCACCAAAGTAAGGGAACGAAGAGGCCTGTGATGGCTCTGCTGTAGGTCACAGGCAGATGGAAAATCAGCCCTTCCAGGCCGGATCCTGCTCAGTGCATGGCAGAAGGATGGGCTGGGGGAGCGGTTTCCCGAGCTGCCGTGGCTCGGCCCATGTTTCCCCATGTGCTGATGTGATGTCCCACAGGGCTTGTCCCCAGTGCTGGCTGTGATTGCAGCTGTGGCACAAACAGGAGAGGACAGAGGGGCCATTATCCCAGTTTGGGGATGATGCACTTGACTTGGCCTTTTGTGGCTGTCCCTTGGGTGTCCCCAGCACCCACTCATCCTGTTGCTGTGGTCCCATTGCAGCAGCCAAAGGGGAGGAAGAGGAGGAGGGGGAAGAGAAGGAGTGTTGCAGAGGTGGAGACAGGCAAGCTCCTGGGGGAACCCTCCTTGCAGAGGGATTTTGGATACCTCCAGCACTTGGGGGCATCTGCTGGGGCTGGCCCCCGGCTGCCCAGGCTGAGTTTCCAGCATCCAAATAGCTTTTGTGGTGGATGAAGTAATGTAATATTTATAACTGAGTCCTTTTTCCCAGTGAAGGTCTCTTTCATCTGCCTCTCTTCATTAGGAGGAAACTGTTGAGTTCATGAAGAATTGGAGACAATTTTAATTACGGGGCAACCGCAAGCAGGAATTAATCTAGCTTTTGGGTTAGTAGAAGCTGCATTAAGTGACGGCCTTAAAACTTGTAATAACAGCTCATGCATACCTGCGCCCTGTGATGTGGGGTAAAACCGACTCTAAACACTTAAAAACAAGAAATTCCTGCCCTGTGAATTCATCTTCCCATCTTGCTCTGCACTTCAGGCAGCCTCTTGCTGCGGGATGGCCTGTGCCTACGTGTGGATCCCATGTGGAATCCCTTCTCTTACCCCTATTGTGACTTGGGGGGACTGGAACAAAAACCTAGTAATGGGTTAGAGACACCGTGGGGCAGAATTTTTTATTTATTTTAATTAATTTTAATTTTAATTTATTATTTTATTTGTTTTGGCAAGGGAGGTGAATTTGGGTGACAGAGAAAAGGGCTGGATCTGCTTGAGGCTGGGGATTGTGTGGCTGGATTGAGTGGTTGGCACTGTGGTGGTCTGGCGGGTACCACGGGGGTACAAACCTGACCCAAATCCACAGGCTCAGGGACTCAGATGCTTCTTTTAGGTGTGATTAAATATGTGGAGGGGGGGGAAGATATGCTGCACATGCAAACCAGCCTGGCTTTGCATGCACAGAAGCTGCATACTTGCTTCTTTGGAAGAAAACCCCACCTCAGCTGACAAGTTCAAGCAATGTTAAATCCCCAGCCCTGGAATTGCATCCAAATTTATATTTCCTATGATGGAGCCTGGCACACTGCTCCAGCACCTCCGTCTGGACTGGGCTCAGCCTCTGCCTGCCCTCGGCCGTGTTTGCAGGACCCTGTGCTGAATAAATCCCCCGCCGAGTCAGCAGTGACAGCCCGAGCTGCTTTTCCAGGCCCACAGGTTTGTTGCATGATGTTTTCTTTACAGCAGAGCTTTGCGACAGGGTTTATCCCATGGCAAAAGTACAAGGGAGGGAGATGTTATTCCAGCAGGCTGGGCTGAAAACCACAGTCGATTGAGGAATTTTCTCTGCGTCGTCCTGGAGTTACAAAGCATATAAGCCATTTGCAGTGCCTTCCTATGGAATCTTAATGCTGTTTTCCCTGTAGCAGGGAAAATGCAGCTGGAAGACCTGGATCTGTGGGCACTGTGAAGGCTGATCTGTGCCCGAGTCCTCACTCCGTGTGTTTTCTCCAGTCAACTTTGCTCTCTGGATGGAAAACCCTTTGCAAAGCTGCCCAGGGTGGAGGTTCTCACTCTGGCTGTGGTGGGACCTGTGGCACCAGCCCAGCGTGGCGTTCCAGGGGGGCTCTCCCTGCAATCCAGGGTCTTTCCAGCTCAGAGCCGGATATGTGCGTGCTTTTTGGTGGTGTTTGTGCTGGAGCGACTTGCGGAGGCCAGCGGCGTGGGGTCCCAGGGAATCAAAGCTGACATTGTAGGAATGAGCAGCAGATGCTCGGAAAGAATTTGCCGGCGTCTGGCTGAGGCTGCTGGAGGCACATCACCCTGCAAGGGGCTTTGTGTGCCCGCTCACTAAATCTGCCGCAGCTCCAGCTCACAGAGGGGGATGCTCCTGGAGCTGAGGGGGTCTCACAAAGCCGCTGTCCTCCCCTGTGATACTCTATGTGGTCGTCTCATGGGGTGTTCTCATTCAGCAGCATTTTCTATACAAATAACAAAATATATGGTTCTTTCCTTCATGTGTTTCACTTGCTTTTTGAGGTAGGGTCCTGCAGAGCTGCTGCTGAGGGAATGTTTTCTTTGGCTCTGGCAGTGCTGTCCCCACCAAGCTGCATGGTGCCCATGCTCTGCTGATGCCAGCTCATGTGTTTTAATCCCTGACACTCAGGGACCAATTCATGCTGCAGGAGGAGGAGTAAATATATTGATTGGCATGGGGATGAACAGCCCTGGGGATGCCAAGAGCAGTGTGGAAGCTCACCGGAGGGAGCTTCAAGCTGCACAGTGGGGCCTGATGGCCAGCTTCTGCCTGGCTTTTAAAGGCAGTTTGGAGGCAGCTAGGTGATGAGCTGTGACACTGGTGTTCTTGGCAGCATCTCGAAGACTTGGTTCCATTTCAACATACTCTTAAGAAGGTGTTTTCCTCAGGGATCCTGCTATGAGCAGAGCTTGGTGCAGAGGCAGTGGTGGAGGAGGCACCCACTCCCAAACGGCTGCTCCTTCTTGCTGCAGGGATGCTGTGAGGCCCCAGATGTGCGGGGCTGATGCTATGGTGCTGGCAGCAGAGAATAGCCTCCTGGTGATGGGTTTACCAATAAATCTGGGTGGGCTGTGCTTCTGGCTGTAGTCCTGAGCCCATGGGGCTGGTGGGAAGATGCTGTCCTGCACCCATTGGGGCAGCAAGAGACCTCTGTGTGGGAGGAGGGTGCTGGAGGGTGCTCCGGGGCATGGCTGCTTTGAGCCCTCCCTACCATGGCCCATGCAGGTTGCTTCACGCCCAACCCCGTGTCGGTGCACAAGAGGTGCTGGGCGCCCGGCTGGGGCCAGGATGTTTGCCAAATACCTTCAGCCCCATTTTGTTCACTGCTGTGATTTTTAATGAACCTTGAAACCAACCCATCTGCTGCACTGTTTGCTCCCAGTTGGGATCTGTCATGCCTGGGCACAGCCATGATAAATGGATGCAACAAACAAATGCTATGCATGGATGCAGTATGTGGCCACAATGCATAGATGCAATGCACAGCTGCAAGGCACAGCCACAATGCATGGCTGCAGTGCATGGCCATGATGCATTGCTACATGAATGCAGTGCGTGGCCATGATGCATGGATGTAGTGCAGAGATGGAATACATGGCCATAGTGCATGGATGTAATACACATCCATGATGCATGGTGCAATGCACAGCAGCAATGTGTAGATGCAGTGCGTAGATGCAAAATGTGGCCCTGATGCATGTCTGTGGTGCATGGATGCAGCGCACGGCCATCACGCATGGATGCAATGCACAGATGCAATATATGACCACGAAGTGCAGATGCAATGCACAGCTGTGAAGCATGGCCACTGCATGGATTCAGTGCTGGGCCATCATGCACAGATGCAATGCACAGATGGCCATGACACATGGGTGCAATGCACAGCTACTCTGCACAGCTGCGCAAGGCCTTGGTGGTGCAAACCCAGAGTGGCGCAGCAAGACAGCATCACCTCTGGATTTCCCAACTTCTGCAAAACCCCAGTAACTACCAAACAAAAAGTCACCTCAGGGCACGTTTTTCCCCGCTGTACAAATATGCAAGTTAAACTGTTTTGGAAGCCAAAGGCATTTTCATTTAGACCAAAGCAAATATTTGGTGGAGAGGGAGACACTATACTGTCCTTGGTGCCAGCATAAATCTATGGGTTAGGAAAAGGGTGAACTAGTTTAGAGTTTAAAAATCCTTGCTCCTGGTGTCATGTGTGTGTTTGTGTCCCTGGGAACAGTCATGGGGTAAAAAGTGCTTAAGGAATATTTACCCTTGAAAATAAGAATTGGCTGAGGTTAGTGCTAGGACAGATTCCCCCCCTCAGCCTCGGTACAGATTTAGGCAAACGTTGGGAAATAGCATGAGACAGCGATTCCCATCTTCAAATCACTGTTAGTGCTTGGGTTGTCGGATTTAACCCCCATAAAGAGCTGGAGCTGGGGGGAATGGTGCTGGAGGGGACACAGGGTCCTGCTGTGGGACCCAGCAGCAGCCCCTTGCCTTTCTGCTGCTGGCAGCAAAACCTCCCGCACCGCCGCACTGCTCCTCTCCGGCAGAGCCGGGTTTGTTCCCAGCAGATAGACTTCTGTTTTTTATAATTATGCCAGGAAAGCCTTTTCTGAGGTTTTTCTGAATTTGAGCTGGGAGAATAAATCTGCTGGGTCAGGGGTTTTGGGCTCCGCTGAGATCCTGCGCTGCCCTAATTGTGGCGCCAGGGCTGGGATACAGGGTGGCCGTGGTGGGGTGCATGCAGAGGTTTTGGGGGACACCCTGATTCCAGAGGGTCATGATAATGGGTGGGAAGGGTGCCTGCCTCGGGATGTGGGAAGCTGGGGGTGCCATGCACAGGGCTCAGCCCCCCAATCTCACCTGCAGGGATGGCGCCCACGGGGACCGAGGCCACCCCAGCCCGCTGGTGAGGTGCCCGCCACCCGCCCCAAGCCCCGAGCCTGAAGCACGATGAACAAACTGACCTTCCACAACAACAGAGTCATGCAGGACCGCCGCAGCGTTTGCATCTTCCTTCCCAACGACGACTCTCTCAACATCATCATCAATGTAAGGCAGCAAAAGGACCAGGGTAACCCTGAGCACTGACGTTTTCATCACACCTGGGGGCTTGCAGCTGGGTGCCTTTGCAAGCTCTGGTTTTGCTTCTGGTTTCAATTTGGAGCCTGCCTGCTCTTGCCCTGCCAGAGAAATGCACACGAGTTATTCCCCTTAAAGCTGTGGCTGCATTTTACGCTCCCCTGCTTCTTCTCGACTCGATGTGCTGCTGGCAGAGCTGTGATTTTGGACAGGTGACCTGCTGCATGCCATCCCACCAGGCGGCATGATGCGGAGCAGGCAGTCTCTCCTCCCTCAGTCCTCACCCCACACGTCCACTGTGGATGGCAGTTCAGCCTCTCATACTCCAGTGAAGAAACAGGAGGGGTTTGGCTCTGATTTGGATGTAGTATGAAATATGAAATTCCCAGGTTTATTTTTTTTTTAATTCACCACCACCAATATTCTATTTTCTGCCCCAAAGCCATCTCCCTTGTGCCAGGCTGGTTGCAGTGAGGTCTCCACCACCTGCCGCTTCTCTCAGGCTGCCCCATGCATCTGCCCTGTGCATTCCATCACTGGGAGAGCTCTGGTCCTGCACCCCAGGATGGGAACCTCCTTTTGGGGGCTTCCATGTTGGCCCCATGGACAAACGAGCCCCACAGCCCAACCTGTCACTCTCCTGCTCCTGCTTGAGGATGCTGCAGCGGGTTTGCTGCCTGCCTGGCTCAGCCACAGATGCAGGAGGGACTGTGTGGGTTTTTGCAGGTGAAGATTTTGTGCCACGAATTGCTGGTGCAGGTGTGTGACCTCCTGAGGCTGAAGGACTGTCACCTCTTTGGGCTCAGCGTCATCCAGAGTAAGTCAGGGGCTTATGCCATGGGTTCGGTGCCCATGGCCAATCCAGCCCTATGCCATCACGGCTCATCATGGCACAATGCCCCTGGGTAAGGGGTGTGTGTTTGTCCAAATGTGGATGCAAATTTACCCAACCCTTTGGTGGCTCCTCATTAGGTGACAGGGAGGTTATGGACCCCCCACATCACCCACTGATGGGAGAGGGCAGGGCTTGGCGGGATGCAGGGGGCACAGTGGGGATGCTGATGCCAGCTCTGTCTCACTCAGACAATGAGCACGTGTACATGGACCTGGCCCAGAAACTCTACAAGTACTGCCCTAAGGAGTGGAAGAAGGAGGCCAGCAAGGTCAGCGGTGAGGTCTTGCATGGAGAGCTGACGGCAGTAAGGCCACCTCTGTCCCCGTTGCAGGTCACTTCCAGGAGATGGGAATGCAGCCGAGGGTGGGAGGGGGCACTTGGCTGTTAGCCTGCACAGGGTGGGGGGATGGGCGTCCAAAGTGAGTGATGGCTGTCACTGCAAGTGCCACCGTGTGCCCCCGGTGGGGACGTGTCCTCCACGCTCCCCACCCTGGAGCTGTGAATTTTTCCTCCCTTACTTCCTTACACTTCAGCAGAAATTCTGAGCTGTCCCTTCTTCTGGTTTCTAAAATCAAGTGTTTGGGATTTTCCCCCAAAGCACCTTTTAATTATTTCAAGGCAATGTGCTGATTGGGTTGGTGTGAAGGCTCCTGTGCTGGCACTGAGAATAGGGCCGGTGGGTGACGGGATGGGAGGGGTGGAAGAGGGCCAGCAGCAGCAGCTGGGGGCTGCAGCCCCCCTGGGGGTCTCAAACCCAGCCTCCTGCTTCTTTAAATCCAAATCCCCTTTGTGCTTCAGCACACTGGGAGGCAAAAAAGGGTTTAAGCTCTAATTCAGGGGAAATGTACAAGCAGTGTTAGCAAATGAACTCCTCCCTGTGGCTCTTTTGGGGGGAGGCAAAGGGGTGGCCATGAAGGACCTGGCCCTGGGTGAGTAGAGGCAAGGGGCAGGGGCGCAATGCTGGGGTCTGCACAGGAGCCCTGAAAATCTCCTCCTTCCAGGGGATTGACCAGTTTGGCCCTCCGATGATCATCCACTTCCGAGTGCAGTACTATGTAGAAAACGGCAGGCTGATCAGGTAGGCTGCACCTACCTGTCCCACCGTCCTGGGCACCCCTCCGGGCTTGGTGGGGAAAGCTGGTGGGGGGGTGGCACCCAGAGGTACCCCTGGCTCAGAGCCTCAGGATGCCACGGGATGCTGCTGGCATGCCAAAAGCTGGAGCTGTCTGTGGCAGGGTACCGAGCGGCTGCTCCTGCCACCCGCTATGCAGGGGCACATGGAGACACTGCTCGCTGCCAGCCATGGTGGAGCCTTTCAAGGGGCTGGGGACATGGTATTTAGGGCACAGCCTGATTTTAATTCACACGTGTGCCTGTGGCCAGGTGGGAGCTTCAGGTCCTGTTTTGGGGAAAAAACAGTTTTCAGGGTCTTGGGAGTTTGGGGACACAGTGGCATCTGCAGCCCCATGGGGATGCTTTCGGAGGGGTTATTCATCTGCAGGAGGCACTGGCTGGAAATTTGAGTACAGCAAAGTAGCTGTGATTTTGCACCACCTATTGGGATCTGGCTTTAATGAATGGGGGAAAGGGAGCAGCCAGCACTGCTCCCTCTGTAAGACCTTCCCACCGGGAGGAAGGTGCCAGAGTTGTCTCCCACCTCCTGGTCTTGGTCATGAGTGGGTGTCCTGCTGGCTCCCCTCTCCCCTATCGTCTGCTGTCCCCACAGTGACCGGACCGCACGCTACTACTACTACTGGCACCTGCGGAAGCAAGTGCTGCACTCGCAGTGTGTGCTGCGTGAGGAAGCCTATTTCCTCCTCACTGCCTTTGCCCTCCAAGCCGACCTGGGCGACTTCAAGCGCAACAAGCACTGTGGGAAGTACTTCGAGCCCGAAGCCTATTTCCCTGCCTGGGTAAGCAAGCTGTGATGTGGTCCCCACTCTGAGCTCATGTGAATCCCTGTGAGGCTGCTGATGCTGGGCTGCTCAGAGGCTTCCCAGGCAGCCAGCGTTCCTGCTGCCTCCCTGTCTCTGGCTTAGTCCCAGTTATTAATAACCTTTGACAACTGTGGGGCTGCAAATAGCTGTGGGGAGGCAGGGTTGGGGTTGCTGTGGTGGCTTGGGCAGCTCATTCCACTGCTGGGGATTTCCCTGTGCACTGCAGGGATGCTCACAAGGGCTTCCCTGTGTGCTGTGTGCCATCATGGCATAATCCCGCCATCACCAGGTACAGCCCTTTAGGAACTGGTGTCCTCCATTGCAGCAGCCATGGTGTAGGCAGCTCTTGGGGTAGTCCTGGAGGGAAACTGAGGCAGAGCACAAGGTGACAGGCAGCCTCACATTACCTCTGACCATCAGGCAGAGCTGGGTGCTGGGGCAATGCCATCCCAATGATTTTGCACAAAAGAGGAGTAGAGAGTGGTCCTGTTCTGTATGGCACAGTAATGGCAGACAGCTCCCATCTGGGACCCCACAGCAAGGACACAGTGCCAGCCTCTGAAGGGTACCCAAAACCAAGTCTGTTTATTACCAGACTAGTTAAAGAGGAGTGGTGAAGAGCTTCACAGCTGTGTGGGATGTGTGCTGGGACCCAAAACAGCTGAACCTCCTCTGTGTTTCCCTACAGCCGGGGCTACCTGCAGATGCTGGCAAGGGGAAGGTTCATAAAGTCCTAGCCACCACTGCTCACTTTTATGTGATTTCTGGGTTTTGCCTTCAAATCTGCCAGCTTCTCGCTTTTTCACACGTGCCAGTGAGGAGTGATGGCCCCAGGGCTATGTTCCCATGGGAACATACATGATGTCCATGCATGACTCTCCCTGCCCTGGCATGGGTGTCACCAGTGGTGTCAGCTCCATGGGCCAGGCACACTGGGAAATACACATTTCCCAGTGGGAACTCCAGTTGACTAGAGGTTGTTGGCTGTTTTATCTGTTTTATTTTGCTTGCAGGTCTCTATAATAAAGCGTACTGCTCCAGTTTCCCTTTTCCCTTGAAATTGCCACTGTTCAGGAGTGCCAGGGCTGGCATCCAGCCCCAAGCAGCTCCCCTGGACAAGCTTCTCTCCTCCTCCAAACAGGTGGTTGCAAAGAGGGGCAAGGACTATATCCTGAAGCATGTCCCAAACATGCATAAAGATCAGTTTGCTCTGACAGCCTCTGAAGCGCACCTCAAGTACATCAAGGAGGCTGTCCGGCTGGATGATGTGGCTGTGCACTACTACAGGTTGTACAAGGTGAGCAGCAGCCATGAGTTCAGGCTGGGGATTGGGTTCAGGGCTGCTTTTTACTGAAAGGAGCAACTGCCAAACAACTTCTAAGGTATTTTGGGAAGAGCTACATTTGAGTTGGGACTCACTGCCTGGAGCAGGGCAGTCTTGAGGGCAGTGCTTCACTCCCAGAAGCAGGGAGATGCAGCTTTATATCATCCTGCCATTTTCTACCAGTTACAGAGAGGCGAGAGGTGGCCAGGGTGTGGGGAAGTAGCTCCGGGGTTTCTTGGATCTTATTTTTTGGTATCCCCTCCTTCCTCCTTAAGAAATATATGCTGGAGTTTTCTCCTGGGAACAGGGCAATTTGTTTGCTGGGTGCTGGGAGCTAGTGCTTTGCAAACCATTCTATAGCATCCTTAAGTTAAAGAGAAGAACACTCCAGGAGAGCACAGCGTGCTGGTGTAGGAGCACACCGGCTCAAGCATAAAAGTGCCCCAGCTCTGTTTCTGAAGGTCCTTCCAAGTTTTCTGAGGTTAAACTGCTTTTCCAGAGCCTTAAGATGGCGTGGCAGCTGCTTGGGGGTTGAGACTGGGAACTTGTGAGAGGATGTGACCAGGCGGTGTGTGTGCATCAGTTGGACTTGATGATCTTAAAGGTCTTTTCTGACCTAAATGCTTCTATGATTAATGTGGCACTTACCACATGTGGCTGTTGCTGCTGGATGGGAGGTGGGGGGATTACAGGAGGATACCTTGGTTGGAGGGCGGGGAGCAGATTTTTGCACTTCATGCTGCAAATGATGTATTTTTCCTCCTTTAGGACAAAAGGGAGGTTGAGGCCTCCCTGACACTGGGGCTGACAACACGGGGCATCCAGATCTTCCAGGTAGGCAGCTGAGGGAGGGCAATGGCGCGGCCCCCTCCCTGCATGGGCAGCCCCCGCCAGCATCCTCAGCTGGGCCCGCCTCTTGTTGCAGAACTTGGATGAAGAAAAGCAGCTGCTCTATGACTTCCCCTGGACAAACGTTGGAAAGCTGGTGTTTGTGGTGAGTGCAGCCATCCCCAGGCAGAGCATCTCTGCCCGTGTCACTCCTGGGCTCTGATTTGGGCACGGGCTCTTATTACACCTCAAGCAGGATGATTGCAGTGCGGGTGAAGGGGTTGATAGGTGGGCTGCAGCAGGAATATCTTCCTCTCTGGGGCTGACGTCCTCCCTCTCCCACACAGGGCAAGAAGTTTGAGATCCTGCCGGACGGGCTGCCCTCAGCCAGGAAGCTCATCTACTACACGGGCTGCCCGCTGCGCTCCCGCCACCTCCTGCAGCTGCTCAGCAGCAGCCACCGGCTCTACATGAACCTGCAGCCCGTGCTGCGCCAGGTCCGCAAGCTGGAGGAGAATGAGGGTAGGTGCCCCTGGGGCGTGAATCCCACCAGCACCGGGCTCCTGCCTGTATGAGGTCCTTGTGCCAGCCCCATGGCTGGGAACAGGTCAGGGGGTGGATGTCCCCATGCTGTCCCCCTCGACTGTGCATCAGCAAGCCCCGGCCCTGACCAACCTCTCCTGGATGGCGGGATGCCCAAAGACCTGCTGTGGTCCCTGATGGCCCAGTTCCTTCCAATGCCTCAATGCAGCATTTCCCAGTGCCCCATGTCTCATTTCCAAGCTCAGAAAGCCCTTGAGCAAGTATAAGATCTTCTTTCTCTTCCTATTTTTTCCACCCCTCATCTTCCTCTTCCCCTCTGCCTTCTCCTTGTCCTCACCTTGCTTCTCCTTGTCCTCCTCATCTTCTTCGTCCTCCTCCTCATCTTCCTCTTTTTTCTTCACCTCCTCATTTTCTTTCTCCTCCTCTTCCTCCTTCTCCTCTTCTTCCTCTTTCTCCTCCTCCTACTTTGAAGCAATAGCACAGCACAGAGCACAGCAAGTCTGAGGCTCCCCACCATCTGCACCATCCCCAGGTGCCACCAGGACAGGGCTGGCCACCCTGCTGGGCTTGGGTGACAGTGCCCTTGGGGACCAGGGTGCTCCAGGGGGTTGTGGTGCAGGCTGCCACATGCTGACAGTGTGTCACTGGCCTCGCAGAGAAGAAGCAGTACCGTGAGTCGTACATCAGCGACACCCTCGACCTGGACATGGAGCAGCTGGAGAAGCGCTCGCGGGCCAGCGGCAGCAGTGCCGGCAGCGTGCGGCACAAGCGCCTGTCCCGGCACTCCACTGCCAGCCATAGCAGCTCCCACACCTCGGGCATCGAGACCGACCCCAAGCCCAGGGAGATGGGGCCCGAGGATGGCTTCTCGGGCACCGGTGCCCACCGCAAGCTGAAGACCTGCAGCTCCATGACCAGCCATGGCAGCTCCCACACCTCTGGGGTGGAGAGCGGTGGGAAGGACCGGCTGGAGGAGGACTCCCAGGATGATGGTGAGACACCAGCTGAGTGTGGGCTTTCCAGCTTGGGTCTCACCAGGTAACTGGGGTTGGAGGGTGCTCGGGGGGTTCACATCAGTGACTTGTCCCATCTTGTCTTTGCCTGCAGAAATCGAGATGCTGGTGGATGACCCCCGGGAGCTGGAGCAGGCTGGTGAGATGGAGGTGAGCCCTGACATGTGCGTCTACATCACGGAGGACATGCTGCTGTCGCGCAAGTTCAATGGGCACTCAGGTAAGGCAATGTCTGCTTTTATTTCCAATTCCACAGTGCAAGTCACACCTTCAGTGTTCAGCAGAGGAAATCATAGAATCATAGAATAATTAGGGTTGGAAAGGACCTTAAGATCATCAAGTTCCAACCCCCCTGCCATGGGGAGGGACACCTCCCACTAAACCATATCACCCAAAGCCTCGTCCAACCTGGTCTTGAACACTGCCAGGGATGGAGCATTCACAACCTCCCTGGGCAACCTATTCCAGTGCCTCACCACCCTAACAGCCCAAGACAACCTTTTGGGACACTGGGAAAAGCCACTTGCCCCACGGGTTGAAGGTGAGATGGGGTAAACTTGGTGAAACTACAAAAAGAAGGGGTTTCCTGGGAAAGGTGCAGGTTTGACTCAGAGCAGGACTGATGCTCCGTGCTGCTGCCCTGTGGCACAGGGGTGTGTGCCCAGGCTCGATGGGTTATTTGGAGATGGCAGGAGCTGCCCACAGGTGATGGACATAATTTCATTGATGTTCTCAATTGCTGACCTGCTCTATCGTTTTTATGACAAGTCCTCACTTGTTCCCATGAGCATGAGAGCTGTTATAGAATCATAGAATCATAGAATAGTTAGGGTTGGAAAGGGCCTTAAGATCATTCAGTTCCAACCCCCCTGCCATGAGCAGGAACACCTCACATTAAACCATGTCACCCAAGGCTCTGTCCAACCTGGCCTTGAACACCTCCAGGGGTGGAGCATTCACAACTTCCCTGGGCAACCTATTCCAGTGCTTCACCACCCTAACAGTAAAGAACTTCCTCCTTATATCCAATCTAAACTTCCCCTGTTTTAACCCATTACCCGTTGTCCTATCACTACAGTCCCTAATGAAGAGTCCCTCCTCAGCATCCCTATAGGCCCCCTTCAGATACTGGAAGGCTGCTATGAGGTCTCCATGCAGCCTTCTCCATGCTGAACAGCCCCAACTTTCTCAGCCTGTCTTTGTATGGGAGGTGCTCCAGTCCCTGATCATCCTCGTGGCCCTCCTCTGGACTTGTTCCAACAGTTCCATGTCCTTTTTATGTTGAGGACACCAGAACTGCACACAATACTCCAGGTGAGGTCTCACAAGAGCAGAGTAGAGGGGCAGGATCACCTCCTTCGACCTGCTGGTCACGCTCCTTTTGATGCAGCCCAGGATACGGTTGGCTTTCTGGGCTGCAAGCGCACACTGAAGCCGGCTCATGTTCATTTTCTCATCGACCAACACCCCCAAGTTCTTCTCTGCAGGGCTGCTCTGAATCTCTTCTCTGCTCAACCTGCAGCTGTGCCTGGGATTGCTCCGACCCAGGTGTAGGCCCTTGCACTTGTCATGGTTAAACTTCATGAGGTTGGCATCAGCCCACCTCACAAGTGTGTCAAGGTCCCTCTGGATGGCATTCCTTCCCTCCAGGGTATCAACTGAACCACACAGCTTGGTGTCATCGGCAAACTTGCTGAGGGCGCACTCAATCCCACTGTCCATGTCAGTGACAAAGATGTTGAACAAGACCAGTCCCAACACCGATCCCTGAGGGACACCACTCGTTACTGGTCTCCAGCTGGACATTGAGCCATTGACCACAACTCTTTGTGTGCAGCCATCCAGCCAGTTCTTTATCCACTGAGTGGTCCATCCATCAAATTGATGTCTCTCCAATTTAGAGACAAGGATGTTGTGTGGGACAGTGTCGAACACTTTCCACAAGTCCGGGTAGATGACAACAACTGCTCTACCCCTGTCCATCAGTGGTCCATAGAAGGCCATCAAATTGGTCAGGCAGGATTTCCCCTTAGTGAAGCCATGCTGGCTGTCACCAAGCACCTTGTTGATTTTCATGTGCCTCAGCATGCCTTCCAGGAGAATCTGCTCCAAGATTTTGCCAGGCACAGAGGTGAGACTGACTGGTCTGTAATTCCCCGGGTCATCCATTTTCCCCTTCTTGAAAATGGGGGTTATATTTCCCTTTTTCCAGTCATTGGGAACTTCATCTGACTGCCAGGATTTCTCAAATACGATGACCAGTGGCTTAGCAACTTCATTTGCCAGCTCCTTCAGGACCTGCGGATGGATTTCATCAGGACCCATGGACTTGTGCACGTTCAGGTTCTTAAGATGGTTTCGAACCAGATCCTCTCCTACAGTGGGCCTAGGATCATCATTCTCACGGCCCCTGCGTCTGCCTTCCAAGATTTGGATGGTGTGATCAGAGCCTTTTGCCAGTGGCAAAGAAGTCATTCAGAACCTCAGCCTTCTCTAAATCCTGTGTAGCCAGTTCTCCCGAGACCTTCCGGAGGGGGCCTTCGTTGTCCCTAGTCTGTCTTTTATTTGCAATGTACCTATAGAATCCCTTCCTGTTACGTTTCACATCCCTGCATTATCACAAGTGTGAGCCTGGTTTCTCCAGAGCTGTGCTCAGAGAGTTGCCTGCATTTCCAGTTCTGTGCTGGGAGCTACTGGGAGGTCTCATGGGGTGCCAAGCTCCCTGGGGACAGCTTTATATGTCATTTTCTTGGAAATTTGGGATGCTTTGTAGATAACATTGGTTACAAGTGGAGCTGTTGGGGTGAAGGCTTCCCGTGAAGCTGGGGGTGCTTTTGCCACAAAGCAAGGTCCAGCCTGCAGGGGCAGCAGGCACGGATCCCAGGAGAGCTGAGAAGCCTTGAAATAACCTTCACATCCTCCTATCTCCTCTGTGCAGGGCTTATTGTGAAAGAGATCAGCTCCTCCACCTCCAGCTCCTCAGAGACAGTGGTGAAGCTGCGGGGACAGAGCACTGACTCCTTACCCCAGGTACGTAGTGCTGGTGAGGCTTAGGAGAGACCTGAAGTCCTGCTGGCACTGGGGTCTTGGGTTTCCCTGACCCCCTTGGCTCCCCATGGGGTTCTGAGCCTCCTCTCTGCTTTGCCCAGACAACATGCAGGAAACCGAAGACATCAACCGACCGGCACAGCCTGAGCCTGGATGACATTCGTCTCTACCAAAAGGACTTCTTACAACTGGCCAACCTCTGCCAGGACACAGCCCAGAGCTACACCTTCGGCTGTGCCCATGGGCTGGAGGAGGAAGGGCTCTACTGCAACGGCTGCTTGGCCCAGCAGTGCATCAACATCCAGGAGACCTTCCCTGTCAAAAGAACCAGCAAATACTTCTCATTGGATCTCACCCATGATGAAGTCCCTGAGTTTGTCGTCTGAGCACCACAGGGGGCAGGACCAGCTGCCCTCCCCCTAGGGGGAGGCTGGGGCTCCCTGCCCTGCATCCAGGCTGTCAGTGTTGCCTTTCCCTCACCCCACACCCCTCCCTGCAAACCGAGGCCGTGGAAACTCGGGGAACACCCCAGCAGTGGGCAGGATGGAGTCCCCGGGCATGGCAGAGTCCCACCGGTGGTCCCCCAGCATCCTTTCTCCTCCGGATGAGTTTGTGCCAAACACAAGTTGTTTTATTTCAACTGGGAGAAGCACAACTTGTTTGAGCTTGCAGAAGTCAGCCTGTGTTTTCTCACTGCCTTGTGGCGAGGTGGCCTTTTCTCCTCCTTGCCCCCATCCTCCGTGCTGCCGGTGGCTCTGGCAGTGGCTTGGTGGCAGCCAATGCTGGAGAGAAAGTGCCAGACTGTTGTGTTCAAGTCAAGCCAAAGAAATGTAAATACCCTAAAGGCCAGTATAGGGAGGGAGAATTAAGCAATAACCAGCCGGGGATTGATGAACCATGGAGGAAGGCATGGCCAGCAGCATCAACCAGAGCATCAACCAGAGTATCAGCCCAGTTCTTCCAAAACCACGTGCTGGAGGTGAGGCCAGAGTGATCCCAGCAGGGTGGCTGAGAGCTCTCAAAGCCATTTGCAGCTTCATTTTTGTTCTTCTTTTCTCTGAGAAAAAAAAACCAAAACCCAAAACCACCCATCCAAGAAAGCCAAAAGCAAAGGAGGGTGGAAAAGAATAGGTCACCTGTAAGGATATTGCAATAATGCGTCCCAGACTTTGAATATATAGAGATTACATATATAAATATATCAAGGTATGTATGTTTATATATGTCTGGATCTTATAGACCCATTTGCATTTTACTTCTGCCCTAAAATACCTTTTATACAAAGGATCTGCCTCTCTTCTTTAATGAACCATATAAATAATCATATTTTTTTCTAAGCACTAAGTGAGAAAATAGACTTTCATCTTGAGAAGAATATGTATGCAACCGCGTTGTAATTGTGGCTCTTCCTGGTGCAGTCTCTGTTGTATTTTACCAAGGCTTTTCATGCGTCTTTAAGTTTCTTACAGTTCAAATAGTTCTGCTAAAGAATGATGGTGATGTGCTAGAAAAACCCAAGGGCGGCTTCTGAGTGTGTCCCAGGGAAGCCAGCCTGCCCAGATGTAATATTTACCATTGGTACTGGAGGGTGAAGCATTACAGCAGCTAATACTCACAGCACAATGCCTTTTTAGTCAATATTTTTAATTAGAGTTTAGTGATTGACAGCCAAAGTTTTGCCATATTTTGATATACCACCTTTTTTTAACTGGAACCTTTTCTTAAAAGAAAAAAATACTATTTTATAAATGAGCACAATCTTATTTTTATAAAAAATACTGGGGGAGAGAGCCAAGAAGGGAGAACTAATACCAAAAGAAACAGAGAGTGGCTGTTGGCACAGTGCAAAACCCCTCAGTGTTACTGTGATGAGGGAGCTGGTAGGGGAGAGCTTCAGGCACTGTTGGGGCTCTGCACTATGGGACCGTGGCACGAGCACAGCATGTCCCGATCCCAGCACTTGATCTCACCCAGCACAAGGGATATTATTGGAAATGATAGACAGCCAAATGCTGGCAGAGCAAGCAGGAAGATGCTGTCCCCCAAAGCTAGTTTTTATCTCCCCTAAAGCTGCCCAGGGCAACTGGAGGGATGCTGCATAGGGGGCTCAGGCCCATGTGCTTCGTTCTAGTTTTGGGGGGACCCCAGAAAACACCCGAAAAGCCTCATTTGTGGGTACCACATCTCAGAGTGGGATGCTTGCATTTGGTAGCAGCAGACCCTTGTCCACAGCCAGGTTTGTGATTGCTGGGTTGTGTGTGTCTGCCATGCATGGGCTGGTATGGTCAGGAAAATACCCTAAATTCATCCCCAGCCTCTTCTTTTCCCCTCTACCAGCCCCTGTGAGGCAGTGGGGCTGCAGCACCCAGGTGGGGGGGTCCTGCTGGCACCCCTCCACCAGCAAGTCTGGGGTGCCCTCCATGGGACACTCACCCACTGCTCTGCAGAAATGCGTAGCTGGAGGGACAAAAAGGGTAAATCGTGTAAAGAAATGCCCAATGATGTTCAGAAAGCATTGGGGGCAGGGGGGAGCAGCTAAATCAGGGCTTCTCCATTTCTTCTCCTACCCCGTTATCTTACAGGTGAACCTGGAAGAAAGCAGGGTTTGGGGTGCTAAAGAGGGCAGCGATGGAGCTCACACCTGGGCAAATGGGAGTGGGGCTGTGCCAGGGAGTAGTGGGGGGAACATAGAGGTGCCATTTATTCCGTGGGTGGCCAGGGTGTCTGCAGGGTCATGCTGGGAAATGGGGTGGCAGTGCCTGAGTGCCCTTAGTGCCACTGCCCCTGCAGTAATGAGCTATCTGTCTGCACGAACAAAATAGTCCTTTCTGTGAAAGGATCTTCCCGTCAGGGTGATGGGAGAGCCAGTGACTGTGTTGCAAAAGGGAAACACAGGGAAAGCTATACAAAAACCCCGCAGTGAAATCATTTTGTACCAATGAAGTTTGTTGTGTGCCTTTTGCGGTACGGCTGGAAACGACAATAAAGTGAAAGTTGTTTGCATTACTTTGACTGCTGGCGATTTAAAATGCTGCCAGGCTGAAGGGAGTGATGAAACAACAGGTGTGTTTAACGAATGTGGTAAATTTATTGTGCTCTCCAGCATCACCTGGCTCTGGAGAACAGGTAAAAGCAGCAGCCTCTGGTGGGGGAATTGATGGGCTGATCCTTTCCATCCTGGTTTTCGGTGATTTCTAGGAAAAGGAGGACCAGTTCCAGCCTGTCTCCAGGACCCCCAGCCCTGGTCCTCCCCCAGCCCAGCCTGCCGGGGCTTAGCTCCCTACCCCTGGCAGTGGGAGAGACAGTAGTCACCAGTGTGATGAGGGAGGTGGTCCTCTGCCTACTGCGCTCCTCTCTTTAATCCCCCTTTTTCCCTCCTCCTCTGCTTGGAGCAGGCTCTGCTTAGGGAGAATGGGATGGGTGTTTGGGAGCAGCACCCAGGTGAGTTTCCACGAGGGAGGAAGCTTCACCATGTTAAAGATATGACCCTGACCAGGATCCTGCCCAAGAGGCCAGGATGGCATCCGGCTTTGGGCCGAACATGAGGATGCTGTCGGAGCTTCCACCTCCTCTTGAGGCACCTGGTGGGAGTTTCCCAAGGCCCCAAGCTCTGTGAGTGCCTGGACAGGGAAGACTTCATTTCCTCTTTCCTGAGTTGATGTTTTTGGATGAAGCGCGTGGATTCTCCAGTGTCTGATAGAGGCTTTTTGCTGCAGCCTTCCCCCTCCAACATGCAGGGCCACCCTCCCATCTCCCATGCCACTAGTGCTAATTAAACTTCTCACAACATAATTAGTCAGGTCTTTTCTTCTTCATGTTGCCAGCTTTGCTGAACCTGGCACCCACTTCCTCCAGCCAAGGAAAGCTGAATCATAGAATAGTTAGGGCTGGAAAGGACCTTTCCACATCCTCTTTCCCAGTTTTCTGAGCATCTCTTGACCCTCAGAGTATTGATCCCCTCACACCCAGCCCACTCCTAATTGCTGAGATGCAAGTGGTAGGAAAGATAAAGGCTGTCTGATGTGAGGAGTTCACTGTTACTAGGAGCAAAATCCTGATTTCCTGCAGAGGATGAAGATCCTGTTCTCCTTTGGGGAAGCAGCATCAGTAAAGCTTCTTGGCTGGTTTCTCCAAGCATGCTGCAGACTGGATGCGACTCTGTGCCACCCTAACACTAGTACCATGGGGGCTACCAGCATCCCCAGGAGCCTGGACACCCGTGGGACCTGCACTGGAGCCTGCCTGCCTTTGCCATCCATCCCTCTTCCAAGAACCCTGGGAGAGGTATGGGGATGGAGATGTGGTGCTGTGCACTTCTGGTGTGGGGCATACACACTGCACCCTTCCCCTGGCACCTTCAGCATCTATGATGGAGCAGTGGAGCATCCTGTGCCTTTTCTTTGGGCTCCAAAAATAACTGCATGTTACCAGTGATTTCCCTTTGTCCTCTAAAACCAGCCCTCGTCCTCAGTGAGGCGGGTGCTGACCGTGGGGTGGCCACGGGTCTTGGTGCCCAATTGTTGGTAACGCCAGACGTTGTCGGGGCAGCTGATTGCCTCACGCAGGAGGGAGGAGTATGAGGGAGCAAGTGACTTCTGGGATGGGGACTGCATTGTCTGCTACTAAGTATAGCCTCCAGATTTCATCCTTGGCCTCTAAAACCCCTCAATTTTCCTAAAACCAGATGTTGAATGTTATTTTGCATGAGCCAGGCCTGCCGCCCAGGAGGGAGGGAGGGGAGGGGCCTCTCTCTTCCCCATAGACTTTCTTTAGCAAAGGCTAGTACCCTCAGCTAGGCCTTAAATGAGTTCCCCTCTGGCATTTGATGGCTTGGCTTCCATTGCTCCTCCCTCATCTCACTGAGGGAGAGGTCCCCAGGGGGGAAAGGTCCTCCAGTTCCCATCCCGGCGGTGTGTCCCCAGGCAGCCTTGCACCCACGCTGGCTGGTTTTCCCTCGAATGCTCCCTGGTGCTGGCAGCCCTTGTGCTGCTCTGCCTTAGCCATTTCACGAGTTTAAGCTTTCACAGGAAGGCTGCACTTGGCCCATTTTCTCTCCAGCCGCTCCACTTCAGATTTTGCATCTCCTGTCACCATTTCATGGCAGCCCGAGTGGTCAAAGACTTGCGATTTGTAGGGCGACAACGTTCAAATGCCACTTTAATGGAGCCAAGTGCAAAATGCACTTTAAAAGGGGAATGTTGCAGTAATGTCCCTTTTTACTTTAAGTTTTGCCGCCAGACAACAACCGGTGGTGCTCTCTCCAGTGTTACACAGTGATGACTCTTCCCAGGCTGGTGCCTCACAGAGCATCCTCCTTCTATCAGCCCTTCCAAGCCAGCAGTGCTGGACACACCCTCTGGCATCACCCCAATCGTACACCGATGATTGACAGCTGATAATTACAGAAATACCCCGTGTGTTCCTGTCTCTTTAGCCTGGGGACCTTCTGCACCCTGAAATCATCATTGGATGCAACGCTTTCATTTAGCGCAGCGCCACATGTATCCTGCGTAGTATTTGGGGTTCATGTGTCTGGGGTGGGGGACTCTGCCATCGCTGGCCCCATGCTGGGTGCTGCCCGGGGTGGGTGGTGGGTGACAGAGCCCCAGGGGCAGCTGGGGTGGACTCTGCAGGGCCGAGCTCCAGAGCCCTGCAAGGAAATCAGTCATCAGTGTTGCTGTGGAAACGGGAGGGGAAACCCATCCATGGCAGCCAGCGCCCCACTGCCGGGAGCCCTGCGGGCCTGGCCGGCGGGAGGGTGACACGCAGCCCCTCGCACCCACCGCTGCGGGCCCGGGGAGCTGCTGCTGTCGCCCTTTGCGGGATGCCCGTGCCCCCCACCCGCGGGGAGCTGCATCCCAGCGCTGCTGCTGCGGTGGGCAATGGCACAGCTTACAGTGCCCTGTTTTGGGGGGCTGTGCCGCACCTCAGCTCTGCTGTGCCGCCTGCCCAGGGACACACGAGCATACTTTCAGTGTATACGTGTGCAATAGAGCAGACTTGAAGGTACAGCCATGTACAGCCAAGGTACAGCTGGGCTGGCTACAGATGTTTCCGGGTGCAGACGGAGGAAAGGAAAAGGCTGCCTTATACAAAACCCAACCAGCACTCACCAGATCTCTTGTGCTTTGGAAATATTCCACCTGAAATCCTAAAAACCAGGCATGCAGGCTTACACGGATTAAAACGAAAATACGAACTATGGAGTCATGGGCGCTCCCAGAGCTGTGCCCTGGAGAGGCAGGTAGGGAATTACTTAGCTGGGAAGGTCTCGAGGGGCACAGAGAGGTCTGGGGGGTGACAAGGGATTTGGGCTGTGTGGTCAGGACAGAGGTGTGAATGCCAGAGGGTTTGGGGGGCTCACAAGATAGAAGAAGGGATCCTCAAACACGGGGTATTCAAAGATGAGGTGGTGGAGGGGAGAGGGCAGGGATGGGTGCAGAGGGGCTGCGGGTGCAGGGATGGGTCTGTGAGGTGTGTGGGGTACAGGGAGGGTGGGGGATATGTGTGAGGTGCAGGGTATGTGATGGTTGCAGGGGGGCATGGGGTGCAGGGTGCATGATGAGGGGTGTAGAGAGTGTGGGTGAAGGGTATGTGATGGGTACAGGGTTTGGGGTGCAGAATGCAGGCAGGTACAGTGGGTGGTTATGGGGGTTAGTGCATAGCATATGTGGGGTTCAGGGTCGGGGGAATGAGGAAGGGGAGGGAAAGGGACAAGGCGCCGTGGAAGGGACTGAGGCAGGAACGGGCAGTGATTACGACAGAAACAGAGACCAGAACATGGACATGGGCACAGGCAGAAACAAGGAAAGGGATTGACGCAGGGTGAAGGGCAGGGCCAGGAGGCAGCGGGGTCTGGAGAAAAGCGATCTGCAAAACCCGGGGCGTCAGGGAGGAGAGGAGAGCAGTTGCCAGAGAAGCCGGACCAGGAGAAGAAGGAGGAGGAGAAGAAGGAGGAGGAGGAAGTCGGGGCCGAGCCGCTTCCTGTAGGCAGAGGGATGAGCGCAGACAAAGCTGGGTGGGGACTTGCCGCTCGGGGCTGCTGCTGACCACCCTCCTCCTCCTTCCGGCCCTCTATCCTTCCCTCCGGTCCTCCATCCATCCCTCCGGTCCTCCATCCATCCCTCCATCCCTCCGTCCCGCCGCCGCCCGCCCCGCGGGGCAGCACCGCCGCCTCCAGGTACCGTCGGGCAGACGCGGGGAGCCGGGGCTAGGGGCACTGGGAGGACCGGGGCTGGCAGCACTGGGGCACACTGGGGCTGGGCAGGGCGGTCCCCAGCCTCCCGTTGCCCCCCGAACCGCTCCCAAATCAGCAGAAAATCCCCCCACATCCTTCAGGGCGCCGATTTCTGCGTCACCCCACGGGGAGCCCGCGGGATCGGGTGGCGATGGCACCTGCGGAGGGGGGGCGAGGGTCCCCATCCCGCCTGGGGCTGGGTGCGGTACCGCACAGAGGGGCCAGTCTCCCCAACAAAGGTTTGGATTCAGAGGGTTTGATCCTCAGTTAATCGTCTGATTTGCCATCACAGGAAAGGCTTTTTCCGCTAATGAATGAGACAGTGTTCTTTCTTTCTATTTTTTTTCTTTTCTCCCTGGGAAAGAAGGGGGAGACTTTCCCAGCCCCAAATCCTTGCAGCAGCCTCAGCTGGATGGATCTGCCCCAGCCTGGCTTGGGGGGGGGATTTGGGGGTGATGGTCACCTTGTGCCCCACCCCACCATCCCCACAGCGACAGTGCTCTCCCCATCATTTCAGTCCAAATCCTTATTCTTCTCAGTGGTGGTTCATGGGGTGAGCGCTCCGGGTAAAATAACCCTGGGAAAATCACCAGTCAATGGAGATGTGTGCTCCGGTAAACCCGGTCCAGGGCTTGCTTGCCCCAGTGGGCAGGGAATCCAGCAAAAAACTTTTGCCTTCTTGCCTCCTCGGTGGAAAATGGATTTATTTTTAGGGAAAATCTTGAAGCACAGAGATTCCTAATTACTAACTAATGAGTTACTAATGATCTGAAAGCATGCTACCCCAAAGGGTGGACTCTGAGCACACATTAACTGCCACTGCTGTACCTGCTCCCTGCAGGGCAAGGGATCGTTGCAGGTCTGGTTTGTAATTTATTTCCCTGTTTTTCCTCTGGGCCCCCAAATTACCAAACAGTGATTGCCCCACCAGTGAGCCTGTGCTCGCGAGAGGGAAAGGGGACAGGGCTGTGCGGGTGGCAGCAGCACGTATCCTGGCATCAGGCTGGGGCCAGGCATGGAGGATTTTTCCTTATAACTGGATTTCCCTGAATGCAGCTGGAGCATGCGATTTTAATCCTCTTTTCTACCATATGGCCCCTGGCTGGATTGAAATATGACTCAATTAATTATTGCCAGGAAAGCCCCAGGGCGAAGCCTTTCTCCAGGAGGCTGTTTTGAGGTGCTCCAGAGGCTGTAATGGGGCTCTTCTCACCCCATGCTGCAGGGCATAGGGCACAGGGCACATGGCTCAGCCTCATCCTGTCCCAGCTCCCATATTGGCTCTGCAAGGCTGGTCATCAGCCATGCTGCTCCCTTGGCACCAGTTTTAGGGTTTATTTTTCAGCTTTTTTAGCCTTGCACTTGCTTGCAAGAAGAAGCAGGGGCTGCTGCTTGCTGCTGCTCCAACAGTGTGCTGCAGGCTGCTCACCTGTGACACGAGTTGGGCAGACTCGGCATCACCTGCATGTCAGCTGAAGTCAGCCTCATGTCTGAAATAGGGTATCCCCAGCTTGTGGGGGACACAGCCTGCACGTGCCCATCCTTTCTCCCAGATTCTCTGGGAGCTGCCAGCTTTGTTCCCAGTGGTGCACATGTCGGTGTTAAGGATGCTGATTGCATTTTCTCTGGGATCCTTGCACTCATGAGCTGGTGGTGACCCCCGTGGGGGAGATGATAACCAGTGTGCATTAGATCCTGGCACTGGGCTGCCTTATAGCATGCAGTTATCGAGACCAGGAGCAGGCGATTGCAGGGTCTCCTGATGGGATTCCTGTGGGTAGATGGCTGCGAGCTGGTGACAAAGCTCAATTATTAGTATTATTTTTATCCCTATGGCAGCCTGCTGCTTTGCCACCCTGTGCCGGGGTGGCTGCGAGTGTAAAATGCGATAAAGAGGCAAACTTTGCAAGGATGGACCATGCCTTCCCTCCCAGCAGGTGCAGGCGTGCCCGCTGAGCTTCCAGTGCTTTGGTTCCGACTGGTGGTGGCCGAGGCATCACTTCTCCTTTTGAAACCCAGTGAGTCACCGGAGGAGGACAGCGAGGCGCTGGCGCAGGCTGTTACCATAGTAATTAGGGCTGGGGAGCCGGCAGAGGAGCCCTGTGTACCCCCAGAAAGTGCTTCCGCAGGGCAGCCATGCCTCTCCATCCCGTATTTCAGTGCTAGGATGCTCGAGGCCAGCCAGATTGAGATGCATGTGCTGCCACTAAGGACTACAGAGCTGCACTGCTTGCTCCCTACTGCTAGCCTTCTGCCCCATTTTGGGTTGGGAATAAGGCATTTGCCCCAGAAAAAGCACCATTGTTGGCACAAGTTGCGTCAGTTCTCAGTGTGACTTCTCTAAGTGTGTCATTCCTGTGCCCAGAGCGGGATGCAGGAGCAGGATACAGCTGTGCATGCTCACAGCCGGCGTAGAAGCAGGAGGAATGAGCAAAGGGATTGGGGTGTGTTTTCAATTTTTCTTGCTTTTCAGGTTCTTTTATCACTGTTTCTTCCTCTGTGGTTTCTTGCTCAGCTGCTTTGTGGGGTCACAGTGGCTCCTGGGAAGAGGGATGGGGTGAAAGGCAGAGGGAGATGGTACCCCATGCTGTGGGGCAGGGCATGGGGTGCAGCATGGTTCATTGGCAAGGGGATTTTTGTGCTTGTGCTTGCACGGTTTTATTGCCTGCTCACTTCCAGTGGAGCTTCAGCCGTTCCTCGTGCGTATTTCTTTCTTCTGTATGCCACATATATGGTGCAAACACCCCCAAAACTGGTCCATTTAAAGTGCAGGAGCAGCTTTGTGCCCCCAAACTCATAAGGAGAATTGAAAAGGGGGGGGGGACGCTCCTGCTTCTACTTGTGGGGGAGCATGTGATGTGTGTGGGGGAGTGCAGGCTCTCTCCCAGCTTTCTGCACACACTTGGCACGGGCCATTGGGCATGAGCCATGTTTGAGGCAGGTCTGAGCTGGGGAGAAGGACAGGATGGGCTCCAGCTGCTTGGAGGACACAGATTTGGCACTGTGGAAAAATAGGGCTTGCTCTAAAACCCATCCAAAGTCACTGGGATGGTGTCTGTGGAGCCTGGGCTTTGGGTCAGGCCAGGGTTAATTACTGATACCTTTGACTGGAGCGGTGCAAGCAAACCACCAGTGCTCTGTGGGTCAGGAGGCAGCAGGAGTAGCAATGCTGAGGCCAAATGCATCTCCTGCATTTCCTGCAGCTATGATGGACTTCAAACACCAAACACAAATTTTCACAGGCTCAGTGGGAAAAAAAAGAAATAATCCCTGAAATGACATAGTACCAAACCTTACAAAATTGCTATTCGTATGCAGCTGAGAAACCCTCAACAGTTCCTGGGCAGTAACTATAGTAGGACCTGCACCTGGGTCGGAGCAATCCGAGGCACAGCTACAGGTTGGGCAGAGAAGAGATTCAAAGCAGCCCTGTGGAGAAGGACTTGGGGGTGTTGGTTGATGAGAAAATGAACACGAGTTGGCTTCAGTGTGCACTTTCAGCCCAGAAAGCCAACTGTATCCTGGGCTGCATCAAAAGGAGCATGACCAGCAGGTCGAAGGAGGTGATCCTGCCCCTCCACTCTGCTCTCGTGAGACCTCACCTGGAGTATTGTGTGCAGTTCTGGTGTCCTCAACATAAAAAGGACATGGAACTGTTGGAACAAGTCCAGAGAAGGGCCACAAGGATGATCAGGGGACTGGAGCACCTCCTGTATGAAGACAGGCTAAGAAAGTTGGGGCTGTTGAGCCTGGAGAAGAGAAGGCTGCGTGGAGACCTCATAGCAGCCTTCCAGTATCTGAAGGGGGCCTATAGGGATGCTGGGGAGGGACTCTTCATTAGGGACTGTAGTGATAGGACAAGGGGTAACGGGTTAAAACTTAAACAGGGGAAGTTTAGATTGGATATAAGGAGGAAATTCTTTCCTGTTAGGGTGGTGAGGCACTGGAATGGGTTGCCCAGGGAAGTTGTGAATGCTCCATCCCTGGCAGTGTTCAAGGCCAGGTTGGACAGAGCCTTGGGTGGCATGGTTTAGTGTGAGGTGTCCCTGCCCATGGCAGGGGGGGTGGAAATAGATGACCTTAAGGTCCTTTCCAATCCTAACCTATTCTATGACCTGCTTATCCTACCAAACTCAATTGGTTTTCACCTTATCTGGTCCTTCCTTTGCTCTTCACATGCGGTTTTCTTTGCCTTTGTCTGTTGTCATCCTTGTAATTTGGGCTAATTAGTTTATCTAAGGGAAGGTCTAGGCATTGCTGGGTTGTGGTTGGTGAGTATCAGCAGCATAGGGAAGTCTCTGGTTGTGGGTGATGCTTTTGTCTAGCATCCAAGAGCCAGCTGAGCTGCAGGTTGGTTATTCTCAGGGGTGCTGCTGTGAACCCCAAAGTGCTATACTCAGTATAGCAGAGGACCCCAGGAGCTGGCATGGGGTAGAGGTGGTGCAGTGGTGGATAAGATCCTTTAGCTGAGTTGGTATCTTGGTTTACAGGTTTATTGTCCTGCCATTGCTTGCTCTCCCAAGGGCTTTAGGAAGGAAAGTTGACTCAGCTGGCTCTGTCCCTCCCCTGATACTTCCAACAGGTGCCTCTCCCAGCTGCGAAGGGCCTGGCTGAGCGTCTGGGTTTGTAAGAGAGAGCAACTTGGGTGGGAAGGGGGAGCCTTGGAGCTCATCAGAGACCTCAAACATCAGTGCTTTTTCCTAGATCATGTGAGATCCCACCAAAGAGGAAAAATCCCTGGCACAGCATGGGATTTTGCCACCGCAAGCTCCTTTGTGTTGCGGTTTTACCCTACACCATGCTGTTCAGCATCCCACCTCCTGCTGCCTACAGCATCCTCCAGACTGGTACAGCTAAACCCCAGCCCTGAAGCCTGACTGCTGCCTGCTGTGGTCTGAGCTGGCTTTGCGCAGAGCCACCAGCTGCAGTGGGGGACTGCGGGGACATCGGTGCCCCGTGCCACCGCTGGTGCCTTAGTACAGAGACACAGCGCTGATTATGGGAGATGCCCAGAGTAAGTCGGTGCCAAGTAATCCCCTTCCTCTGTCTGTCTGTGTGAGAGCAGCTCAGCAGCCCCAGCACTCCCCTGGCTGGCACCGCAGGGAAAACAGTGACACTGTTTGGGTGGGCTTCTGTGCTAGTTATTGTAGGGTCATTGCAGTGCTGTGATGCCTCTGTGTCAGCCTGCTGCATAAGGAAACCTGCACTCCTTTGATGACAGCACAGCTGGATAAGTCCCTGCAGCTGGATGCACCCTGCAGCACCCCTGGCACAGTGGCCAAGAGGGCTATGCAGGCCCTGCACCTCCTTGGGGCTCTGAAACCACTGTGGTGTGAAGACTGGAGAGGAGTTCAACAGTGGTTTGGGTTTTATGCCAAGTTGTGCTAAACACCAGCATGGCTCCAGCCCTGGGCTTGTGCAAGGGGGGCATTTGTGCTAACACTGAAACCTGGACTTGCTGATTCTCTTTCAATAAAAACTTGTCTTGGCTTACTGGCCAATAAGAAAATGTGGCATTAAGTCTATGCAGGCAAAAGCAGCAGTTGTGATGGAACCAGAGCACTTACTGCTCCTCCAGCCTGGGGACCTGAGGACAAGGCAGGGTGTCCCTGTGCACCCGCCAGCATCCGCAGGGATTTGGAGAAGCATGTTTTCTCTCTTGCCTGCTCCCATCTGAGCTGTGTCCCAGAGGACAGACCAGGAGCTGAAGCTGGATGAACTGCAGGAGCATTTAACCTGTTGCAGCGTCCCTCTAACACATGATGGCATAGGGGGAGCATGGCCAGGTGTCTGAGAGCCACAAGCCTGAGGCGTGAGTCCTTTAAGGGGGATGCTGAAGGGATGCTTCTGTCTTCAATCGCCTTAAGATCCTTTCCATAGCTGTGAATTCCTGCAGACTGAGTGTATTGCGCTAACTGTGGGTTTGGAGAAGTTGTACTTTTTGGGCTGTTTTGGGATAGAAGCTGCCAGCTACTGGTAGATGTGAGATGCTTAGTGCTGATTTCATTCCTTTTTGGTCCCAGTGTCTTTGGTTTTGCTTTAGAGTAAGTGCAGCAAAGGGAGGGAAGCAGGATAAAGAAGGTGTTGAGAGTCAGGGAACAGACCCCTACCATGATAGGGGTGCCAGAAACGTGTCTTCATGATGCTGCTGTCAGCAGGGAATGCCAGGACAGTGCCAGTATGTTTCTGCGTGTAGCAGGAGTCATTGTTAGGGCTCTGTCTGGTTTGGTTGGTGTGAGGAGCAGCACCAGATGAGCTTTGGTCTCTGGGCTTGTTCCTGTCCTTGACAGTGTCCAGTGGGTTTGGGTTTATTGAACTGAACCCAAACGGAAGATCTGTGTCACGGCTGCCTTGGCCATGCCGTGGGGCTGGGCTGGATTGCCAGTGGGTTATTATCACCTAATGGGTGATAACTAAGGGGGGCCTGAGAAGACTGGGACAGTGATTGCCACCCAGGCTGGGGCTCCAGCTTGCTCTCCCCCACTGCTGTCAGCAGGAGGAAGGAAACCTGTGGTTCATTGGTGTTTCAAGGCAGAAATCACCTTGCAAGAGTTTATTCTCCATTTCAATGTGTTCTTCCTCAAGCAGACCTTGGAGGAGCAAGATGTAGAAGAGTAGTAAGTATCCATCATCTGCTCATGGGGTTGGGGCTGTGCCCTGTGGAGAGCCCTGGCTCATGCATGCAGTGGACACTGTGGGGCAGAAGTATGGGGGATGAGTTGAGGAGACCAACTTCTGCCCCACTGCTTCTTTTGCTTTCACATCTGCAGGCACCATTCTGATGTGGATTAATGTGTCCCCAGCATCTGCAGACATGTTCTCAAGTTAATATAGTGTTAGTGGCTCCTTATGTATGGGCTGCATCCAGCCTGTTGAGGTGTATCGCTTTGGGGGAAGGTGAAATGTCCCTGGAGATCCCTTTACACTTATGCAGCCCAGGGGTATTGTCTCCTCTCTGCATCACTGCTCCCAAACTCTCCTGCCAGATCCTTACTGCCTTTTGCCTCTTGAAAGGGTCATCTCAGATGGAAGGACACCAAGACCTTGGTCTGAGTCTCCTGAGGACCAAAATAGCAGGAGAATTTCTCAGTGCCCAGGGCAAGTCCAGAGGAGGCCATGAAGATGCTCAGAGGGCTGGAGCACCTCTGCTATGGAGGCAGGCTGAGAGAGCTGGGGCTGTTTAGCCTGCGGAAGGGAAGGCTCCAGGGAGATCTTAGAGCAGGTTCTTGTGAGCCCTAAGCTGCTGTAGAACAGCAGGTTCTCTGTGGGTCATGTCCTCCTTTCCAGGTTCCCAGCATGTGTGCAGAAAGCATCTGACCATTGTGTTTGCATGGTGGAGACTTCTTTACCTCATATGCTGCTTGCATATGAAGAGGTTGGGGTTTGTCCTCATGGTTGCCTTTTGGCTTCCTTACCTGCTCTGGAGGATGTTCCATCAGCTTGTCATACAGTTTTATCTCAATTGCATTATGGTTGCATTGGTTCCATGGGCTCTTTTGCTTGTATTGCCTCTTGGATTTGACCTGTTTTGTCAAAAGCTGTCCCCAGAGTGTCATGCAGAAACGTGGCCAGGTCTTCTCCATGTGGCTTCGTCTTCCCATATCTCTACATGTCTGCTTGGGTACTTCCTACCCCCTCACTGGGTCTGCAGTGGTTTGGGGTCCTTAGCAGGGGTCCTCAGCCATCTACAACCTGTAAACCTATCTGAACCTCTTCTAATTAGTCGTCAGGACTGTGTCTGCTGCTGGAGCAGCTCTGCTCATGCTGGAAAGTGTCTAAGCAGAGCTCTCTTACCTTGGATGGCAAAGTGTTGAGCACTGACCAAGTCTGGTGGAGTCCCATCACTTTGTGTAGGACCTTATGAAGAGGCAAAGGTTTGTGCCTCTGCCATGGGACAGGAGCTGCAGCATGCCCCAAGGACAGCATTTCAGAAGGGCTTTAATCTCGGTTATTCAAGTCATGCTGACCTGATCGCACTTCATCCCTTGTATTTTTAATATCATGGAGATGTGATGGTGTTTGTGCGGTGCTTGCAGGACTGGTACTATCAAAATACGTTGCATTATTTATCATCTGATTTAATATAATTGCTACTCAGCCCCACAGCCCTGCTTGAGGGTTTGTATTTGTGTCCAGTGCTTCCCTCACTCCGCAGCCAGTGCCAGCAGGGGGGACCCTGCCTCCTCCCTCCACACTGTGTCAGGAGGGAATAAGAAGATGATTTTAATGCAGCAACGCAGGCTCATGGAGAGGTGTAAGCGGCAAATAAGGGAGGCACTGATTTTTAAATTATTATGTTTTTAAAGCCTAAATCTAAGCCGTGTGTAATTTTTGCATTAATGTGTGTAAAAGTTAGGCTGGCTTTGAATCAATATGGCTCCTCCATCCTACCTGAAAGCGAAACCCAGCCCCCCAAAGAGCAGCTGCCTTCATTGATTTTCATAGCTCATGCTGGGAAAAATACAGGAATCAGGAGCACAGACCCGTGCTGAGGTTTCCCAGCAGCCAGGTAGGCAGGGAAAGGCACTTGCCCTTGGGAAAGCAGCTCACAGAGCACCAGGGACCAAGCACAGTGGCTCCGGCTCATTTGGCAGAAGGATTAAAGCTCCGGGAGCAGGCACGGGAGGGACAAATGAAGCACATGGTGCCCGTGGCACAGCCAGGATGGACTGATCTCTGGCACAGGAGGTACCGGTGCAAGGGAGGGGAGGGCAAAGCAGCACGGGCTACACCATCTTGTGCTATTTAATGCAGGGTTTGCGCGGTTTCTTTGGCTTTAAATTTTTTGCCTTTATTTTTTTTAGCAATGCTTGATATTGCAAGTGTAAAACCACCGCCCAGGCTAGCAGCTCTGGGGTGGCTTTCTCCTCCTTCCTGTGTAATACCAGTGTTTGCTGAGCATGTGTCATTTCACGATATAGCCAGAATAATGCGTGGTGGTAAAAGCAAGGCCGTTGACTCAGCAGGAAGCGTGGCAGGGAGGCTTTACCTCCCTTTTTTAAGGCAAAAATGGTCTGGTTCAGGGATTTTGGGCTCCATGGGAAAGCCAAGATGTTGTATGTGGAGGTTAGTTAGTGATGAGCACAGTGGAGAGGGGCTGAGGATGGAGACAGGTTTAGCAAGCCAGGCGAATAGTGTGGGGAAAGGCTGCTTTGCAGGAGCACTGTGGTCAGGAGAAATGCAGGTGGGTCAGAGCTTGAGCAAAAGGAAGTTGCTGAGCTCACAGCTGTAGTGGTGCTGCCTTTTGATCCCCCTCCACATCCCTGTCCCAGTTCTATTGTGATGGCCGTGCCCTCCTCTCTTCATTGCATTGGGAAGGACCCAGGTGTACTCGCTGCCTCCATTATCAGGTCCTACTTTAGACTGAAATGCATTAGGTTACAGGGAAAAAAAAGAGGCAGCAGCAGGCCACAGAAGTTAAATTTAATTGAGATAATATGGGTCAGCTCACCGACCGAGGATGAAGGAGCAACCTACTTCTCCCCAGTCAGCCCCAGCTAACCTGGTTTGCAGCACTGCCAGGGCTCTGCATCCCTTCTCACATCCCTGCCGTGGACTCTCAGCTTGGAGGATGCTGAAGCCAGTGCAAGCCACAATGAATTACTATTCAAAGTTATTGATTGTGAAAATACAGAGTAGCAAGTGGTATTTTTATTTTCTTCCTCCCTTTCCCTTTCTTTCACCCAGAAACCTGCTAAAATCACCCATGTTTAGTGGTGATCCTCCACCTGCAGCTTGGGATCTGGCCATCAGCAAAGGCTTTACTCTTTTAACAGGTATCTCAGTGCTGTTGTAGTGCAACAACTTTGTAGTGAAGCCTTTGCAGAGTAACTGTAGCTGCAAGAGACAAGATTTTACTCCATAACCCATGCCTAAAGCACATCGAATCTCAGAAAGTAATTACAAAGCTCTCCCACCTCCACGCAGAGCAACCGCTGTTGGAGTAGTGGTTCTAACAGCAACAGCTCTGGATGCTGTGAAAAAAATGGAAAAGAAAAAAGAAAGGGAAAAAAAGCTCCCAGCCCTGTTGCTTTGATGGCAGGGATGGGAAGAGAAATACCAGGCAGCAGCACCAAGGCTTTGCTCTACTATAGCAGATAGGCTGTGACCTGTTTGCTGTATTTGAAGCTTGAAATAGAGCCTTATGAGTAATGTGGTTCAGGTGCTTATCACTAATTAATTAATTCTTTTGTACAGTGGATACCTAATTAAAGCAGTCAAAGGTAATTCCTAGGGGGGCTTAAAACTAATGGGATGCTTAACGGGGTTGTTTCTTTGCTGATGCAACTTGGTGGGTGATTCCCAGCGGCCGGAAAGGGTTATTAGACTTTGTGTGAGTGTTACTTAAAATAAAATTCTAATAAAGGTTTGATCCGGGTGAAATCATCAGAGAATGATTCCTCATTGCAGTGATTTCTGCAGCTGAGGGCTTCACGGACTGCAGAAGTTGCTTGGGCAGAAAGGTGAGGTACTTGCGTTGTAAGCAAAAGGAGCAGGTTTGGGCTTATTGTAGCTGGGATGAAAAATGCCTTACAGAAGGATGTGCCCAGCAGGCTGGCGCCATGGCAGGAGCTACTACAAAATCCACGTGCTCCTTCCCATTTCCTGGTGTCACAGGGATGTTGCTCTCTAAAATGTGATGTTTTAGCCAAATCAGGGCTGGCCCCAATTCCTTTGGGGTGGCTGTGCCCCCGTGCTGACAGGCAGGCAGTTGGTAAGTCACTGTGGCCTTGAATTCCGGGTGACTTTGTGTGGCACTCAGGGTGGTTTGTCCCTTCTGGAATGGTTGCTGACACAGTCAAATGCCCAAATTATTTTCCAAAGGCAATGCTGTGTAAAATGCCTTCACCTTGAGCACTCCTTCCTTCTTCCCTTTGCTTTCAAACCTCATTTTGCACCTTTCCCTAAAGGTCTTTATCTTGACCATGGCAAATAGTTAAGAGGATGCTAAAAACTGAAACCCAAGAATGGATCAGTTAATTAACATGAAATAATAGCTCTTGGCTGCTTCCCTTAATTAAGGGTCAGGAGTTCAGAGCTGTATGAACAGATGTTGAACTCCTTTTCCTGGTACAGGAGCTCATTGCTTCCTTGGCAGCTTTAACCATCTCTCTGTTTTTTCCTGGGACAAGCAGCACAGAACTGGGGCTTGTGAGCAAGGTGTGTACAAAGAATGTATTTCAGGATAAATTTCAGTTGCTTTGGTGAAGAACTCAATAAATGAAGCAGTTGAGAAGTCATAGGTGTGATGATGCTTCTAGTTAAAGGGTGATTTTGGGTTTTTAGAAGTCTCCCTATGGGGGAAAAAACTTTTTTGTGTGTTTTTGCTCCTTTCTGGCCAGCTGTAAGGTGGTGTGTGTGTCCTAGACCTAGAGTCTCCTTGACAGCAGAAGCTTCTGCTCTGAAGTAAGGGATACCCACCCTGCTGCCACTCCATCAGTTGGAAACAGGTTTCATAGGGAGGATTTTGGTAGTCAAGAGACGATCAAGGTTTCAACAGGAGTTTTTTATTTGGTCAATTCATTCATACTTCCACTATGTAGCTGTTGCCTCATGGGTGCGTGGCTGTTGGTAGTGCTGGGTTACCACCAGCTGCCCCAACACAGTTATATCGGGGTCGCTCCAGCCTGGGAAGAGACATGCCAGGATGAGAATAATCCTAAAGAAAGGGTTTGCTGCTTTATGTAGCATGGGTACAGCATATATTCTGGGAGAGGAACTTGGCTTTTACTGGCTGTTGATGCAGTAGAAATGCAAAATAATAAACTCGGGTATTTTCAATGATATCTACATAGTATTTTAACCAATGTTAAAAGGTGCATTGGACAGGGCTGTAGATAGTGCCATTGACCTCCAGCCTGGGCTGACCCCTGTACAGGGAGAAATCAACAACAGAAAACCCCAACCGTGAAATCACTTTCATTTTTGGTGAAGTGCAGCAGTGGTTTTGCTCACCCCCGGTGAGGGCCACAGAAGTGGAACCTTTGCTTAAACTCTCTGCTGCAGGAGAACCTGAAAGGTGTGACAGGATGCATGCCCTTATCTGTTCCTTCTGGTGTGTCGCACTGAATGTGACAGCTGAGGCTTCTTTATTTCTGTGCCATAGTATGAGCAGCTTTGCTTTCTTAGACTACTGGACCACATATTTGGGCATCCTTATTCTGCAGTATTTGACCAAGCTCCAAGGGCACCCATCCTCCCAGTGCCTGATCTGCACACACTGCTGGGTTTGTCCCTTGTGCATTAAGACCAAACACTTTTTCCTGAGGGTTTTCATGCAAATGATGGTGGGATGGCTTTTCCTTTTCAGAGGAACATCCCCAAAGGCCTTGGGGCAGGGTCGGGGGTCATGTGGCTTTCTGGCTTACTGGGGATACCCAGCTTTGTCACCGGGGAAACAATGCTGATGTTAAACCCCTGACCTTCAGCACGGGGACTGGCAACCCTGGTGACGTTCCTGTGGTGCTAGAGCCTTGTGCTGATCCTGGAGCAGGTCGGTACCTGGCCAGAGAGACTCACCATTTCCTATGATGGGTGGCAGGAGGGAGGGGTACAGATGTCCCAGGCTGTGCTCTCTGGTCCTTCACCTGAAAACACTGTTAACACCCTGCTCCCCCCACAAAACAAAGCTAAAAACTCAACCAAACAAAAAGAGGAAGTTGAGGTTGGTTTCTGTTTGCCTCTGTTTTGAGCCGTTAGGATGCCTGTGAGAAAATACAAAGCTGAGATTCTCACTTTTGCATGACACCTATGGCACAGTGACTGCTCCAGGCGAAAGGACAGCCCTGTGAGACCCAAAATGTCTCTGTGGGACTGGAGCCACTTGGCCCCATTGCAGCTGCTCACTGCTCCTCTCCGGACCTGTATGTGCCTCTTGGGAAAGTGGTTTCTCCTGGAGAGTCAGTCCTGGTGGGCTGCACTGGGACGTGCTCAGCTTTCCAAATGGATGGGGCCCCCAACATATGAAGGACAGAGACCTGTTGGAGGCCATGACGATGCTCCAAGGGCTGGAGTACCTCTGCTATCGAGACAGGCTGAGGGAGCTGGGCTTGTTCAGCCTGGAGAAGGCTCCAGGGAGAGCTTAGAGCAGTACTTAAAGGGGCCAAAAAGGAAGCTGGAGGAGGGCTTTTGACAAGGGTCTGTAGGGATAGGACAAAGGGGGATGGCTTTAAACTGACAGAGGGGAGATTTAGATCAGGTATTAAGAAGAAGTTCTTCCCTGTGAAGGTGGTGAGGCACTGGCACAGGTTGTCCAGGGAAGCTGTGGCTGCCCCATCCCTGGCAGTGTTCAAGGCCAGGCTGGATGGGGCTTGGAGCAACCTGGTCTAGTGGAAGGTGACCCTGCTTGTGGCAGGGGGCCTGGAACTGGATGAGCTTTAAGGTTCCTTCCAACCCAAACCATTCTGTGATTCTGTGGTGTTGCTAAACCTTTAGTGCTTGCGGACTTAATGGAGAAGCATGCATTCAACTGCAGATATTAATAAGATCTGGGATGCAGTAGTGATTGGTTCTGGCAGCACAAAGTGGATGGAGGGGGCATCCAAGCCAGGCTCCCTGCAAAGCCAGCTCCAGTGGGAGCTCTTTATTTAGTGCCCCAGCAAAATTAGGGAAGAGAAAAATCTTTGCTGCAGCTCCCTCTCACTCTCTTTGCTTTGCATTGCTTTGATAACAAGATTTGCTGGGGGAACCAGGGCTGGCTGAACGAGCGGCAGGCTGAGGTTTGACTCCAGTGCGCGTTTTGGGGTGAAATAGGGCTGAATAGGGCTGCACAAGTCTAAGATGGGCAATGGATATGGCACCCTTCCCAGCTGCTGCGGAAGCAGTGGGAGGTCAGGCACCAAAACCCACTGACAAAGGCAAAACATCAGCATTGGGCCTAAAACAGGCACCCATCCCACCTCGCCCCTGTTTGGCGGGAGGGACCAATGCCGGTGTGATAATGAAGCTGTTTCCATGGCAACAGGCTCATTTTTCCCACTCGGGTACTGTTTTATTTATTTATTTATTCATTTATTTATTTCCCAGCATGTCTCTGATCTGTGAGCTGCTTCATCAGTGATTTAAGCACTGTATTGGACATCAGGTGTAAAAAATGGATGTTGGAAAGGGGAATAAAATCCCTGTGGATGCTGTGGCTGAAACCGCCTCCAAGGATAAGGTCCTTTTTCCTCTGTGAAGCAGTGTGATGGGAGCCCACGGGCACAGACCTAGCTCATGTTGTTTTCTGTGCTTAAGGAAATAATGAAACACATGTTGTTTGGGCGTATTAAGGCTCCTTTCCCAGCCAGGTCTGCAACTGCTGCTGAGATCAATGTGACTACACCAGCTTCCGCCCCCTGGAAACACGGCTCTGCTATTTTATTTTTTTTTGTCTGTAATATTTTTGTGGTTTTCTGTATATATTTAGTAATTATTTTTCAGGCGAGCCGCATATTTTTAGCAGTGACTTTTAGCAAAAGCAACAGGATGGCTTGAAAAGCCAGCCAGCCCTGCACGAGGCATTCCCACGCTCCAGCCGGCTGCTGACCAGCAGTGCCGACTGCAGGGGGGTGACAGCGCAGCCATACACTCTGTTATCTGTTCTGGGTGCTGCATCACACCTGGGTTTTGGGGAGGAAAAGGCAGTTTTCAGGAGAGCCTGCTTGCCTTAGCAGGGACTGCATTGGCCCTGTGCCTGACTGTGCCCCTGGGATGCAATGATATGGGCTGACCTCAGCTGCTGGGATGTGCAGGGGCCCGGAGCGATCCCAGCATAAATGGGAGTTGGAATAAATCCCTCTGTTACAATACTCAGCCTGGCACCTTTTCTGGAACAAGAAAAAAAACCCTAGGTGATGACAGCCTGGTAGGAACAAGTCTGAGCCCTGTGCTCCCCAAAATCCTGGCTGCCCAATGGCGTTCACCTGCTTTGCCACTAACTGTGGAAAATACCAGTACATGAGTGATGAAAAGCGTGACTTTAGAACTGAAACCAAGAAGCAGGGAGGCTCCTGCTTTCACTCTGAAAAGGAGCTGTTCTCAGAGGTGGGTGATGCCATGTGGTGCTCTTTCAGTCTCAATGGTAGAGAAACGGTGAGTTTTTTGCCCTTGCAAATATCAGTGCTTTTGGCTTCATTCCTGCAGGCCACCACTTTTTCCTTTTGATTCAGCTGGCCCATGTGGGGAGAACGGTTTTCTGCAAGGTAGAGAAAAACCCACTGGGAGGTGAAAAAAGTCTGGAAAATTGGCAACAGATGGATGTGATCCGCAGGTTTAAAAAAGCAGAGGACCACAGTTGGGTGTGCAAAGGCTGCAGACCCCTAAAGATGCAGGAGGTGTCTCATGACACCTGTAAAAGCCTACTCAATGCCTGTTTGCACCCTCAAGAACATAAGAAAATGCTTTGCAAGGATGCTGGCATCCCAGCTAGGGTCAGTGCTGCCTTTGAACAGTGACAGACTCAACCCAGTGCAAAATGTGCTTCAGGGTACCCCTTCTGTAATGACAGCTGCATATTTAGTCCAATTACCTTCAATAATCACTCTTAAAATGCATTATTGTAAACATGTGGGAGAATTCTGGTCTCCATCCACATGCAACTTGAGACAAAACCCAAGCAAAAGGGGGCGAAAAGCTCGAGGGGAGGTTGGGCTCAGATCTGTGGGTTTGGGGCTGGTGATGGAGCTGGTGCAAGGCGCACACAGCTCTGTGCAAAGGAAGCAGCAGCTTGTGCCGACAAGAAGCTGGCAAGTGAAGGCTGATTTAAGCTTGCAAGCAGGGCTGGCAGCTGGGGGATGCCAGGGCCCCATAGGAGCCCAGTTTGGGAAAAAGGCAGCTTAGCAGGAGGGCTCTATTGCTCTGGCATCAGAAAATGCTCCTTTCGCAGTGGCTTTTTTGGGTTGTACATGGCATTTTGCCTTGCTCTTTGGTTGAGGTGGTGCCATGGCAAGGCAGCTTGTGCCAGGCAGTGCCAGGAGGCAGCGCTGGCAGCTCACCAGGCTGGAGCTGAATGGGTAGCAGCAGGCAACTTGGCAAATTAATTTACCACTGAGTTAAACGAGTCTCTAGTGGCTGGGCTGTGTGCTGGCAGGAGGGATGGGGTCAGTGCCTTTGTGATGATTTGCTCAGGGACAGGGACATGGGAGCAGCACCACCGTTCTCCCTTGGATCAGGAGAGCATATAAGAGGGGTGCATAAATGTGCTGGGAGAGAGAAGTGCATTCAGAAAGAAAGGTAGATGTGGTTATGGATGGAGGAGATCTGGTTGTCCCTTGGCCTGAAGCAATGGTGGCTTTTAATGTGGAGCAAATTAAACCCGAGTCTCATCCTGTTGTGCAGCAGCTCGCTGTATGCATGCTGAAGCAGTGATGGTGGGCAGCTCATGGGCTAGGTTTTGTTGCTCTATATCCTGGGTTGCTCTATATCCTGGGTAAACACTGAAGACCGAGCAGACCGAGCAGCCATAAATGCTGAATCAAGTGCCCCAACATCAGGAGCATCCCTCACCCTTTGCCCAGCTAAATCTCAGTTTTTGGTCTCTGATTTGGCTGGGTGCCACTGATGAAAGAAGAAAATGCCATTCAGATATGTCAGTGGCTCTTCGTTAAACAGTCAACAACAAATCAGGTGCTTTTTTTAGAGCATAAGTACCAGCTAGCAAAAATCAGCAGCAAAATTTCTGAGTCCAGACATCATTGCAAGCACTTTCACATCCTTTTAAAAGAATGAAATCTCTTGCCACATACAGTAAATAACCCATGATGTCTCTGCACAACAGGCAAGTATCAAAACAACTTGGCAAGATCCTGAATTGTGATTACAGTGCAGAGCCCAAAAGAGACAATATCCATGTACTGTACATGCTAAATATCATTAGCATGAAAATAGAATAGCATCCTTACTCATTAAGCTGTGGTCAGGAATCATATTATCCAGGCACACGTGCCATTAAATGGATTAAATAAGGTGCCGTGAATATTCCCCTGTGAGTGCCATTAAACCTGTACAAACCTGCTGTGTCCAAGAGCTGCTGTCACCTGCTGTGCTGGGAATACCTGGATTCCCCAGACAGGGTCAGGCAAGCTCACTTCATCCACCAGGTCCCCAGCCCCAGCTCTGAAAGCTCCACTCCCAGTGCTTGCCCATGGAGGAATGATGCTGCTAGGAAACAAGCTGCCTGGAAAGAATCAGAATCACAGAATGGTTAGGGTTGGAAAGGACCTCAAGATCATCAGTTCCAACCCCCTGCCATGGGCACAGATGCCTCCCACTAAACCATGTCACCCAAGGCTCTGTCCAACCTGGCCTTGAACACTGACAAGGATGGGGCATTTACCACGTCTCTGGGCAACCCATTTCAGTGCCTCACCACCCTTGCAGCAAAGAATTTCTTCCTTATAGCCAATCTAAACTTCCCCTGTTTAAGTTTTAACCCAGTACCCCTTGTCCTATCACTACAGTCCCTAATGAAGAGTCTCTCTCCAGCATCCTTTTAGGCCCCCTTCAGATACTGGAAGGCTGCTGTGAGGTCTCCACACAGCTTCTCTTCTCCAGGCTGAACAGCCCCAACTTTCTTAGCCTTTGTATGGGAGGTGTTCAAGCCCCCCGATCATCCTCATGGCCCTCCTCTGGACTTGTTCCAACAAAGGAATAACAATTTCCTTCTGACAGCCACTCAAATACTTCAGCATTTTCCCTCCAGTCTGAGGATTTATATATTTTCCAGAGTGATTTTAATTTGTCTGAAGTCTGATGCTCTCAGCATCTACCCACTATCTACTTAAATACTTATTTTCTCATTCAGCATGGAGTCCAGCAGCAGTGCAAGCACCTCCTTGGGTCCTGGGGAAGAGAAATAAATACACATATTGCTTTGGTGTAGGCAGTGTTGCTCCTGGATGAGGGCAGCAGGCAGCTGCCTGCAAGCATCTTAGTCACCCTGGTGCTGCAGAGGCACCTGCCAGGATGTAGTTTGGATGACTACAATTAGTAGTAAAGAGGCATTAGGGGTAGAAGGAGAGGAGGCTGCTCTAGCTTGGCTTGGCTTAAGTCAAAGCCAAATTATAAGGCTTTGGGTTTACTCCCGGTGGCTCACTTCAAAGTGCCACCTGCTATTTTTCTGTCTTCATGTTGAAGGAAGCACGTCCAGTTGCTTGTAGCATGGAAACACTGCAAATCCATCACTGGCCTCAAACTGGTTCAAGTTCATCCACAAGGTATCTGCAGAGGGGCCAAGTGTGGCTAGCTGCTGGTGTCACCAGGGTCCTGTGAGCTGGCTGGGCATCGGCCAGGTCCCCAGCATCATCCCAGCAGCCCTATGCACAGCGGGGTGCTTGCATAGATGTCCCCTCCCCTGCCCCAGCAGGGTCTCAGTCTTCTCTGGCCTTATTTTTGGGCCTGTCTTTTCCACCTGACTGCCTCTAGGGTAGATGTAGTAAGAGCATGGGAGGATTTCCTTGCAGAAGGCTGGTAGCAGGGTTGGATACATATATTTTTCAAAACATCAGGACTGTAGTAGCTGTACAGAAGCTCTCAGCAGTCATCCCTGCTCCTGTGCCTATTTCCATGACATTAATCTTCAGTCCCTAAGTGACTTCCTGGCACCAGAGCACCAACAGACCATGGTCCTCAGTATGAAATGGCACAACATCACTGAATAACATTTGCTGCATTAGAAAGGTCTCTGCAGCATTCAAACCATGCAATGGCATGTTGGTTCATGAACATCTCTACGGTCACTGGCTTTCCCACCAGCCCAGGACCAGCTGCTGCACCACAGATGTGGTGGCACCACCACCACCATCCACTTTGTGGCTAAAAGAGAGAACTGAAAGCAAAAGCAGGAGAGAGGCACCCTGCTGCTCCAACACCTCTCCAGCAAAAAAATGGGGAGAGCTGAGAAAAACTAGCACGGAAACAGTGCACAAGCTGGAGCTAAACCTCAAGCAATGGCACAGAGGGAATGGGAGCAGACCTGGGTAGGAGCCTGGGTTATTACGGAGACATGGTGGGAGCTGGGCTGTGGCAAAGGGGGAAGGATTTTGGCAGCCTTCCCCAGGAGGTGCTCTTTCTGCCCTGCCATGTGCTCTCTGCACCAGACAGTTAAATTGCATCCCCTCTTGCTGTGCATCCTACAGCATGCTTGGATGTGCTGTGGGGCTGCTGGAGAGCAGCTAAAAGCCTGGCTGCCAACAGCCCTCGGATGGTTGCCCACTGGCTTGGAACCTCTTCCTGTGCTGAAAATCTCACTGAATGTGAATAACGTCACTGGGGGATGTGCTTGGAAGGCACAAGGAGGTGGGGGGATACAGAAGGAAACCCACAGCCTTTCTGCCTTCCTGGCAGGGTATGGGACTTAGCATCTGCAAGGGCTCTGGGTTTCCTGATGCCATAAATAATGGTCTCATTGCATTGACTGGCATCACAGCAACCTAACCTGGCTCCTTTTTTTCTTTTTTATATTCTCTTAACCAAAGGTAGTGAACGGCCAAGAGGAGCAGATCTTTCCCTAGAGGCACACATCACCGGAGAGACCTGCTTCTGGTAAAGAATAACTCCTCCTCGCGCTCCCCATGGGGCAGGGGTGGCTGGGGAGGAGTATCATCTAAAACCCCAGCTCCCCTGGCACGACTTTGCTCTCCAGTCACCTTCAAGGATGGGCACCTTGCTCAGTGCCAGGTTGTTTCTTTCTGTACATCCCAGGATGAGCCTCTGTCCTTCATATCCTCCAAGATGGGCTTGAGCTGAATGTTCTCACAGCTTTTCAGTGTCCTCCCTAAAAAGCTCCTCATTTTAGGGCTGTGCCATCCTTGTCCTATTGCCTGGGACTGGTGGGAGGCTCGCTGCGCCCTGCTATTGCAGGACACTCCCCAGAGCCCCGTTTTGGAGCTCACAGGCAGCCCCAGCCAGGCAGGGGCAGCACGGCGTGGCTGTGCCCACACTGTATAATACTTGCTGCTTGCAAAAGCACTGGCTGCCAGAGGAGCTGAATGCTGGGTTTCTGGCTATTGGAGCTCGAGGCTGTTATAAAGCAGCGGAAAAACATCCGTGATCAAGATGGCGTGGACTTAATGAGCCTGCCTGGGGTGGAAATCTTGAGAAACAGGAAACTCCAGCATCCTGTTTAGCATCTCAGTGTTCAAGTTGGCAGCAGGGACAAAGCAAGGGAGGCCAAGGGACACAGGGTGAAGGCTGGGCATGGGCATTGGTGTGGGGCTGGATAATGTGCCTGGTTCGGGGCAGGGTAATGAGCCTGGTACTGCAGTTCCAGGCAGCCCAGGACTGCCCAGGGGGAGCCCGTTCTCTGATTTCCTTTTGCTTTGTTACCACCACAGCCTTTCATATAACAGCCAAAGACAGAATACAGCCCAGCTGGGGTCCTGCTGTGCTCAAGAAGGTCCCAGTGTCACCTAAGCATGGCTCATAGGGCATTCCCTGCGCTGGGAACAATGGAGAGGGCACAGGAGGGTACCACTGGCGGTGTGTGACTATCCTCCTACCCACAAAGGCTGATGGCTCACTGTCCTTGTATAAACAGGATTCAACCCTGGCTGAAATGCCTGGGTCTGCATCTCTCATCTTCACACCCGCATTCACACAGCTCAGCTCTAACAGCTACACACAGAGAGCTGAAGCACAGCCTGAGAGAGCTGGAAGTGTTCAGCCTGGGGAAGAGAATCTCCGAGGAGACCTTAGGGCAGTCCTTCATTGCATAAAGGCGCTGGAAAGAAAGCTGGAGAGGGACTTCTGACAACAGCACATAGGGATAGGACAAGGGGGAATGGCTTTAAACTGATAGAGAGCAGATTTAGGTTAGATATCAGGAAGAAGTTCTTCCCTGTGAGGGTGGTGAGGCACTGGCACAGGTTGCCCAGAGAAGCTGTGGCTGCCCCATTCCTGGCAGTGTTCAAGGCCAAGGTGGACAGGGCTTGGAGCAATCTGATCTAGTGGAAGGTATCTCTGCCCATGGCAGGGGGATTGGAACTGAGTGAGCTTTAGGGTCCCTTCCAACCCAAACCATTCCATGATTCTACAATTTGGGGTATTTTTCAGGGCTGGGAGCAGCTGTGCCCAGCCCAGCAGTTCACTCGTGTGCTTGCACCCACAGCCTGTCTGGAGAGCGTGCCTGGCCTGCCCATGGCTAGCAACAACACTGCTAGCATAGCGCAAGCCCGCAAGCTGGTGGAGCAGCTTAAGATGGAGGCCAACATTGACAGGATAAAGGTATGAGAGTTTATTCATCCTCTCCAGGCTTTTCTATCACTTACACCAGCTCAGGAGTTGGCTGTCAGCTCAGAGTTATGCTGCTGAGCAGCTGCCAAAAGCATGTTATGGGAGCCGGGATGCGGTGGACGGCAGTGTTTATGGAGGATGTTTGTCTTAAGTGATCCCTATGGATGTGGCTGAAGGCAGCAGCAGATGCTTGCCCGTGGAAAGCCACTGGAAGCATCGCCTGGAGCTCTGCCAGGGGGAGGGACAAACGACTCTCCCTGAGGCATCTCACCTTCTTGGGAGTAGGTTAAACCCATGCTGTTTGTTGCACTTGCTGGTTGAAAGTGTGCTTTGGGCAGTGCTCGGTGCTCAGCCTTGAGGTTAGCAGGGCAACTCTGAAAGCCTGTTTCCTATGGAAGTCCTTTCCAGGAGGTGTTTCCTATGGAAATCCTTTCCAGGAGATGTTTCCTCTGCTTTGACTGCTTCTGCTCCACCCCAGTGGAATTGCTGCTTCTGGGCATGCAAAATCTCATTGGCTTCAAGCTTGAGATCCCAGAGGGTTTATGTTCTCCACTGGGGTGGCTTTGGATGACAGTCAGTCCTGAGCAGAGTGATGCTCTGGGTCTGGCTGCTGGCTGCAAGCACCTCTTTGTGCTTGCAAACCAAAACCTCACCTCTGAGGTCTGGAGCGAGGTAGGGCAGCTCAGGAGCAGCTGTGGATGTCCCTGCCGAGGGATGGGGGACAGAGCTGGCAGGGATGTGGTACCTGCTGAAGTCAGGTCAGGTGAAGGATGAGAATGGATGAAGGATATGAGGGATGCTTATGGGAGTGCATGTTGACAGTAGACCTTAGAGCCCAGATGTGAAAAACCATCCCCACGAGGGACATGCCCCATGGGACATGCCATCTCTCAGGTGGGATGTCCCCAGCCCAGCTCATCCCTAATGCAGGGCTCCTTCTATTCCAGGTGTCAAAAGCAGCAGCAGACCTGATGGCGTACTGTGAAGCCCACGCCAAGGAGGACCCTCTGTTGACCCCTGTCCCGGCCTCAGAAAACCCCTTTAGAGAGAAGAAGTTCTTCTGTGTTATCCTGTAAACCCTCGAGGAGCCTGACCAGCACTCAGGCCACCCTGAACACTGACATAGAGTTTTAGGAATGGGGACAACCTGCTAGTCTGCAGAATTTAAACAAAAAATAAGTAAAATACACGGCCTGGAAGCTACAGAGATGTGCATGTTTAAAGAACCTGGCTACCTTTGGGGGAATAAGATGATCTGCATTGAGAGGCAAAAGATCTGAAGTCTGTAGAGTTGCCTAGAAAGAAAAAAAAACACAACAAAATATGTAAAGAATAAATCTGTGTCACTTTTCTGCTCACAAAATTGTTTGATTGTTCCATATTTAAAAGCACCAGAGCTGTGCTGAGCAAAGTAACTGCTAAGGATGTGTATAGACTTCTTGGAATGATATTGTTGGTTTCTTTCCAAACTATTCTTTTTTATTTAAGTTGTCAGATATATAGCGACAGGTTAGATGAACTATGGTGTTACTCAGTGTTTGGTCTTGTGCGTTTTAGTTCCCGGCAGTTGCGTAGCACAGGGCCCCGTGGTGGGTTACCGAGGACGCGGCAGCTCCTGCCTGCCCTCCGTGTGCTGGCAGCTCCGTGTTCCCAGAGAACCCCACTTGCTAACATTTTGTATATGATTAGCTTCAGCTCTGCAAGTAAGAGTGAATCATGTGTTGTGGTTGGTGCTTCATACTCCTGTGACGACGTTCAGTGGTAGTGCATGAGAGTTTATCTCTGTTCATCCGCTCCAGATTTTTCTTTTGTATCATTTGACACCACATGCTGGTGGAAAAAGCTGTAGGGAGGAAACTGAGGCGATTCTGAAAGCAAAGGCAACTCCTGCAATGCCTTAGACGTGCCTGAAATACCTCCTTCATTAGGGTACCCCTGGGCGTTGAGGGGTAGCTAGAAATCCGAAAATCAGTCGGCCACTTCTTTCTGGGTCTTTCCTCTTTTCCTACACCTCTGTGCCTCTGCCCTCCTCGCTTGGTCCGTGTCCTGCTCTTTTGGCTTCTCAGCAGCATCTCCTCTCCCTGGGGCTGGATCGGGATGCTGCCCCATGGAGGGATGCTGCCCCACAGCGGGATGTTTCTGCCCCTTCCCACACCTACCGCTGCTGCCCCACTACAATGGGTAGAGATGGGGGAGCAGCATGGGGAGCATGGGGCCACCCCTTCATGGAGGTGCCTGATACCTTGTTTACACGCAGCCTGAGCTCTGTGTCAGGCTGGGGAATTACTCCCAGGTCCAGTTCATCTGCCGGCAGTGTTCTGGGGACACAAGCCACCTTCTTTGGATCTGCTTTGGATTTAATACAAGCGGATGTGGCTTGTCTCTCCTTTCCACTGATAAACAGCTCCTGGCTCTCCTTGCTCATCTACACTCCTGGGGAACTTTGGCAATCAGAACTTGGGGATTTGCATACAAAATTAGGTGGGTGTCACATAGGGGGGTTGGGGGTCTGCAGTAACCTGGCTAAACTGTAGTTCTGAATCAGGTATCAGCTTAAAAATCCCTGTGGATCCAAGAGGGCAATAGTCTTTATGTACCTTTCGGCGAAACTTTCTAGCCCGTAATAAGTGCATTTTTGTTTTTTCTACCTTTTCATACTCTTTTTCTAGTCTTCCACAGAGAAGACCAGTTTTTCTTACACTAGACTCCAAACTTTTGGCATCTGGGAACATTTATAGGACATGAGTAGCCTAGATTGTCCCAGTCATCCCACCGTGGCTTTCAGCCCCCCCTAACCTCGATCTTTTTACTACAGCTTACGTAGCTTTAGGATGAAGGATGGATGAAGTCATTTGTTCTGCAGCTGGTTTCACTCTTAATGTTGCAAGGCAGATGTGTAAATACCCCATCCCTGGTTTGTCTTTTGTTTTTAACGCTGATTTGCTGTCACAGAGAGTGAAGCGCAGCCGGTCTTACCCGGGGCTCACACCCCAACCCTTCTCCAATGCTGTCACGAAGTGGTTTGTAATAATTTTTTTAATGACTTCTGTATTTTACAACTTGAATTCTTAATATATAAATGAAGAAATAAAGATGCATGAAGGGTGTGGAGGTGGGGAGTTAAATTAACCTAAACTACTCATTGAAGGTGTTTTCCTTTGCTGGTCTTTATTTCACGTTGGTAGTGGTGTTGACATTGGTGTGCTGCCAGGTATTTCACCCCAGTATTTATATTTGCACAGATACGCCTTTGTTAGCCAAGTAGAGATCGCCTGCCAAGATCGTTTCCCCCCTCGCAACAGAAATACCAGCCATCTCTCCATCCCGATGCCGTTATTTCCAGCATGGTTTCAAATGACATCCAACTCTACCCCCAGGCTTTTAAACAAAAAATATCTGGAGTACTGGAAAAGGACTTTTATTTTCTGCCAAGGTTGCTGGTGGCGGGGCCAAGTCTGTCCCTTCAGTGCCAACCTGCCGCTGCCAGGCTTTTGGGGAGGGGGTGGTGGTAACCGAAAGCCAGCGCAGGGAGGTCGGCGCTGTGATGTAGCGCATCCCCATCCCATGTGGTCTCTGTACTCATTGGAAATAAAATTTTGGATTTGTTTCAAGCCTTTGGAGATGATGTTCTGTGCGCGCCGGCCCCTGGGGAGGTGGGTTTCCATCCTGGTTGTGGCTCGATCCTCTTCCCAGTGGGTTTAGAGGGTCACCCCGACAGGGTGTGTGGTTTGGCAGGAGCTTTGTACCCATTGGTGAGGGAAAGGGAAGCCTCTCTGGGTTTCAGCCACTGACAAGCCACATTCATGCAGGATAAGCCAGCGCAGGGAGGATCAGGCTTGTTCAGAGTACAACATTGCTCAAAATCACATTCAGAAACAGAGACACCTAAAGCTCTAGCTTCGGTGTCCATACCTTCTCCCTCTGCTTTCCTTCTTCTCCCATCCCTGGCAGTGAGTACAGGCTCTACCCAGTGTCACCTCCAGCATACCCACATCTGGCCCGCTTGGTCCAGCCCAGAGCAGGAATGGCCTCATTTGGGGCTGTTCTAGGGAGACTATGAGGATCCGAGTCCTGTCCTGGCTGCGGTGTGAGGGTGGGAAAGGGGTTGCACCCAGGCTGCAGCAAAACATCCCCTTGTTCCCCCTTGCACCCACCTCATTTCCCCAGTGCTTCCAGGAAGATGCTCTGCTGCTACCAGATTTAAAGTCCTGAATTTTCACTCTGGTTTTTAAGAGTTCTCCTGGCCAAACGATTTCCCAGTTAGGCAGCCAGCCGCAGCTTGAGGCAGCTTAGCCTCAGGTCATCTCTGGGCCAGGAGGAAGGTGGCAGTGTGGGTTTTTCAGTGAAACCCATCGCCATTGAGCTCAGTGTGGATGCTGTGTAGGTATTTCAATTTTTCTATGCATGTTAATTGCATTTCAGCAAGTGGCCAATGTTGCCCACTCCTGGGAAGATGGAAGAAGCATGCCCTGACTTTCCTGCTCTGGCAGGCTTGACTCTCAGCTCCCCATCCCTTGCTGTGTCCATCAGGCCAGCTTTAAAGCAAAAAACATTGGTGTCACTGCGAAGGAGCAAACTGTTGCTCCTGCAACACCTCGGCTGCTTGGTGTGCCAAGCCAGGCAGTGTTCAGCTGCTGCCATACCCTGCTGGCTCTCTTCCATTGCCAAGGCTTGTTCTGTTTCATCTTCACCTCCCCAGGCTTCAGCTCCAGAGCAGCAGCAGCACTGCCAAGCCAGCAGCATCTGCTGAGCTGGAGGAGGTGTGGAGTACCCAGGGAAAGCAGAAGTGAGATGCTGCTCCCTGCACACCATTCTGTTGCCTACCCCAGTGCCAGCACCAGGCCCTATAGGGCTTGTTAATGAGAATAAACCCATTTGCACTGATTGCATTCATTAGATGCAAGAACATTATATTTGCAGCATGGGAGGGGAAAATCAGGATGGGTTAGGAAGGGCAAGAGCTATCCTGAGGGTGATGAAGGCAGGAGAGGAGGAGGAGGAAGGCTGGAGAGCCTCATCCTGCTGCAGGCATGGGACCATGCTGGCACTGCCTGTGTATTTGTCCCCCCACACCTATTCAGAGGTTTCATGACCTCAATTGCTGGTCACCCTTGCTGGGATGGACAACATGTGACATTCACGTGGCTGAGGGCACGTGCCCTCAGATGGCCACACACCCCAGGGACAGTCCCAAGCTCCTTTTAGCTATGGTAGAGACTTTGTCCCTTTGCTGCTCACTTGTATGTTACCCTCTGTGCAGGTGTCAGCGACACGCTAAGGTGCTCATGGGCTCTGGCTGTGAAAGCCGAAGGAGGCAGAGCTGACTCTTTGTGAGGAGCCCCTGCCCTCAGTTAAACCACTCCAGGAACAAGCCAGAGGAGATACAATGAATGGGAGAGGAATGATCCTAAAGGGAGGCAGAAGCCTGCATGGTTCCCCCTGGGTCTCAGGGCAGCCATGGTGAGAGTTTGGCTCAGCGCCATGCCACCCTGCCACTGCAGTGCAGTACTGGTGGCTGTGCCGACTGCCAGCTGGAGCGCTGGGAAGGACTGGCATGGAGAGAAATGTCAGGATGAATATTGCATTGGCTCGTCGCGCTGTCAGCACCACGTCTGTGAAGTGCCACCCTAGCCTGGAAGGGATGAGGGACGGGGGTGGTCTCATTCCCATCCCAGGCTCATTGCCATCTCCACACAAAACCACTCTTGAACAGGGATCCTTCACCTGCTGGCTGGCTCTTAGTGCAGAGCCTTCTGCAAGATGCCACCAGAGCAGAAACTTCTCCTAGCCATAAACCACACAACCCCCCCAAGAGATGACTGAAATATATCTGGGAGCAAAGACTGCAGCAGCAGCATTCGCATGGAAAATGGTTTAATTCCAAGATGGAAGTGGCAAAGGGGGGGGGGGGGGGGGCGGTGTTCAGGCTCTCCTCCTGCCCTTCCTTGTGCAGAAACCCCTTTTGCTGCTCCCCAGGAGGATGTTGGAGCTGCTGAGACAGCTCCAGGCTGGGAAGGATCTGTGTGAAATAAGGATGACTCACGCATGGTTTGAAAGCTATAGAGGAAGGCTGGGTTTCTAAACCCCAGAGAACACACCAAGAAGAGAAAATAAGCACCCCTTCTCTGCTGGGTTGGCTTTTCTGTCTCCTGAAAGGTCAGTTCTGCTCTTGCCGAACTTCATGAGGGACTCCCTGGCATGTTAGAGTGACCAGGAACCACAACCCTCCCAAGGACAGCCTCAAAGCCCCCATACACGGCCAACCTGTGACTCCGCATTCCGCACAGCTCTTGCTGCGGGCTACAAGGCATGGCTCAGCGCTGCATCTGCGGACAAGCGCCCGTGCCCCCAGCCCCACGTGCAGCACTGGCCAGTGCAGTGCCCCACTGCTCCTCAGTACAGCTCTGCTCCCTAGTACAGCCCAGTGCTGCCCAGTACTCCTCAGTACAGCTCAGTGTTCCTCAGTACAACCCAGTACTCCCTAGTGCAGCCCAGTACTCCTCAGTACAGCCCAGTGCTCCCCGGTACAGCCCAGTGTTCCCCGGTACACCTCAGTGCTCCCTAGTACAGCCCAGTGCTTCCCAGTACAGCTCAGTGCTCCCCAGTACAGCCCAGTGCTCCCCGGTACAGCCCAGTGCTCCTCAGTACAGCTCAGTGTTCCTCAGTACAGCCCAGTACTCCCTAGTACAACCCAGTGCTCCCCGGTACAGCCCAGTGCTCCCCACTGCTCTCCAGTTACACCTCAGCATCCCCCCGCGTTCTCAGCGTAGCCGCCACCACAAACCCGCCCATTGCCGCCTGCACACCAGACCCCTCGCGCCCTAGGCCCCGCCCCCTGCCGAGGCCCCGCCCCTGTCGCTGTCCGCCTGCCGTCGTGTCAATAAAGCTGGATGAAGCGCCAATTCCCCTTCCCGGCAGCACCCTCTGCGCTCTGATTGGTCTTAGAGGCTGCCGCTCGGCGCACTGGCCAATGGGCAGGCAGAGAGCGCGGCAGAGGGTGTTCCTTCCCGTGCGGCCTGTGGGCCCGGCCTGAGCGCGGCGAGCGGTGGGGCCCGGCTGTCAGCGCAGCGGAGGTGCTGGTGCCGCCATGTTCCGCCGCAAGCTCTCTGCGCTCGACTACCACAACCCGGCCGGCTTCAACTGCAGGGGTGAGGGGCGCCGTGACTTCCTCCCGAGCCCTCCTTTCCCCCCGCTCTCCTCAAGCCACCACGGACCCGGCTCCCCCTGCCCCGGAGCCACCCTCCGAGGCTGGGGATTGCTGGGGCCGCTCGTTCTTCCTATTGGTATCCCCTCGCCTCAACGCGGGGGGAACCTCCGGCCTTCACCTCCGCGGTGCCTCCGTGTCCCCCGTGGAGGGGGAGCCAGGAAGGGAGGTGAAGGCCGGGAGGGTTTGCTGGGCTCCGAGCCTTAGTGCAGCGCTCTGCGCGCAGAGTTCAGCCGCAGCATAGCGATCAGGGAAAAGCACCGAGTTTAGGCCGGAAAAGCCGGGAACCCCAGGCATTATCGTGGTGTGCGCGGTTTCGGTGTCTTTGATCCTTGTTCGCGGGTGGAGCGGAAGGAGAGTTGCAATGCAGGGGTAGACGATGCTGCTGTTCTTAGTCTCCTCCTATGACGAGTCTTAGTTTATGTGATGTAAGGGGCAGGAGTCACGCAGAAAGCTCCCTCAGCTGGGTGTGGGGGGGGTGTGTTACTGGTACATATAACGTGTATCCAGCTAACAGTGTTAGGAACCGAATTTATCATTGTTTCACCTTTCCTTCAAGTTATAACTACATTCCCAATAAAAACAGTGTGTTGGCTGATGCCCTTTAGTGTAGTTAGTCAGTCATAGCCAGTTAGAATGGGCTTGAAAAATAAGAAACAATTATTGTTGAGTTTTGATCAGTTTTGATTTCAGTGTTAGATGTATATATATATGTGTATATTAATGGTAAAATATGAAAGAGCTCTGGGGCATCAGTATTTTTGTGACTCAGATCAAAACTTAAGGGCTTGTTCTTGCCTTTAAGGTATTGGTTAAATTTTTCTTTGTTTACTTCTCCCAACAGATGAAACAGAATTCAGAAATTTTATTGTCTGGCTGGAAGACCAGAAAATCAGACACTACAAGATTGAAGACCGAGGGAACCTAAGAAACATACACAGCGATGACTGGCCCAAATCGTTTGAAAAGGTATTTCATTGTTTCAAACACAATTCCGAATGATGATGTAAATGACGGTTAACAGCTGCTGTAGTTGTGGAATGTAAGTGACTCTGTTTGTCCCATCTCTGAACTTCTGCATTTCTAGGAATTTAAATGTATTATTAAAACCAAACTGTAGGAGTTAAGATGGTAGAACTTTTTGTACAGTTTTCATTCGGCTTTGTTTGGTAGTAGTGGGGTATCCATTCTAATGATTTATTTTTTTTTTCCTGATATGATTCAGTTCTTGAAGTAGGAAGATTGACTACAAATAAACAGCTTTTCTACATTAATGATTCTTACGAACCAAAAGGAAAATGGATTAGGCTAAAGTGTTTGTAGGCATTGCAAGCCTGTGCAAGAAAGCTGCTCAAGAAAGCTATGGCTGCTCATCTTGTCACCTCTTGTTATTTCAGATAGATGGTTTTCCTCTGCTAAGCACTCGGTGTGGCAAGCAGTGAGTGATCTCCTGAAGGCTCATTGAGCATTCCAAGTCACCACAAAGCTGTTGAGCATTCCTTCTTGCTTCTCTTTGCTTTCTCTCAACGCAGCCCTGCAAGGAGCTGGAAATGCTTCTCAGTAATGCTCATTGCTCATTTATCTCACTTTTTTTTTAACCCTGGAACTGTGTGTTTTGCTCATTGCCCAGGAAGATTGGAGTTACAGTGCTTGTGCTTTGCAGGGAGGAGCCTAAAGTGTTTTAATATCACATGCATAAATGTACATGCTGTTAGAATTACTGGCAGGTGGCACTGTTGTGGTATCAGTGGTATCTTTCCTGGCTTGGCCAGACTCTCCTCTGTGTGCCTGCCTGGAGGTCCCTGCCTGCTGGTGCTCTCCAGCCCCTGATGACCTTTCCGTCTGTGCTGCCAAAGTAGAGGCTATGGGGCACTTCTCCCCTTCCAGCCAAGGGGTACAGCAGAATGTTTCTGAATCCTACATTTTGTTAGTCTTGGTAGCAGTTTTGGCTGAGTCCTGTGTTCTGGATTCAGAAGGACAGTGTCTAAGCCACATTTTGCCCTCCTGTTGTACACAGTCCGTGAAGGGAAAAATGACTTCTGCTGCCCCCAGAATCCTCTTATATCAACATTGTGACAGCCTTAGGTAGCATCATTCCTCCTTCCTGCTTTAGATGGTAAATTTTTGCTGTGGTTTGTTCTCTGTCCTTTCTTTTGCCTCCACTTACTGCATAACATGAACAGATAGCAAATAAAGGGGCATTTTGGTTTCTCTGGTTGCTGTCTGACAATGAGTAACATTCATTAAAAAGCAGGTGCCACTAAATGGCAGACTTGAGCTATTGGTGGATTGGAGTGCTCAGATGTGTGAGATAGATGGGATGCTGCAGCAGGACATTTCACAATGTTGCTTCTTGTTAACAACTGTAAGGTCTGTGAGAAAGTGACTATTAACAAAACAGTTCTGTGCTCCTCCCTAATTCGTGCAGGTCCATAACAGCTATTTGTTTTCTCCTCTTTCTGCTCCTTAGTATATGAAAGATGTAAACTGTCCTTTCAAAATACAAGAGCGACAAGAAACAGTGGACTGGCTGCTCGGCTTAGCAGTTAGGCTCGAGTATGGAGATAATGGTATGAGTGAATTTAATACTTCAAAATGATAGAGAAGCGGGATTTTTCTGTTCAATTTTGGGAAGTATTTGTCAGATTAACACAATGTCAAAAGTATGTTATTTTCTTAAAAGAAAATACGATTTCATCTGCTTGGTTTTGCACCATGTTCAGATGTGAACTGCTGCTCCTGTGGGACAGGGCAGTAGTGTACTTGCATTTAATACTTTATTTCTGGATATAGCAAAACCCATTGTATATATTTATACCCTTCTTATGGGATTGCCTTTATGAGAGCTTACTCTAAAGTGTATTAAATGGATTTTCTGTAGTACTACATTTATTCAAATAAGTTATTCTTAGAGCCTTGTTTTACAGTGAGTAGATGCAGAACCCTTGGGAAGTAAGGCAAGGTTATGAAGAGATTGAGTTAAATCTCAACAGTCAGAAGCAGCTCATTTCCTTATAGTGAGAGTGCAGATAAAAATGTAATTACTGGTGGCAAACATAATAACAGCCAAAGTACTGCTTTCCATTACCTTTAATTCCTTGGACAGGGCTGAGCTCTGCTTAGGACAGGGGTGGGATTTAAATACCTGCAATCTGTAGAACTGTTTCTCATTCCTTCATTGATGGAGAAAGCGAGCTGCCTGTGACTCAGGGTTACGTAAAGATGGAGGAGCCAGGAGGTCTTGGAAAACCCCTGTGTGGGTTGTAGATGAATGCTGCAGTCTGTAAAACAATGCCTTCACTGGAAATGCTGTACTCACTGGTGAGAACCAGCTTCAGTCTGTAGCTCTTGAGCCCTCCATACACTGCTGATTGAGGCAGAGGGCCAATGCTAGTTGGAATGATGGATTTTTGAAGTGGTAGAACTGTCAGTGCAGCTTGTTCTGCCTTTTGTGATGAAGACTGTAGGAAGACCCTTAATCAAGAGCAGGATGTCCTGCATAAGTGTGGAGCCTGCTTTACTGCTGCTCTTGGATAGCACACAAGCTTTCTGCAGATGGGAGCTGTTGGGGTAGCTCATTAGAATGGCAGCCTTTGGACATATTAATAGGGAACTCCAGAATGTCAGTGTATGAGCCCAGAAGGCTCCTGGACAATTACCACACCTCAAAAATACAGCTGTAGCAAACTACAGCTTGGTACTAAACTTATAACTAGTTATTTTTGTCATTAGTTCTAATGGTGCTCATGTTTGCTTCTTAATTTAACAGCTGATAAGTATAAGGATTCTACCCCAGATGGTGCAAAAAATACTGATAATACAGCAAAAACTGCAGAACCGCTGATTAACTTGGATGGTAAGTGTGCAGCAACCTACTGTATGGGTACATCATGTGGGAATGTGTTCCATGGCCTATGTGGTGTTCTTCAGACTTTAAGCTCTTCTAATACTTTGATAGATACATTTCTTTAAAGCCTCATTTAAAGCTTTAGGAATGCAGAGTTTATATGTTCTTTGACTGCTGGCTGAAACTGCCTCTCTGTGAACAGTGTTTTGAGAGTTACTTGGTTCCACAATTTAATATTTGTATAATTTGCTTTATTTTCAAAGACTTAACACCAGGTTATTGTACACTAGAACATATGCAGCGTGTTTGGTGTTGAAAACAATGCTGCTTGTGTTTGGATGTTGTTCTGCAACATGATTATGAAGCCTGATGCACACTTTGATTGCTTTGTAGCTAAACTAAGTTGTTGCTCACTGCTGTTTATTCATGGCTTTACCCATCTTTGAGAACAATCCCATACCGGGGAGTCAGGAAGTCAGTTCTGCCTTTTGGAGCCAGTTAATCTAGCGCATATTTTTAATAATGATCATTTTTACAGTGAATAATCCCGATTTCAAGGCTGGAGTGATGGCTTTAGGTAATCTCCTTCAAATTCAGCGACATGATGATTACTTGATAATGCTTAAGGTAAGTTTCACAGTTTTATACCTTCTTTCTTCCTTCTTTTCCCCAGTGGCTGATACATGTGTAATAGCTTGTGGTGCAGAGTTAAATTATGACTTTTGAATCAAAAATAGAAAGTAAAACTCATCCTTTATGTGTCTGTTCAAGCATATAAGAACACAACATAAATCATGGGAATTAATGGATAATTATCTTAGTAAGCAGTTCATTTGTAGCTGAGTTACTGGAGTTCCAACACTGAGAACTTTTGTTCCAGATTTGAAGTATTCTTTGTGTTTTTAATGATCCTCAGAAGTGTTGAGGAACATGCTCAAAGGAGAAGATTGTATTCTAGTGCTAGCAATTAATTGAAACTTGAAGACATAGAAGCTGAGTGATGGAAAGGCTGTTTTTCAAAATGAACATCCTAGGGAGTAACCACAGTTAAAAGCTTCTTCCTCCTCTTTTTGTCCTATGAACTGTTGACTCTGTCATTACTGAAGTGAATTTAATTTGACAACTAATCATGGCTTTTAAATGTGGTTAATAGGTTAATTAATTTTCTAAAGCATCTTTTTTATGACTGAGAAAATTTGTAACTTACTGGTGGAACTCCATAGTTAGCTGTAAATTTTGGGTCGAACCTGTACTTTTTTTGAAGTACTGAATTTACTGAGACTAGCAGTCCTGAGTTCCTACTTGATCCTGCCATAATATGGAAATTAGATTTGTTTGGCACCAAAATAAACTCATTTCACTGAAAAAACAATAAGATCCATTTGTTACAGCACCTGTGATAATTTCTAAATTCTTTTTTAAGGAACTAAATGCTGTCGGCAGTGAAGTTTATATAGTGTGTAAGTCTATAAGAGGTATACTTAATAGTGTTACCACCCTAGCCTGGTTTCTTAATGAAATGACAGCCTGCAGTTATCCCATCAATCACTTTCTCATTCTCTTCAGCCTGGTATACTCCTTCGCTTTCCCAAACTAGCCTTTGAACCCTTCATCAGTCTTTGAAGAGTGGTGGAGACCTCATATATTAACCCCCTACCAAAAAACCTCCAGACCTAAACCCCTGCAAAAATCAGTGAAAAGGGGTATCAGAGAGAAGAGACCCTGTGAATGGTGAAATTGAGGATCTGCAGCATGAGCTCAGCCCTTATTAGACAGAGTTCCTTCAGGTGGGCTTACAGGATTGTCTCAAGGTTAACAAACTGTATCTGGGTAGGACCATCTAGTACCATCTAATTTGGTACTAGCAGCTTGAAGTGACCAGAATGGGGTTTCTGCTGTCTGCATTTGTCACTGTTGGTACATTTCTAGTCTCATTTTTCTCAGACAGAAGTGGCTGAGCAAAATCACCAGCCTGAAATTTTCTTGCTTTTAATTACAGTGAGAATGGATTTCTGCAATGGCAGTTCATGTTACAGGGCCAATAGCAATGCTAGTTTTCAGGGTTTGATGGTATTAGGATGTGACAGCGAAACCTTTTAAATTTTGTACCACAGTAAGCACATTTGCAGAGAATTTATGATCCCTGTTCAGGCCTGGACACTGGGGAGTGGATGTTTAGGGGAGGCCAGAGGGTGCAAGCATGCCACAGATCTGCCAGACCTTGACCAGAGTGGGCAAAGAGCTATCTGGACTCCTATTTTATTAATTTAAATCTGGGAAGTTCGTCAGAAAGCATCTGTGTAACACAGTTGGATATCCTTTTTTAATGCAAAAGGCACTCAAAATTCTTACACAGGGTCTGGTTTCACTGCTGGAATTTAAAGTTAAACTCCTCATCAAATCACTCTTGTCCAGGCTACTCCCTTCAGTTAGAAAGATTTCTGGAAGTATCATTTCAGCTTTAATCATGACCAGAACCAGGAGAAATCTTGGGAGAAAAACATGAAGCAGTAAGACTGCTTCTGTCACATTTGGCTACTCATCAGAGAAAGTTTGAGGAATGTGTTTGACAGACCCAGTTCTTCTGGTGGAAGTCTGCCTGCATGGTATTCCTTCAGTTATTTTTAGAGGCATTTACAGCTGTAGGTTTCAGTAACTGATAGCTCCAATACGATTTCATGCTATGTACTGGAGCCAGCAGAAAGAGATGAGCAGCAGGGTTGTTAAAATCAAGGCTGTTCTTGTTCCTGTGTCTAAAAATAATTCCTTTCTGCTCTCAGTCTTTTTTAAAACCTGGGTATGTAGCCTTGCTCCAGGTTTCTCTCTCATGTGGAAGATAGTTCAGCACCTACTAAAAGATGCTGATAGCAGGATTTGCTTCCTGAAGAAGCTATGTTGCTGCAGCATTAAAGGTGTGTGTTCTTGGAACAATAAAGATGGTGCTGCTGCTTTGGGACTGTGATTAGCTCATTCTGTAGTCATAGAATCATTGAGGTTGGAAAAGACCGTTAAGATCATCAAGTTGAACCATTAACCCAGCACTGCCAAGTCCACCACTAAACCATGTCCCTAAGTGCCACATCTACAGCTCTTAAATCCCTCCAGGATTGGTGACTCCACCACTTCCCTGGGCAGCCTGTTTCAGCACTTAAAAACCCTTTTGCTGCAGACATTTTTCCTAATATCCAACCTAAACCTTATCTGCCACAACTTGAAGCCATTTCCTCTCATCCGATTGCTTGTTACTTGTGAGAAGAGACCAACCCTCACCTCACTACAACCTCCTTCCAGATAGTTGTAGAGAGCAATAAGGTCTTCCCTGAGCCTCTTATTCTCCATTCTAAAATACACAAGCTTTATGACTGTTCCTAGTACCTTGCAGGTTTTGGCCCATCAGTGGCTGAAATGAATAGCATGATGTCCTTATCTCTTGGTTAAGCTCCTTTCCACAGCCAAAGAAACGACATCTGTGTAAGATACTACTTGCAAAGTATAGTGCTGTTTGAAAACATATAAGGTCTGAGTTTTCCAAGAAGTTTTTCACAGAATGGTGGGTTTGAGGTGATGCTGGGTTATAATGTTTCCCTTGGAACTGCAGAGAAATGCATCAAGACATAAATAAGGGACTCTCACCTTCAATGTTTTTCCTAGGCAATTCGCATTTTGGTTCAAGAGCGTTTGACGCAGGACGCCATAGCGAAGGCCAGTCAGTCCAAGGAGGTTCGTATATACACTGCATGAGTCTAGTGCCAGTTGTTCCATATCGAGGGAAGAAGTATAAGCATAAATGTTTGTCATCTCAGTCAAAACCAATTCTGTTTAAACACTTTGTTTAGGATGGTGGTGGAACCTTGCTTTATCTTTGGCATCCTGATTCGAAAAGACCCAGAGGATTATGGAGAGTAGTTTGCAAAGCTTTTTTTGTTTCAGTTGAATACAAAAAGGTATACTGATATGATATATCAGTAACTAGCTGTTCCCTGCCTAGCTGCTTGCTAGAGGATTACCCTTACTGTTCAGTGTAGCAGGCTGGCAGCATGCAGACAAATGTATGATCCAGCTTTTCCTCAGAATCAGCAGCACTGGCTGCATAAACAGGTTGAAACATTCCTTCTGTGGAGTGTTTGGCCTCGTGTACACCTTGTGTGTGTTTGAGGGATAGAATGTTGCATGTCCTACTCTTCCCCAAAAAGAGGTGAGGAAAGAAACTTCCGCGCTTAAACCTCAGATTTTGCAGAGTTATTTTCTAACCACAAGCAGGATGTTCTAGGTGATGGCTGTGGTTTTTCAGACTGTCATTTCTTAAACATCCCAGTTTTCCAGCTTTTCCCTCTGATATATGGCACAGCAGCTGCTGCATTAGTTTTTGGGTGCAGCAGGGAAGGTGGCCTCTCTTGCCGTGCAGGTGTATGTTTAGAAGCGTCCCTGCTAAAGAAACTGAGTCTGGGCAAAGAGCGCAGATCCCGTTATCTTTTCTAGCAGCTGCTCAGAACAGTTCATGCTTTATTTATTGCCATAATATTGCTTATGTACTAAGTAGCAATCCCAGGTGCTCTAAGTTGTAGTGCTGCAGTGATTTCCAGAAGCATTGGAACATCAAAGCTTTGGTTTTATATACCCATAGAACTGTTAAACGAGCAGGAAAATATGAAAGCAGCTGAGATCGCTGTGTTCATTTTATGTTTGATAACAAATGTTAATAAAAAAATAAAAAGCCGCTTTTATTTGCTGTTTACATAGCTGCACAGCTGACATGCAGGGATCAGAATGGGATTTTCTGTGTTTGGCCAAGCTAGCTGCTTTGCGGAATATTGAATTCTTTTCTTGACAAAGAATTGTTCATATTCGATCGGTGTTCAGAGCATCGTCAGGGCTTAGGTTGATATGTCACTGTGGTACGTGACACTGGGAGTTTATTCTCATTAGAAATGCTAAATTTCAAGTGAGGTGGAGAAGAGGCAGGGGATTGAAGGTGGGAAAACAGCTTTGTGTGCCAGCAGCAATCATCAACATTGTAATGTAGCAGATGAATGAAGAAAATTGCTTAAAACCAGAGGGAATAGCTGGGTTGCAGGATAAAAGGAGAGGAAAAATAAACCTCTTCTTCTGGTTTTGGCTGGCTTGTTAATGCCAAAATACTAGCCAGTGACGCTTTGTATATTAAGCCTTGCCCCTGGAAGCAGGTGATAAATGTCTGACTGCAGCATGGCAGACGGCTTTATATACAAAATGTCATGAGTAGCATGCCTGGCAATATCAAGATAGAGCGGGGAAAAGAAAAAATAGACTGAGAAAAATGTTCTCTGATTGAAGGATATATATGGGGACTCTGGTGAGGAAACTTAAACTGCTGTGCTTGTGGCTTAAATGCACCAAGTAAAATGAGATTTAGCTTGTTTGGTTGTCAAGGTACTTATTTCAAGATAAGACATAACACATGTGGTTGGGGCTTTGTTTTTTGGTTTGGGGGTTTTTGGCCTTTTTTAGATTACATTTTGAATGGCTGGTAATTCAATGTACTATCATGTCTAGATAGGATTCAGATTTATACTGGCAGGCTTGTACTGTATCATAGGTAGTATCAAGTACAAAAATGTCCTTCGGGATCACTGTAAGGATGCGCCCAAAGGCTATACCTGGGGCATATTTGAAAACACAACTAAGTGGATAATTTCTCCCCCCAACTCTGAAATCTGGAAGCCACCTCAGAGAATCTAGTTTTACTGTTGACGCTTCCAGTTACCGGGCAGGTGTTTGCCCATTGCAAGTGTTTTGTGCAGCATTTTTAAATTAAATGTTTGGGGAATGTGGCTGTGAAATTAAGCAGTCTGTGTAGTTACAGATTTAAAGGTGATCTTCATTTCTCAATCTAAGGATGCCTCAAAAGACCACCTCTGAAGGTGGCACTGTGGTCACTCTGTGTTGGAGGTACCTGTAGTGGCCCTGGGTAATTTGTCCACAAAGAACTGACTGAATCAATCCTTTGCTGCTTGTGTGGCTTTGAGAACACACCAGGGTGGCAAGGAGCAATTTGCAGCCCTATGTTTAAAATTATCTTCTTGAAACATTTATGTATGAAGTCTGATATTGTAAGAATCTGTCCGAAATTGTGAATCCAGAGGCCACGAAGATGCTCTGAGGGCTGGAGCACCTCTGCTATGTTGACAGGCTAAGAGAGTTGGGCTTGTTCAGCCTGGAGAAGAGAAGGCTCTGGAGAGACCTTAGAGCAGCTTCCAGTGCCTAAAGGGGCAAACAAGAAATCTGGGGAGGGGATTTTGACAGAGGCATGTAGGGACAGGACAAGGGGCAATGGCTTTAAGCTGGCAGAGGGAAGATTTAGATTTGCTATAAGGAAGAAGTTCCTCCCTGTGAGGGTGGCACAGGCTGCTCAGAGAAGCTGTGGCTGCCCAATCCCTGGCAGTGTTCAAGGCCAGGTTGGATGGGGTTTGGAGCAACCTGGTTTAGTGGAACGTGTCCCTGCCTGTGGCAGGGGGTTGGAACTGGATGAGCTTTAAGGTCCCTTCAACTCAAACTGTTCTGGGAAGTTCTCAAACTTCTTCTAGGAAGTCAAGGAAGAGGGCCAAGAGACCTGTGTGGCTAAATAGGGAATTGCTGGGTATGCTCAAGTGGAAGAGGAGAGTTTACAGGTCATGGAAGGAGGGGCTGGCCACTTGGGAGGAATATAAGGCTGCTGCTAGGGGATGTAGGAAGGCAGCTAGGAGGACTAAGGCTTCCTTAGAATTAAACCTGGCAAGAAGGGTCAAGGACAGCAAAAAGAGCTTTTTCAAGTACATGGCAGACAAAACTAACACCAGAGGCAATGTAGGCCCACTGATGAACGGGATGGGTGCCCTGGTGACAGAAGATGCAGAGATGGCAGAGTTACTGAATGCCTTCTTTGTCTCTGTCTACTCTGCTGCAGGCAGTCCTGAAGAGCCCTATACCCCTGAGACCTTAGATGAAGTCAGGTCGACGGAGCGGTTTGCCTTAGTCGATGAGGAATGGGTTAGAGATCAGTTGAGCAATCTGGACGTCCATAAATCCATGGGTCCAGATGGGATGCACCCGCGGGTGCTGAGGGAACTGGCGGAAGTCATTGCTAGACCACTCTCCATCATCTTTACCAAGTCCTGGGAAACGGGAGAGGTGCCTGAGGACTGGAGGAAGGCAAATGTCACTCCGGTCTTCAAAAAGGGCAAGAAGGAGGACCCGGGTAACTATAGACCGGTCAGCCTCACCTCCATCCCTGGGAAAGTGATGGAACACCTTATCCTTGGTGCCATCTTAAGGCATATCAAGGATAAGAGGGTTATGAGGGGCAGTCAACATGGCTTCACCAAGGGGAAATCATGTTTGACCAATCTCTTAGCCTTTTATGAGGAAATAACACGGTGGATGGATGATGGCAGAGCGGTGGATGTGGTCTACCTTGACTTCAGCAAAGCCTTTGACACAGTCTCCCACAGCATCCTCACGGCTAAATTGAGGAAGTGTGGACTGGATGACCAGGTAGTGAGGTGGACTGCGAACTGGCTGAAGGAGAGAAGCCAGAGAGTTGTAGTCTATGGGGCTGAGTCTAGTTGGAGGCCTGTAACTAGTGGAGTGCCTCAAGGGTCAGTACTGGGACCGGTATTATTTAATATATTCATCAATGATTTAGATGAGGGAATTGAGTGTACTATCAGCAAGTTTGCTGATGACACTAAGCTGGGAGGAGTGGCTGACACGCCAGAAGGCTGTGCTGCCATCCAGCGAGACCTGGACAGGCTGGAGAGCTGGGCAGGGAATAACGGGATGAAATATAACAAGGGAAAGTGTAGAGTCCTGCATCTGGGCAGGAACAACCCCAGGGTCCAGTATAGGTTGGGGAACGACCTGCTAGAGAGCAGTGTAGGGGAGAGGGACCTGGGGGTCCTAGTGGACGACAGGATGACCATGAGCCAACACTGTGCCCTTGTGGCTAAGAAGGCCAATGGCATCCTGGGATGTATTAGAAGGGCGGTGGTTAGTAGGTCGAGAGAGGTCCTCCTTCCCCTCTACTCTGCCCTGGTGAGACCCCATCTGGAATATTGTGTCCAGTTCTGGGCCCCTCAGTTCAAGAAGGACAGGGAGCTGCTGGAGAGAGTCCAGCGCAGGGCAACCAAGATGATTAAGGGAGTGGAGCATCTCCCTTATGAGGAAAGACTGAGGGAGCTGGGTCTTTATAGTTTAGAGAAGAGGAGACTGAGGGGTGACCTTATAAGTGTCTATAAATATATAAAGGGGGAGTGTCACGAGGATGGAGCCAGGCTCTACTCAGTGGCAAACAATGATAGGACAAGGGGTAATGAGTACAAACTGGAACACAAGAGGTTCCACTTAAACTTGAGAAGGAACTTCTTCTCAGTGAGGGTGACGGAACACTGGAACAGGCTGCCCAGGGAGGTTGTGGAGTCTCCTTCCCTGGAGACATTCAAAGCCCGCCTGGACACATTCCTGTGTAACGTTATCTAGGTGTTCCTGCTCTGGCAGGGGGATTGGACTAGATGATCTTTTGAGGTCCCTTCCAATCTCCAGCATACTGTGATTAGTGGTGTTCTTATCAACAAGTGGGTTAGATTTTAAGATAGCAGTTGAACATCCATTTTATTGAAGAAGCCATGAAAAAGAACCACTCTTTGAAAATGGAGTAACTCCAATGACTTATGGTCACTATTTTGTATTTAGTGTGTGTTTGATCAGCTCAGATTTTTTTTTTTTACATGTCTATAAAGCCTTTAAAATAAATCCTCACTGTTTAGAACATTTAGAACCTCATCATTGTAGAAACTAATAGTATTGAATGTTTTGTTGTGCCAAATGCAAGACATTTGGCAAATGCTCAGAGACAAATGTTGGAAATAAAAGTTACAGAGGTAGTAAAAGCAGATTGTAAGGCTTGCATTGTTGAACTCTAGTTTGATGTGCATGTTGCAACATGGTGAGTGATTGTTTAGCATGACTGCTCCTCTCCAGCTGGAGAGAGTGAAAGAGAGCAGTACTTGGAAATGACCACTAATGAAACTTTTCCTTGTACTGTCTTAATAAAGCAAGTGTTTAGAAAATGGAACATTTAGCTTTATTCCTAAGCTTAACACTTGAGAAAATGCTTCTGGGGATGTTGATAGAGGTTGCAAGTTCACTGCTTGAGAAACTCACTTGATTACGGAGTATTTTTACAGTTCTTTCAAATCAGGCAGTGCTTTGAAAGCTGGCAGCTGTTTGAAGGCACTAGTTCCTCAGAAAGTCTGGTTTGTGCATGCTTTTTGTTTGTCTGGGTAGCGATGTTGCTGGATTGGGTGTTCTCTCACAGTACTGCTGTTGGCCTTTTAAGGATTGAATGTGGGCAGCTTGTATCCAATGGGGTTTGTTTGACGAGTCGGGGCATTATTAAGCATGAAGATTTTTCTTTACAAATACTCTGGGTTTGATGTTTCGGGACACGAAAGCACTTGTGTGTAATCAAGCACGATGACTTCTCAAAGTTGTCACACACATCTATATAAGCAAAACTCAAGTGGCCTCCAGAGCTACCCACTGTAGTACTTGATTTTATTTTCCAAATATGCAGCATGACGTTTCTAATTGTACTTGAATATGCTTTTTCTTTTTGAAGGGTTTGCCTGTTGCTTTAGAGAAACACATTCTTGGTTTTGACACAGGAGGTAAGCAATTCTCTTAATGTTACTTCTAAGTAGTCTCGTCATGTTACTTCTAAAGACTGATGTTTGCCTTTGACAAAGTATATTGCTGTCAAAGATGTAGCTAATGTGTACAGTAAAAAACCCTGTAGTGGAAAGAATTGTTCCCTCACAGATTGTTATTTACGAGCACCCTTGAGCATTTTGTTTTGGAACAGAAAAGCATAAATCTTTAACTGTGGAATATGTTGTTTCAGAGTAATGTTTAAATAACAGCTTGTAATGGCAGCCACGTTTGCAAGTGGGAGGAATGCATCTCACTACTGGTGTAAATCGTGTTTCTACCAGTAGAGGACCCCTGTGCTGCTTCCCCGTGGTTTAGTTCCATAATTTACCTCAAATCTAATCCTAAACAGTACAAGTTGGTATGACCTGATAGGTTATTTTGTAAGCAATATCCAGATGACCTGGAACGCCTCTAGGTTGGCTTCATTTTTGCCTCGTGTACGCCTAAATTACTACTCGAATTGTTTCATACTGACTGAACTTGGCTGTGGCGAGGGCTACAGGGTGCTGAGCAAGGCTTTGCAGAGCACCCGGTCTCTCTCTAGCAGCAGGGAAAGTTGCTTCCTATTTCAAGTATGAAAACTACAAGCATGAACAAAGTGCAGAGCGTTAACTTTGACTAAGCGTTACTTAAGTCCTTCATGTCAGATGAAAATGCTTGATATGACTTCTCTTTCTGCGACTCACCCAGATGCTGTTCTCAATGAAGCTGCTCAGATTCTCCGACTGCTGCATATAGAAGAGCTCCGAGAGCTGCAAACAAAAATTAATGAAGCGATTGTAGCAGTTCAGGCGATTATTGCTGATCCGAAGACGGACCACAGACTGGGGAAAGTCGGGAGATGAACAGAGAAAAGCTTTTAGTCTCTTGTGTACTTAGTACAATTAGGAACTACATACAGCTCTGTACAACCCTGGCATGCAGTTTGAAATGGTATTATTTTATTGTTTTGAAAGAAAACAGGAAATGGAATTCTGACTTCTAAGGAATTATCATTTTTCTTTAAATAAATGAACTTGGGGAAAATAGACAAATTGTTCTGAATAGCTCTGAGTTGGCAAATGAGCCTTTTTCTTTTTCATTGTGTTTGGCTTTGTGTTGAGATGGGAGTGTTACACTAAGTCTCTGCAGATTCCTCTTTTGTTGAGGTCCTGCCATATGAACAGCTTGCCCCTGGCTTGCTTGCTGCTTCTCCACTCTCTACCCTACAACTGAAATACTTAAAAACTAAATCCAAAGGGAAACTTAAACCAACCATTTTATTCAATTATTGTAGTAACCTAGAAAAAGTGAAGCATTACATTGTAAATGGTATTTCTGAACATGTATCGGTCTACATTGGGTAGGTCTATGAAGGCACTTAGAAGAACCAACAAGCATGAACAGACCAATTCTAGCATATTCTTCTAATATAAATACTAAAAGACATGCATTGAGGCAGTGGTGAAAACGCAAGAGTTGTCTTCTGGAAAATCTTCAATGCCTTTGCCACATCACGTAACTGTTCTGCACACTGTTGGAGCACACATGGTCTCTATCTTCAGGGCTGTACATTACTTAGACCCAGCAAATACTGCATCCAAAGCTCCCTGTAGGCCCTTATTTTTTTGGCTTAAAGGACTGTTGGTCAGATTGTCAAAAATGAATCCATTCTTTGTCTAATAAAATTAATCATTTGAATAAGAAACTACATTTTAAGTTTGCTTGCCTAAGATCCACAGGACCATTTTTATTTTTTTTGGTAATATATTGATGTTTTCCACTTAAAAAAATACAGTAGTAAAGACTTGAGGTATCACTTCAAACAATACTAAGTAATCTTTTGTAGAAAAGTAGCTTGCTTCATTGGCCTTCGTTAAGGGTTTCTCCCCTCTTAGTTGTGTGCAGTGACAGTTTTCTGGGTCTGAAGTTCTTTTGGGTGCAAAGATGGTTGTTTCTCGAAATAGCAGTTACTATTTCCTGGCTGCAGAGAGAAATGGGTATCTTTAGCACATCAAGCACACAGCAGCTGTTTGTTAGACAATCAAGGGTGGGTGGGTTTTGTGGTAGGTTTTACCTCCAGGGCAGTAGGGATAAACTGCAGTTATTCCATAGAGATGTGATCGCTGCTCTGGAAGATACTCATCAGTAAAGGAGCCAGTTTCCTTATCAACAGCTATCACACCATCCCTGGTGATAAGGGGGAGAAGTGCTTTACTCACCTATGAAACTTGGTTTTTTTCCCCCCATCTATATACATTTAGGAACAGAGGCAGCTCAAAAGATTGGTCTGAACACTTGCAGAACAAGGGGAAATTAATTTCCCCCATAAAATCTACATCTACTTTGTTCAGTGTCTCTTTTTGGTGATCCAGTCACACAGATGGCCTTCCAAGGAGAGATTATCTCCCTGAAGAGTCTCCTGCAAGCATGACAAGCACTTAAGCGTTTGTTGTAATTGCTATGGTTGGATCGAAGTTTTGAGAGCTTCCAGCTGGAGTGGGAATAGAGGCGAGTTCCTGATGCTGAAGGCCTTGGGTGGTGGGGGGGAAGGGAACAACTGAGGACAGAATATTTTCTTTGACTTAATCTGGATTCAGAAATGTGCCAAGCTTTAGTTAAAAACAACAACAAACCCAACCACTATTTCTGTCCCTCCTGGGAAGCTGGGGTTGCTCCTAAACAACTTCTGCACTGAGATTTACAAGCGGGTGTTGATGAACGCGGCACTGCAGGAGACACTGAGTGTGCTCTGGTGAGGTTCCAGGACTTGGGGACCAGGGAGCAAGCTGGGGATATGTTTCATTTCCCCCCACTCTGGCTCAAAGGCCCTCCAAGCTGCTCACTAGCACAGCTCCACAGGGAGTATGGAACCTGGCTCCTGGCCACTTCGGGGAGCAGAGCCCTAGGAAATTCTCCTCAGCATTGCCAGCTGTGGGAGGGAGGGGGTTTTCTTTCCTTACCGTCTCCAGTCCGTATGGTAGAAGTGATTGGCGTAACTGATGATGCTGAAGGGGTAGTTGAGGTTGTTCTGTATGACACGCCGACCCGTGCCATCAGGGAATGTGCACTCCAGATGCTTTGTTCCTTTTCAAACACAGGACAGTTACTAGGCCACAAAAATAACCCCACCAAGCATGTTCTTTGTATTCACTGAATTTTGAAACAGCTTTTCAGCCTAAGGGTGTAGAAGCAGCTTATGCTGTGAGCCCCACTGACCCCGTTACACAGGGGCAGTTTGGGGCAGGACAGTGGAAGGGTGCAGAGAAGCCCACAGGTAGCAATAGGCTGAAGACGTAAGACATACACAGAATTACAGAACGGTTTGGGTTGGAAGGGACCTTAAAGACCATCCAGTTCCAACCCTCTTTCACAGGCAGGGTCACCTTCCACTAGACCAGGTTGCTCCAAGCTCTGTCCAACCTGGCCTTGAACACTGCCAGGGATGGAGCAGCCACAGCTTCTCTGGGCAACCTGTGCCAGTGCCTCACCACCCTTACAGGGAAGAACTTCTTCTAATATCTAACCTAAATCTCCCCTCTTTTAGTTTAAAGCCATTCCTCCTTGTCCTACCCTTACTTGCATTTATACATAGCTGGATTTCCCCTCGAGGTTTGATATGTCTTGGTCTGATCCATCCTGGGTGAAGAAGTTACCTGCATCTGCCCAACAGAGCAGCTTGGAGAAGGGGTCGAAGGTCAGGCCGTTGGGCAGGCCAATGTCCTTATTCACCAGGACCCTCCTGTTGGCTCCATTGACAGTGGATGTTTCAATTTTGGGTGCCTCACGATTCCAGTCCGTCCAGTAAAGGTTGCTTGGGAAAAAAAGTACATCATGAACAATCAGATACACAAAAGGAGTTGTAGGAGATGAGGAGCTTTCTCTTTGTTACTGGCTCTCTTGAAGAGAGGCCAGGTTTTCCCCTTAACAGTGCCTGAAATCTTTATTTGATTTGAAAAAAATCTCTAACAGAAAACCAGAATAATGTCAAACATGTTTACGGCGCAAACTGTGGCTCCTACATGAGGGCAAGTCTTAGGAGTAGCACAGTTTGTATCACTACAGCACCCTAGAGGCACAGCTTGTGTTTTCGAACACCAGGCGTGTTTCAAAGCGTTCACAAATAATGCACATCCTGATGCTGAAACAGCAGGTTTAGCCAGATCCTGAATTATTCAGTGAAAGAGGGGGTGGGGAACAGAGCCAGTCCCTCCTGTGGGTGTGCAATGTAGGATGGGTCCTTGGCACCCCACCGAGTGTCCAGCTCTTACACCTTGCAAAGCCCTGTGTGCAAATCCGCGCTGCTGCTCACCCTCGGACAGGGTCCACTGCGATGGCCCGGGGATTGACGAGGTCTGTGTCGAAGAGCACTCGCCGCTCAGAGCCATCCAGCCGGGCTCTCTCGATCTTATCCAGGCCGCTGTCAGTCCAGAACATGGCTCGGCGCAGGTGGTCCACTGCCAGCCCCTCGGGGCTGATGAGTCCTGCCAGAGGGATGGGCATGGTCAGAGCTGCTCCTGGACCCGTCACAGCGTCCTGACCCAAAGCTAAAGGATGTGAGGGCGCAGTGGGGAACCCCAAACCTGTGATGGGCACAGGCAGGCATGAGCCCTCTGCTGTGGCTTTGGGCAGGTTTGGGTGATGGGAGCACACCTGAGTTGATGATGGTCTCTGGTTCAGCACCTGGCTCCAGACTTGCCCGGCTTATGGTCCGTCCGGCCACATCGGTCCAATAGATAGTCTTCTCCCGGCAGTCATAGTCGATCCCCACCACGATGGAGCCCTGCCAGGGTTGGGAGAGGGACACACAGTGAAATCCTGCCTGGACCACAGCCAAGAGCCTCATCCTTATCCCACCAGCCAGCACTGAGAGCTGCCCAGTGCACTGTGAGATGGAGCAATAGGGAATGACACTTCAGATCCCTTTTCCCTGGCAAACCCACCACTCATGAGCTCCTACTGCACACCCCCCAGCTGAATGCTGCAGCAGAGGTTTTTAGGCCAGCTGTGGCAGGCACATACCCACATCCAAATGGGTTTGAAACCCTTTGGCTCAGGGAGAGACTGCTCCAACAGTGAAGCCAGCCCAAGGAATGACCTTTAGGATGGGGAAAGGGAATGCTTGGCGAGGTGTTTCAGTTCCCCAGGGTGCAGGGAGGGTCATGGCCCAGCTTCCAGCATTCCTCTCCCTCAGTCTGGCTTGGATGGAGATGCACATGGCCATGCTCCAAGAGGAGTCCAAGGAAGGGAAAAGGCAACTTTGCAGTAGAGACGTGCAGGATGGAAGCCTGGGGCCGGTGACCAAAGGCCAAGGGACCTCTGCAAGCACCCATGCTCCTTCCCTGTGCAGGCACCCCACATCTGTGACCTGTCCGTCTGCTCAGGGATGGCTGGAGGAAGAGGTGAGAGCACTCCTACTCCCTCCCAGTGCCACAGCAGCCAGCACAACCAATGTCCCACAAACCAACATCAACCTTCAATCAGCCTCAGACCATCAGAGTGCAGACAGAAGTGGTCCAGAGAGATGTGAAACACATCAGCCTGTTCCTAACTCCCTCCAGTGGTCCTGCACCCCAGACCCAATGCTGGAGATACTGTACGTGCAGGGAGAGCAGGGTCTTCGCCGCCTCCTTCTGCAGGTGCGTGCCGTTGAGCGGGAGGTAGCCAATTTGCTGTCCCTGAGCGTAGAGCAGAAACGTCCCTGTGGCTGGTGGGGACACATCCGGCCGGGGCGAGGGCCGGACACTGGGCGGTGCGACACTGGGGAGACCTGGCACATAAACAGGGGGGGACAGGGAGAAAGAGCATTGGCCCCATGGCTCGGTACCTGAGCAGGAACGGGGTGCAGCACTGAGAGCCCGTGCTCTGCTAAGTCGGGGGGGGGGGTCATGTTTGGGGTGCTCAGCTCTTACATGGCGGGGTGCTGCCAGGCTCCGAGCGCGTGCCCTGGATCTCCCTGCCGCTCTCGTCCACGCACCAGCAGTACCCGCTGTCCCCATGGCACTGCAGCGGGGTGAAGTTGCCCTCCACGTCGCACTGTGGCACATACTGGTCACTGCGGGGGCTGCCCCCGTAGTGCTCCAGCAAGCTCTGCCGCCAGCGCTCACACATGGTGGGGGGCCGCTCTGTGGAGCCTGCACAGGAAGGGCAACAGTCACCCCCTGTGAGGGACCCCATGTGCAAGCCTGGGGGGACTCAGGGCTTTGCCAGAGGCCCTGGTCCCCCTCTCCTTGCTGGGTGCCCCTCCATGGTGGGGTGCTGCAGCACTGACCTGGGGTCCCGCAGCGAGGCGGTGTGCTGCCCGGTGCCGTACGCGTGCCTGCGATCTCCTGCCCTGACGCATCCACACACCAGCAGTGCCCGGTGCTGCTGTGGCACTGCAGGGGCCGGTACCGACCTTCCTCGTCACACTGGGGCACATGCCCATTGCCCACAGGTGAGGGTCCTGGTGGCACCTCCCGTGGGTACAGCCGTGCATGTTCACAGGGGGTCAGCTGCTGGACGGACTCTGCTGGCAGCAAACACCCCTTGAGGCTTAGGGGGTGCCATGCAGCTCCCCTGCACCCACTTGGCACCTGGGTTTGGCCCTGCTTCTCCCATGGCTGCAGGTGCTGGGTGATGCTCTGCTGGCACCACTTGGCCTCCCTCCTTGTGCTGGAGCTGCCCTTCTCCAGGCCCCTCACCAGCCCGTGGCTGTCACCTCCATTGCAAGATGACACAGAAGGTGCCCCAATGGCCACTGCTACTATAACTCCATGGGCCAGGATGCCCTAAAGACCCAAGAGCCCCCTGATGTTCCCAACCACCCATTCAGCAGCACCCACACCTAGGCCATAACAGTGAAGCCCCCAGCTCAGTGGTTGAGCAGAGGATCACCTCCTCTCTCTTCAGCCCCACTGTCCCCACTCTGCAGGTAGGTGGGGACAAAGTTCTGCAGCCATGTGAGATGGGCAGGGACAGGCAGGGCTCTTCCTGTTCCAGCACTTTCCCAACACCTTCTGTTACAGAGCACAACAGCAGCCAGTGCTGCGAGATGCTTCCCACCAGCTGGGTGCCCACTGATCCCTTTGGGATGCCAACGAGATGCAGAAGGACCCAACCCTCCTTCCCCTCACCCGTCACGGGGAAGCACTGACCTGGGGTCCCGCAGCGAGGCGGTGTGCTGCCCGGTGCTGTACGCGTGCCTGCAATCTCCTGCCCCGCAGCATCCACACACCAGCAGTGCCCGGTGCTGCTGTGGCACTGCAGGGGCCGGTACCGACCCTCCTCGTCACACTGGGGCACATGCCCATTGCTCACAGGTGAGGGTCCTGGTGGCACCTCCCGCGGGTACAGCTGCTCGTGCTGGCAGGGTGTCAGCCGCTGTGTGCTCCCTTCCAATGCCGGGACAGCCAAAACAACAACAGAGTGAGGACACAAGAAGTTGCCTGAGGCAGAGCTGGGGGTATGGGGCCAGCCAGATAGCCTTACCATGAGAGCACTGGAAACCATCACCCTCATAGCCCGGATGGCACCGGCAGGAGAAGGAACCCTGAGTGTTGTAGCAGACAGCGGCTGGGTGACATGGGTTTTCGGCACACTCATCCACATCTGTGCATGGGGAAGATGAGGATCAGCCGGGACAGGGCACCCCGGCAGCCGTGCAGTACAGGCACCCTGCGGTCCCCCCTGCACCCCATACCGGAGCAGCTGATGCCATCACCAGTGTACCCAGGGAGGCACTCGCAGGCGGGCTGGCCCCCGGCGCGGATCAGGCAGCGTGCTCGGTCCCCTGGCGCACATGGGTGGCTCCCATCCTCGCAGGGGTTGCTCGCTGGTGCCAGCACTGCGGGGATAGGAGGTGAGGGTGGCTGGGGCAAGGCCCACGGGGCACAGGGGTGGGGTAACCCCAAACCGCAGGGCTGGCACTTACACACACACCCCTGCCCGTCCTCTGCCAGCCGGTACCCGCTGTGGCACTCGCACCGGTAGCTGCCTGGCCCATTCAGGCAGACAGTGAAGGGCCCGCACTGGCTCAGGCCCTCTGCGCACTCATCCACATCTAGAGAAAGGGGGAGACACCACCAGCAGTGGTGGAACACCCCCATTTTGGGGTCTGGCTGCTCCTGGCCTGGGGTGGGATGTCCTGCCCCAAGCTGCCCATCTCACATCTGCCACTTTCTCCATCTCCACAACACTCCCCATGTGTCCCCCGCAGCCTCCCATCACCCTCCTTCAGTTTCCCCCCATGAATCATCCATATCCTTGGTGCAGCTCTTGAGACTGTAGGTGCTGTGGCACCGCTTGACACCCCGAATGGCAGTGGCCACCACAGTGTCCCCTGAGGGACAGGATGCACCAGCCACCCCTTGCACCCACCCACAGCCCCACTCACCTCGGCAACCCCGTCCATCACTGTGGTAGCCAGCTGCGCACCCACACGTGTACTCCATCCCTGTGCCGGGCTGACAGCGTGCTGTTGCCTCACATGTGTGTGTACTGTCATGGCAGGGGTTCACTGGGGAATTCTCAGCATTGTCTGCAGGGGAGGTGGGTGTTAATGGGGCAGGAAAAAGATCTGGGGGATGTGGGGTTCCCACTCCTCCCTGGCATGGGCATCACTGCCTTGCCACAGCACCCTTGACCCATGCAGAGCCCTTGTGGCTGCAGGCCCCCAGTGCCAAAAGAATCCAGTCTCCTTTGGCTGTTTAGGGGCAAAGTGAGCAGTGGCTGGCACCCTGGGGTCAGCACCTCGGGGGGGTGATGGAGCTCACCTCCTGCTGAGCCGATGTGGGCAGCGAGTGCATAGCGCAGGACGTGCTCCTGGCTGTCATAGAGGGTGAAGGCGCGTGCCACACTCAGGCGCTGCCGGGCGAGCAGGCGGGTGTGCGGGCAGCCGGCAAAGGTGATGTTCTGCCGCAGGCGGTAGGACAAGGTCTGGTTGGCGGTGCCCGAAACCAGGACGTACTCCCGTTGAGCAGAGGATGTCACAGCTGCTTGACGGCAAGAGAAACCCCATCGTATGTGGGCAAGCAGGCTTCAGCAGAGATGCTTCTTGGATTTTGGGAACCGCACTGGGAACGGGGTGGTTTTGGGGTGCTCCAAGCAGGGCACACAGGGATGGCGCTTGAGAAACTAAACCCGGGGTTGAGCATGGGCTCTTACCTGAGCTGGAGTAGTGGTAGAGCTCCTTGTAGGGAGCGATGTGGACAGTGGTGTTCTCCTGGAGAAATGGCACCTGGCCCTGGATGTGTGTCTTAAGGCTTAAGTAATTGTCTGCCCCCAGGCCCTCAGCTGTCTGAGTGATGTGGACTGTCTCCTCCCCAGGGTAGAAGGTCACCTCCAGGTTCTGGGTGAACTCGGCACCTGAACAGGAGAAGGGAACAGGCAGCATTCAGATGTAGGATTTTTAGGGAATACATGCCCAAAGCTTCCCTGCTCCTCTGGTACACCCGTGAGGGCTCACAGCAGGGAGGTGACTGCCAGCTGAGCCTGAGGAGGTGATCGGAGGAGCCATGGGGCTGCCCCGAACCCACAGCTCTCACTACCTGCCCCACGCCACACATCACCCCAGATCTGAGCAACCCACCCCATCGCAAGCCATGTTCCTCAAAGCAGAGGGACTCCATGGTGCATCCCAGGTCCCTGCTCACCAGTGATGCTGAAGCCATTCTCGGAGCTGGGTTCCTCCAGGGCAAAGAGCCATGCGAAGAGCCCGCCGATGGGCAGGAGGGGCAGGAGGGCGCGGGCAGCGGGCTGGGGCACCCCGCTGATGGCTGTGTAGGTTCGGCCATCACTGCCCACGATGTATGCGTGCAGGTCGACGTCCTGGAAGCGGACGGACGCCTGTCCCACCGTCAGGCTCCCGCTCACCTTCCCGTTGAGGCGATGCACAGCCCCTGGGTAGGGAGATGGGCACCCCTGGCAGTGGCCACCCTGGCACAGGATGCCCGTCCCCACCACTGCCCCACATACCTTCAGGCAGGCACTGCCGGCCATTGCCATAGTAGGTGGCCCGGCAGTGGCAGCAGACACCGGTGGCGTAGTCAGTGCAGAAGGCGTGCGGGGAGCAGCGCTCGTGGTGCTGGGCACATGTCTCTCTGCTGGCTGCGCTGTAGGTGAACACTAGGGCCAAGGGGAAAGGGTTGGGGACATGGTGAGAAAGCCACCCCTCATAGGGGGTGGGCACCTTGCCTCTTTAACCCAAAACCACCGTCAACACTGTTGGGAGACAGGCCAGCTGGTGACCCCCAAAAGAGCTTCCCAGGATGCACAGGGAAGGCTGAGGGGGTTGAACCTGTTGCCTGATTTCAGGCAGCTCTGACAGAACGTGAGAGATCGAGTTCCTGCTTATTTCTGGGAGACAGCAGCCCAGAGACGGGGCTTTGCTCCTGCAGGCACACGCCACAGTGGCTCTCCAGCCCACTCAGCAGCGGTGGGGGCACAGGGCCAGCCCTGGCCCCATGCCAGGACCTGTCCCCTGAGCTTCCTGTGCTCCAAGCTTCCCTCCTCACAATGTGGGGCAGAGCAGCAGCAAACCCAGCAGGCAGGGATGTACGGCGGACAGGGACATATAGCTCCGGCAGCCCCTTGGCAGCAGGATTTGGCTGGGAGGAAAGGAGCTAGAAGGGCAGCAGCTTTGGAGGGGCAGTGCCAGCCCACACTACCTCCAGCCCCAGCTGCTTGGGAAGAGATGAGCTTGCAGCAAAGAGGCGTTTTTTAGGGAGCCACCGGCCATGAGATGTCCCCACTCGGTCATCGGAGGGGCTGTGTCCACTCACCATCAGGGTTAAAATGCACGTCTTCCTCAACACCGACACCATGATGCCCAGAGCTGTAGGAAGAGGGGTTGGCAGAGTAGCTCTGCTGGGCACTGCCATCCACATTGGGGTGCAGCCGGCGGCTCTGCTCCTGCCCCAGGGATGCAGGCAGCCCCTTGGGGACAATGCCCTGCAGTGTGGGGGCACGGGGTCCATGGTCAGGATGCAAGGTGTCCGAGCTGTGCTGTGCCGGCAGCTCCATGGATTTGTGGTCAGCACGGCTGTAGTGGTCGGCACGGCTGTAGAGTGTGCGGGTGTAGTCGGCACTGCTGGATGCATGGCGTACAGGCACAGCTCCTGGCTCCACATGCTCTAGTGGTGCCACACTGCCCACGTGGAAGACCCACACGCCTGGTACGCCCGTGTTGCTCTCCCTGCAGAACAGCAGCACACAAACACATCCATCACAGCCATGGTGGAAAACCCACCCCGAAGGTACCGGCCCTGCTTCACACCACCCCTCCCAGGATCACAAGCACAGCTCCCAAAAAGCTTCTGTGCACATGGAGCTGAGCCCCCCACCTCAGCCCATCACCCCAGACTGCGTCCCTCCTTCTTCCAGCCTTCCAAAGGCTCTGAGGGCTGGGAGAAGGTGACCCCAGTCCCCCTGCCCACCCCACACGGCCCCCAGATACCACGCACCGCTCCAGGTTCCGCAGAGCCGGCTCGCTGCTGGCCAGGCTGTGGAAGAGCCCATCCCTCTTCGGGTCATCGCCATCCCCCCAGCTGAAGCCCACCCTGGCCGGCAGCTCCAGCTGGACGTTGTACGACTCCTTGGGCCGCGTCCCCAGGAACTGGAGGCCGCCCTCAGGGTAGAGGAAGATGGCATAGGTGTCCTCATCATTGTAGGCTATGACTGCCTGGAAGGTGTTGAGCTGCCAAAGGGACAGCAGGACAGACAGACGTCAGGGAGGGGCAGGATGCCAGCAGAGGACTGAGACAGGGAAGGGGACCAGGGATGTGAAAGGCAGTTCCCCACACACCACATTGCATACAAGTGTCCCGAAAGAGCCCTTTATCAGCCTGCAGAGAGACCTCCTGGGCAAGGGCAGGAGCAGGGGCTGCTTGCACATGGCCAAACCCCAGTGCGATGTGCTGGGAAGGACACTTATCATCCTCCACAAGAGCCCATGACAGAGCCAGGCCACCCCCTCTCAGCTGCATCAGTGCAGGGGTGTCCCTTGGAACTGTCACCAGGGAGGTGACAGCCCTGTACCATGATGCCCAGAAGCATCCCTGGCCATGTAACCCATGCACCAGGCTGGTGCACTGCAGCTTCCTTACTCCCATCCTCCACCTCCTATCCTGCCCCTGACACCAGCAGCCCCTCTCCATCTCATCAGCATCAGAGGAAAACCTGCATCCCTCCCCCCGCTTCCCTCGAGAACAATTTTAGCTTGGTTTCCTCAGGAAAAAACATGCATGTGCTCCCGCCTTCCCCACACCCATACATCCCGCTATAGGCACACTGGCTGCCTGCCGTGCCAGCCCTGTGAGCCTTGGGGCCACGCCAGCCCTGAGTGAGGCTGTGCCAGGGAGTGGGACCACAGCAATAACCCATGGGTGGACAGGCTGCAGTGAGCACAACCCTCATGAGCCACATCGTGGTCACCCCAAATGAGGGGAAACCAATGCTTACAGCATTTGGACCAACCCCCCACTCCACATCGGTCCTGCTCTCTGATTCAATAAATATAAGCACATAGCAGCAGCAGCCCTTCCCCATGAGCTGCAGGGAGCAGCAAGCAGGGAATGTGCCTGAGTAAAGGAAAAATGATTAAAATCCCATTTTCACCCCCAGAGCAGCAGGTACGGGAGTGGGGGCTCCCCCCCACATCACCCCCCAGCCCAACCCTGCCTGTCCTTGCAGCACCAGCCCCAGTTTTGGGGTGTGGGGCCCCCAGGGCATCGCAAGGCTTCCTGGCAGCCCCGCAGGATATAAAGAGCCTTGTTGTGTGCGTCGCACACTTGGGCATTCAGAGACCCCGTGCAAAGGCGGCCAAGAGCTGGGGGGGACAATCCCCCCCTTGGGGCTGGATTCCTCCCCCACGCAGCCAAATTGCAGCGGCAGCTGCAGGGCTCATTTTGCCTTGTGGTGGGCAGTAAGGGGGGAACCAGGGGGTGACTCTGATGTTCTGGCACTGTGGGATGCAGGGCAAAGACAGGGAGGTCAGGCCCCAGTTTGTGGCTGACTGCTCCCGGCAAAGAGCTACAAAGGGCAAATTCCAGCCCAAAGGGCAAGTTTTGCTCCTGCAGAAGAGGGGTCAGCTCTTGCCCTGCTCCCGCAGCCCTGGCAAGTGTCACTGCAGGGAGTAGGAGCATGATCTTAAGGTCCTTTCCAACCCTAACCATTCCATGGGCCTATGTCCCCAAGGAAGGGGATGGGGGAGCCTCTAACCCCCCAGGCTTAACCCAGGTTTCTGCTTGTGATGCTCAAAAAAAGATGAGTGGCTACTTTCCAAAGCAGGAAGTACAGGCTTCGAAGTCAGTCCTTGTTCTGAGCAGCAGGAAGGCAGATTTCAATAAATGGCATGTTGGGTAAGAAAAAAGTGGTTTGGGGGGACCTTTCTAGCAGTTTTTTAGCTTTTTAGCTAAGAGGGGATTCAGCAAAGGATGGGCACAAGCTGCATTTCAGTGGGTCTTGAATGAAGCCTTCCCTTTCCTTGCTTCCAAGCAAGACCAGTTTCCTTTTAAAACCCGAACCAAATTCTCAGAGAGGAAAAACAACAATCAGGAAGAGGAGGCTGCATTTTTGATGGCTGCAAGGTCGCTGCGAGGCCCCTGATGGCATCTCTTCAGCTGCTTTCCCAAGTTTTAAATTAGAGGAAAAAATGTGCGTTGTTTCCTTCCAAACCTCGTTTTCTTCCCTGCTTGGCTTCACTCTCAGCAACCCGCTACCAAAGGGCCCCGGAGCAGGGGGGATAGCGGCAGGGACAGCTCCTGGTGGCTTGTGGGGATGTGGTGGCTGTTGATGGGCTTTGGGTTCAGCCCAAAGCGGCGAGAGCCCATCACCCATGGCACAGCTCCTGGTGCTCATCACAGGAGTTTTCCTCTTGCAGCTCTTCGCATTCAGCTTGTTTCAAAAAGCCCATCCTGCCAGCAGAGCATCACCGTCACCTCTTCAGCACGTCATCAGCCTAAGGTGACAGTTCATGCCCCAGCAGCAGCTCCATGGTTTTCAGGGAAAGGCAGCGCTGGAGGTCCACCCACCAAGAGGTTTATCAGCCCATGAGAGGAGAGCACAGGTCATCTCCCGACCTGGTGAACACATACAAGCTCGTTTTCCAGACACAAAAATCAACCCACAGTGGAAACTCTGAAGCTGGTTCCTCACCAGCAGTGTTATCAACCTGCAGGCAGAAGGAAGGAGCAGCCCCAAGCCACCAGAAGCAAGATGGGTGAACCACCAGCTGCCCCTGGCCCAACTATGCCCTGCAAATCCAGAGCCACTGGCACTGTAAGCAGGGAAAAGCCTGAGCAGTTTCAACCATGGAGTTGAAGGCAACCTCTAAACCTCTTCTGCCCATCAGCAAAGCTGACAGATCCACCACTGCTGCAGCTCTGAACAGAGGAGAAGCTCCATGTCTTCCCCAGTGTTCATCCAAGGCTGGATCCACCATCCAGCTGCCCAGAAAGATGCAACAGCATTTTGGGTGCTACACAAGGAAGACTTATCCTCCCATGACAGGTAAGGATGGGTGTCCAACCTCAGCCTATTGACCTCACCTTCCTGGAGGGCTCGGTGTCCTGTGAGAGCTCCTGGTAGGCTCCCACGTCCTCCCAGGTGGCGATAAATGCATTGGTTGGCAAGAAGGAGCCGGTGGTGTGGGGGAACCCAGCCTGGATATAGCCCACAGTCTGGTCCAGCACGTCCGGAGAGTTGTCTTGCCGATAGTAGATGTTCCCTCTGTCTCCGGAGGTGTCGAGGTCAGCCAGGAAGGGAGCAATGACAGGGAAGTCTGTGGGGAAATCATCATCCACGTACTGCGTCTCCCTGGGGAAATCCTGGGTGGAGATGACCCCGTTGGTCCCCACCTGCAGAGAGAGCATTGCAGGGTGCTCAGGGGCAGCAGAGGCACCTCAGCCACTGTCTCCCTGCCATGTCCCTCCCTCCCTGCTGGAGCAGGGCACAGGGCTGAGGGCCCTAAGGCCGCGTGGCCCCATCCGCCCAGGGAAAAAAACAAAGACCCCGGGCTTTTCCATCCCCCAAAGAGCTGCAGCTCAGGGGCTGCCCCAGCTGCAGCCACGGGGAACAGCTGCAAAAGAGAAAGCCCTCTTGTTCCTCTGCAGCCAGACACCGGGCATGAGGTGGCAGGAGCGCGGTGGAGGGGGGAAATAGATGGAGAAAAGGGATGCATGGAGGAAAGTCACGTGCGGTGGTGGAGGCAGCAAAGACACACATGGAAGGGTGGGGAGAAGCAGCAAGGGGAGATAGATGTCCAGGCTGGGGAGGACGGGGGTGAGCGGGAGGAGGGATGGAAAGACAGAGCGGTGAAGAGATGGGAAGAAGGAGAGATGGCGGGCCAGGGGCATGGAAAGGAATGTGGGAAGTTGGAGAGGCAAGGAGGGATGGAAGGAGGGAGGTATAGGGATGGGAAGTATGAGAAGATGGAGGGCAGAGGGAGATGATGGAGAGGAGGAAGGGGTCCGCGGGTAAGAAGGGCAGGGCCAGCCGGGACTCACGTAGAGGCGGCGGGCAGCGCGGCCGTAGAGGCGCGGGGCAGGGCGGAGCGGCACCCCGGGCGAGCTCTCGTCGTCGCCGGGCCGCAGCCGCGCATCGCCACGGGCTGGACCGTGCGGCAGCAGCCCCGGGCGGGGCAGGGCTGCCCCCACCGCCAGCGCCGCCGCCAGCACCGCCGCCAGCGCCCGCATCCCGCCGCCGCCGGCCCACGGGACACCCCCGACGGCGTCGACAGCACCCGACGGGGCGAGCCGGATCTGAGCGAGGGAGCAGCGCGGAGCGGACCCGACGGGGCAGCCCCGACCCGCCGGAGGGAACCGCTGCCGCCGCGGCCGGACGGGGCGCGCCGCCGGCGGGGCGGGTCCAGACCGCGGCCTCGCTGCCATTGGATCCCCCGGCCCCGGCCCCGACCAATAGGGTCTTTCCCCAAAATGCGCCTCGGGCTCAAGCCCACCTCCCACTGCCGCCAACCCCCCCCCCCCCCCCCCCCTCCTCCGGGCTGGGTACCGCGGTGGCATCCCGGGAGATGGGGAAACCTTCGTCCCCGGGGCCCTGCATCCCCCGCCGGGTGCGGCGCCCACGGAGCCAGGCCCGCAGCCAGTGGGGCAGGGGCCGGGACGTGGGCGAGAGGCCCTGGCTGCTCCTCACTCGCTCCCCTCGGATCCCGCTCCCTGGAGCCGGGCAGAAACGTGACTCCTTATCCCCAGGGGACCGAGGGGGGAATCCGGGGACACGACGACTGGAACAGCCACCCGGCCAAAATATGTCATGCAGCTCAACTGGCAAGCTGTCAGCGAGCAGATGCAGCCGTGGGCTCCCCACGCATACACGACAGCCTGGGCGCAGGATTGATGGAGTTTATCCACTCTCAAACCATCATCCCCACCCAGAGAGGTCGAGGACCCGAGGGGTTCCCTGCCTTTGGGTTGGGAGCACCCACAATGATGGAGAAAAGGACAAGCGCAGATCCAGGGACCTGGACTCACTGAGTACTCCTGGAAATCCAGTCTGGGAGCAGCCAAAAGCTCTGCTCTATCTTCCTGGAGCACTTCCCGCTTCCCTGGCTCCAGGCCAGTGTTCGTATCACATCTGTCCCAAAATGTATACATGCCCGAGGAATGCCAGATAATAAGGAGAGAAGTGTCAAACCCTGTAGGCTGACGAGAGAAATAAATCAGGGACACATTCATGGTATTCCTGGTAGGAATCTTCACAGGGGAAGCAGCTGGATGCCCACTGCCCCATCCCTGTTGCAGTGACAGGGATTTGTCACTGCAGCCCCGGTTCCCTCCTGCAAGCTGCCGCATGCCGGGCATCCTGGAAAGCAGCTCCCATCCGTGCCGGGGCAAAGCTCATTTGCAATCCTGTCTGTCCTGGCGAGTGTGGCCTTGGGGGCCACATCTGGACAGGCTGCACCCCCTTGGCTACAGTCAGCTGGCTGGCTCCGGACCTTGGAGGGAGACGCCTCGCCTGGCCATGGAAAATCATTAGGGCTTGGAGCAGGGCTCAGGCCAGCTGGATGCGGTCTGCAGCCTTCGAAGAGCTCTCCGTGCCAAGAAAATGGCTTTCATTTGAAGCTCAAACACCTCCAGGGGTCTCCAGGGAAATCAAGCACTGCAAGGAGCCTGCAGCCCCTCTGCCTGGGGAGACCCCAGCTGGAATGTCCCTCCCATGGGGAACAGAGGCATTTGGTTGCATCTCGGAGGTGGTGATGGGTGGGTGAGGACCAACAGACACAGCCTTGCTGCCCTTTTGGGATGCTCGAGGGCTACTGAAAAAACAAAAAGAGGCATCCCTGCAGGGATGGAAATGTTGTAGTTATAAATGTCTGGCTGCTGCAAGGGAAGGACCCGGGGGGATTTGATTTGCAAGCTGCTACAGCTGCTGTCCTCAGATATTTCTTTAAGACACTTATCTTCAAGTGCATTCTTTAAGGGATAAATTACCTTGGGTCTTCAAGGGAGGAGCTGCTGCCCCCATGAGTTCCCCACACCGAGTCAGCCAGTTCTGCCCCACACCTAGGAGAAAAGGGCCCCATGGGCCCCGAGGACCCTTTGCCATGTGGAAGGGGCAACTGCCAGGAATTCACCACAGGCTTTAAGATTCTAAAAATGCTTTTTACCACCCCCTCAGCAAAACTGGTACCAGTCAGTTAAAAAAAGAGGCAGCTGGGAAGAGCTGGAGTCATGCACTGACCTTGGGAGCAGAATCCCTGGAAAGAATGGCTGGGACCCTCACAAATTATGAGGATGGGTATGAGGACAGGTATGAGGACACAGATGGAGATGAGGATAGGGATGGGGATGAGGATGGGGATGGAATCAGGGTTGAGGATGGGGATGAGGATGGGGATGGGAACTGTTATAGGGATGTGGATGCAGATGAGGATGGGGATGCTGATGAAGATAGGGATGGGAATGGGTATAGGGATGGGAACAGGGATGGATATGAAGATGAAGATGGGGACAGGGACAAGAATGGGAATGGGAATGGGGATGAAGACATGGATAGGGATGGGGACGGGGATATGGATGGGGACAGGCTATGCTATGCTGCAAAAGGAGGTGCTTGCAGGGACTGATCCCTGTAATCACTTCCATGTGCCTCAGCAGAGCCTTTGCCCAGGGTGGGATTAGCCCTTCTCATAGCTTGGGCATTAAAAAAAAAGAAATCAATAGGCATTTACTTGGTGGCATTTGGGGCAGAAACAGATGTGCTGAAGTTGGAGGATGCTCGGGGGGGGGGGGGGGGGGGATCCAGATGGACGTAGAAGCCCCACCACCATGGACACTTACCACTCCCTCTGCTAAAATGGACAAACCAGGACAAACCAGTCACCCCCCAGCAGCCCCGCGGTTGGATTCCTGCCAGATGTGACTGCTGTGGGGGGGGCATTAATCCCCGTCCTGCTGAAGGCTCGCATTCACCCTGGGCTCCAATGAGGATGAGGAAGGGCAGGCGAATCCCTGGATCAGAGGCTGTTCTAGGCAGGAAATCCCGGCAGCCTCTTCCCGAAGGCCTGTCAGCCCCGGGGATCTGCAGAGATAAGGGAAGCAGCAGGAAACATGCATCTCTCCTGGGGCGGTCAGGAAAGGAAACTTGATTCCTGGTGACCAAAGCGGGGTTGGAGACTGCAGCAGAAAGCAGACACGTGCACTGGGATGGTTCAGTGCTTTGGGATGTCAGGCAGGAGCAGGGGTGGTGTGAGGCTGGGGTAAGAGCAAGGCTTCAACCAGCTCCAGCATGGCAATATCCCGTTGCCAGCTGGGTTAGTGGGTCACTGTAATAGTGCCCTCGGAGCTTTTGTCCTCCTGGTTATTGGAAACCAGTCCTGCTAGAGGCTGGGCTATTTGGCAGGGAGGGCAACAAGCTGGTGCCATAAACATCCTTCTGGTTTGGTTCTCCTGCACGGAAGGGCAGATTGCTGATCTCCTTGGATCAGCATACGCAAGTATTTTGGCCTTATGTCCTAAGAAAAAAGAGACGTCTAATGGGGGTCATCCCCCCCTACCTTAATAGTTGGAATCTGCTGGATAATTTCAGCCAAATCTGACAGTAGTGTCTCTGAGGGCCCATAAGACCGGACAGAAGAAGAAGAGTCTCTATGAGCTGCCCTCTTTCCTGAGAAGCTGGGCACAGCCTCAGGTTTGAGCTCAACCCTTATGAGCCATCTGAGAATACACAACAGATGCATGGCTGGGGTGAGCCCAGCTTGCTGGCAGCAGGAACAACCTCTACGTTGTGTCAGGGACAAAAGGGGAATCACTGGGTGGGCATGGTCCTCCCATGGGGTGTCTGCTTCCCCTTGGGCCATGTCGAGATATCCCTCCCAGCGGCTTCATCCATGGGTCCATAGCTCCTGGCTGGCCTTGCTGCTTTCCCTGTGGCTGTTTCCTTTCCTGGGAGCATCCCGCTGGGTGCTGACAGCAGGGAAGCGATGGCAGCGGGGCAGATTCCCACCAGTGCAGTACCAGGCTCTTGACATTTCCATTTTTGGGAACAGTTCTCATTAACTTTGGGATCACTTCTTTGCACCAGCTTCGCTCATGACTCACCGCCTGCTCGCCCTGGCCCACCGCTCCTGCACGTGGGGACACCCTTCTCCAGTCTGGCCCAGGAGGTGCATCAGTTGCTCAGGTGCATCATCAAGCATGGGTCTGGAGGTCACTGAGGTGCAAGAGCACCCACCAGATGCCCAGCCATCCCAAGCTACTCTTCTGCTCCTAGGGTTTCTGTCATGGGCTCAGCAGCCTGCAGCTCCTGGAGGGTGTCCACCCATGCTCCAGATGATTTCCATACATGGGTCCATCACACATGCTCCAGCTGTAACCCAACACAGATATTCCTGCTCAAGGCATCAAACGTGTTCTGGGAGAGATGTTGTCCTTGCAGAGAGCTGGGAAGATGGGGTGCTACATTACAGGTAGGTCCATAATATAGAAACCCAAGGTTTTTATAGTTTGAGGACGGTTTCTTGGCCCTGGGCAACTCAGCTAAAGCAGAAGTGTTGGAAAGTGGCTTGGTGCATGGAGAGGAGAAATAATCAAGCTGCTACTCTAAAAGGCAAGATAGCAAGTGCCTTCCTGGCTGAAAAGGTCGTGAAGCTTGGATCTCCCAGCACCCCAGGGAGCTGGAGACTCCTGGGATGGAAACATCACTTCCATGTGGAAAAGCTTCCTGTGGCATCTGAGACACAGCCCAAAGGACTGACCCAGGTTTTAGAACGTATTTTAAGACATAAAGGTAAAGAAAAGTTGTGGGATTTTTTAATCTCTGGGGCTCTCCTTCCTTCCTTCCTCTCTCTAAACACCGCTGCAAAGCTGGTTTTGGTACTGCAGGTGCAGGATGAGCGCACCGAGCCCTGGGAGCTCCCTGTGCTGGGGGCTTGGCACAGAGCTCACAGGGAGCTTGCAAGCGCGCCTGACGCTGACTGATTCCTGCGCACCGTTCCCGCAGGATTAGCCACAAGTTCCTTATTTGGTCCGGGCTCCAGCAAGCTCCCTGGCAGAGGGGATCTCATCTGCCGGGAGAGCAGCCCGGATGGGTTTGTGCTGGGGCTGAGAGCATCCGCCGGGATGGCAGGGAGGGAGCGTGCTCACAGCAGAGATAAAATCAGTCCATGCTCTTTTGCTTCCGGGGGGGTCTTGTGTTTTTGCTGCAGCACAAAGAGCAGCAGGCACAGGTTGCCTCTCCCCATCACCCCCTGCAGGAGGTCCAGCCCTGCCCCATCCCAGGGATGTGTCTCTGGCCCCTCATACACACTGACTGAGCTGACGCAGCTTTGAGACACTCCCTGGGTGTTTATACCCTGAAGCAAGGGTCCTCTGCAGAATGAGGCTTTATTTGCTGCATGGGTTAGGCGTGGGGTGAGCAGGGAGTCTTGGGGAAGCTGTGACCCTGTGGCTTGCACTGCAAGCATTGTCAGAGATGGGGTCCAGGACCTGCTCAGCCCTTGCTCTCCTCTCAAACAGCCCTTCCCATGGCTCTAACGAATCCAAGGCTCTTCCAAAACTTCTCTCCAGCTCATCCCTCCTCGCCTGACCCCCTCGGGCCTCCAGCCCTGACCCCTGCAGCATCCGAGCTCCAGGGTGACTAATCCCAGCAATTAGCCCCGTTCCCTGCATTTATCTGCTTCCTGCCTTTGTCTCCCCCGACAGCCTCTCTGAGCAAATAAGCCACATTTTCCTGGCTCTGGCTCTCCCACCAGCCTTTGTGCTGCAGAGCCTCTCTGAGCTGCATGAGGAGGCTATTCTCACCCGACACGTGTCCCTTCTGCCTGCTGTGACACAAACGGTGACCAAAATAAGCACCCAGCAGTGCTGAGGTCACCCCAGCCGCAGCAGCGGATGGAAGCAATAGGATTTGTTCTTTAAATTGAAGACTGATGCAGACCCAGGGGCATTTCATGCTAAAAGGGATTTTAGGGCTGAGCAATCTGGCTAAATGGGGACAGAGCTCTTGGGTTAGTTGAAAATTCAATGGGAAATAGTGGAACACATAGGCAGCACATCTGGGAGCTGCCTTCTCCACCCAGCCTGTTCCTTGGGACAGGCTGTACATCCACAGGGGAGCTCAGTGGGCCCGCTGAATTTTGGAGGGATGTGAGCCCTCAATGTGTAGGCTTCACCAGGGTCCCACTCTAATGGAGCAAATCAGGCTGCTTTAGTTGATATTTTTTTCCTTTTTTTTTACCTTTCCTGCTATTCCCACCCCCTCTTTTAAGGATCCATCTCCCCTTAAAGTGAGCTTCAGAACCATCCAGAATATGGGCTGCTCTGCAGCAGGTCTAACCCTGGCGAGGGCTGTCTCCTTTGGCTTGGGCTTCTTGGCTGCTTTCACACTGGTGTGGGTTCATATTTGCTCAGGACATGTGTCCCTTCCCCTCAGCAGCTGGGGTGCTCCAGTGGGTGAGCCCAAAAGGGGATCTCTCCTCTGGCCTGGGAGCTCTGTGGAGAGCAGGAAAAGGGGGTAGGGCAGGAGCTGAGGGGTTCTCATACAACACCACACAGGAAGCTGCATCCGAGGAGCTGCAGCTGCAGCACATCTGGCCCGGGGTGCAGCTCCCAGGAGGATGGCGCTTACCCCTCTGCAGCAGCTGCGGCAGCCTCCGATCCAAGTAAACCCCTTCGCTGGCCCCGGGCCGGGGAGCAGAGCCAGGGAAACACCGCAAATCAAGGGAAAGAAAGCGAATAAAAACCCCAACGATTTGCGCCCGGTTCGCTCCCTGGGTGTAGCGCCCGGCACCGCTGCAGGGACCAGCGGGATAGGACAGGATGGGACAGTGGCGGCCACGGAATGGAGACGAGACGGGACGGGGCGGCCGGCGCCACCCCCGGGACAGCGACCCCGCCCGCGCACCGGAGCTCAAGGGACCGGAGCGACAAGCGCGCCTGGACCGCCCCCCCCCGGCTGGCATTCGCTATAGGCGCACCCCAGCACCCGAAACCATCCTCCTTTCCCTTCTCCCCCTCACTCCCTGCCAGGGCTCATTCCCACCCCGTCTCACCCCCGATGCTCTAGGCCCCCCTCCCATCGCCCCCGGCAGGATCTGCCGGTGGAAGTGTTTTGAGCAGACGACCCATGACTCGCCCTTTCCCAAACACTTTCCTTTCTTGTTCCAGTCATCCCACGCCTAGGCCCAACCCTGCCCTGGGCTTTCTGGGTTTGTGCAATGGGGGAAAGAAACATTGCTCCACCGCCCTCTCCTTGCCCAACGTCTTCCCACCCTGGGGCTGCTTTCTTTCCCCCCTTTGGCAGACCTGGCAGGATGTGGTCTCAACGGGGTGCCAGAGCTCCTGAAGTGCAGCAGGAGGAGGTGGCTGCAACACCTGGACCCACTGACCCCATGAGCCAGCAGCTCTGTCAGCGTCCTGCAGATTTCCCGGCTGGCCAGGGTTATTTTCTTCTCCAGGTGAGCTGCAATAACACAGCTGGAAGCAGTCCAGAGGGTTTCTCCTGCCTGGGTCACCTGATGACTCAGAGCAGGTCCGTATTCCCAACTTGAAGGGACCGTGTGCCCAAGCAGCCCCTCCCTAAAACCTCCTCTCCCAGGGACACCATCACAATCGGGATGAGGGGACATGGAGACCAGCCCTGCCAGGCACTGGGTTGTGCCAGCTGCCACTTCTGTTTCTACCTGCCAAATTAAATGAGGGTGTTTGGGCACGTTTAAGATGCTCAGTGCATCTTCCCAGCAAAGAAACCCCATCATCCCAGGAGGAAAAGCACCAGGGTATCATATACTAGGGTGCTCCCCCTCCCCACACCCTGAGATCCCCTGGGTGCAGGACTCTGGGTTGCCTCCCTGACATGTCATCACATCATCTGGGCCATGGGAGCACACCCTGCCCATGTGGGGGGAGCTGTGAATCCCAAAATCCTGCTGCCTGGAAAGAGTGAAAGCCTGAAAGCCTGGTGGGGAAACCGGAGCTGGGAAAGACGACTGGGAAAGCACACCGGGGAGGGGAAGGTGATGCCCTGCTCCCATCTCTGGAGGGACAGTGGTCCCGGGGAAGTGGAGCAGGGCTGGGCTGGGTGATTGAGCGCTCCCGCGCAGGGAGGTCGGCTCTTCTCCACAGGACCCTCCCAGCCTTGTTTGCTCGACATGCAAATATCCAGCAAGAGCTGCCAAAGCCGCCTTCCCCGTTCAGCAGCATCCTTCCATCCGGCTCCCCAGCACGGCGCTGCCTGCCAAAACCCTCCCCGTCTAACGAGCTCTAAATTAGGTTATTGAGACACCGCTACAAACACTTCCAAAGCGAGCACTGAGCTGGAGGAAGGTGAGAAAATCGCAGCACGGCCACCGCGAGCCGTGCCGCTGATGAAGAGCAGACGGACATGGCTTCTTCAGGCAGCGGCGGGGCTCCGGGGAAAGCCGGGCTAGGCGATAACAGGGCTTGGCGGTAAAGCAGGCACCCGCTCGCCACCACCCGGCTGGCAAGGAGAAGCAGTATGGGGTCAGCGAGAGTGTTGGAAAAAAAACCCCAACCCTTGAAATTCCTTGTGGATGCTTCATTTTTTTCCAGCTCCTCATTTGTGTTCTGGGGTTTGTGGCGTGCTGCTTTTTCTTCCGCTTTGGGTTGTTTTTCTGCTGGGTTTTTTTTCCCCCTCTCCACCAGGAATGTGACCGGCAAGAAGAGGGTCACGTCGGAAGCGTGACGAACAGGAGGGATTCGTCATGCGTGGCAATGAGACTTTCTTAAAGTCTCTTTCCCCCGGTCAAATAGCTGCAATTTATGCAAATGAACTAAAAGAAGAGCTAAACAGGGACTCGGTGCATCCCACTGCCCACACTGGTTTCTCTGTCAGGGGAGATGAAGGAGGGTGATGAGTCTGAGGTTATGCTCCCGGCTGCACACCTACCCCAGCCCCAAGCCTGGCTCTACTGGGGGCCGCATCCCCTTCCGCAAAGAAGGACGGTCACCGTGGCCTGCCATGTTCAGCGTCAGACCTTCCAGCAGTAGGGAAAGAGCTGGGAGTAGGTGAAAAGCGTCCCCCAGCCACTGCTGTGCTGAGTGGCATCTCCCATGCACACAGCTGGAGGCATGGCTGGACCAGGAGATGGTCCCAAAAAGCCTTCTCTCTCCCAGGCTTTCCTCATCACCCCGGTACAGAGGGGTGTGAGGATAGGAACAGCAGTATCCCCTTGTCCTTTGAGGTTTCCAGGCAGCTGGTGTGTCTGGGGCAGTACCCGCTTCCAAAGGGATGGATTTTGTCACAGTTCCTCCTCCTCCTCTCCCCAAGCAACCCATTTCTGCTGAATTTGGCCTTCTGGCTTTGTCTGTCTGGCAGGCTGGTGGCTGATGAGGGACTTCCCCACAGTGGAGGGGGAGCCCAGCACTTCGGTCTCTTCCATATCAGAGCAGACTGGCAGCAATGTTCCGTGTATGGGAGCCTGCAGTATCATCACTTCACAACAGCAAGTCCCTGGGACCCACCATGCACGGGTGATGGGGAGCAGAATCCCCCAGCGCCCTCAGTGCCGGAACGAAAGCAAAGCCCAGGCATTTAATTTGGAGAGACAGCTCCTGCAGACAGAGGCAGCTTGCCTGGGACAGGTTTTTGGTTCAAGTGGCAGGTTTCTGCTTTCAATCAGAAGGAGTGTAGACGCTCTGCCCATGTGCAAGCCCCAGCCTGGGTTGAGGACTGTCCTCCCAGCTCTTGGGAATTGGTAAATGAGCTCTCTGGCACTGCTGGGCTCTCCTTCCTAATCTTCATCCTGGTGAAAACCAGAGAGATCCCACCACATCCTCCCTCTGCTCAACTGCCAGGATCAGCCCATAAAGAGGATCCCAGCACTTGGAAAAAGGAGCACATCCACCGGGGCACTGTCAGGCTGCCTGTTTGCCCTCCCCAGCAGTCTCCCTGGCTCATCATCTGCAGGGAGCTGACAACAGCCACAGGTCCAGGGTGCTGGGCCTGCTAAAGGCAGCAGTGGGGGTGGTTTTGAGGCACTGGCTAGGAGGATATTTTTTCTCTGGGCAGGCTGAATTTCTTCTTCCCGGGGCTCCAGGCAGGAGCCAGTCACTGGATTCTCATTCAGCCCTAGCGAAGGCAGCACTTCCACACTGCACGTGTGTAACCACTGCACCACAACAAGTTTTATCTCGATTTCTTTCAGAACTGGAGTTCTCATCGGCACAGAGCACCAGCCACAAACAGTCCCTGCGCTCTCTGCTGGAGAAGTCACCAGCTCTATTCAGATAGCGTGAGAAATGGAGCCCATCACTAAATAACGCCAGGGCTGGTGCCTTGTCTCTTAGAGTTCCTGTCACACCCCTCCTGTCATCTTGATACTTTCCTGTGCTTCCTGTACTCCTCCAGAGTAGTAAAAAGGGTCCTGAAAGCACACAACCATGGTTTCATGCTTATTCATCATCACATGCGTACTGATAGCTGCGATATGTGTTGTGCTGTTGCGTTTCTGTGGCTAGAAAGGCCACTTCTTTTCCTGCAAGAAGCTTCCGGGGCTTCTTCTGGAATTTGCTACCAGGATAGTGAAGTGCTGACAGGGCACAGAGAGGCTGGGAACCCTGTAATGGGATTCTCAGCAGGGTACCACTGCACGGCCAGCATGCTGGATAGGCTGCAGGTAGAAGCGGTGCCTGGTTAGGTTGAAGGCTCAGGCTCTGTAAGTCTCTAAAGATGTACAGGCATGGGCATCCCGAGGAGTGAGGGTGCTCTCTTGAGAGATCATGGGGTGCTGGGCAGCAGTGAAACGCCCCTGGGATAACTGTGTCCTTTCCTGCCCTCCCTACCCCTGTGCAGGAGGTGATCTTGGCCCCAGTCCTGCACCCTGTAACACTCCCAGGGGCTCAGTCCCAGCCCCCCTTCTCTGTCACCCCGCTAAGGGCTCAGCTCAGACCCCCTTACCTGTAACTATACCCTGGGCTCAGCCCTGCCCCTCACCGGCAGCCTCCCGAGGGGGTTCCGCTCCAGGTCCCAAACCTGTGTCGTGCCCCCGGGGTCTCAGCCCTGTGATCCCCGGGACTCGGCCGTGTTCAGCGCACCCACCCTCGCAGGAGCTCTACCCCGTAACCCCGCCCAGGGACCCAGCTGCCACCCCCTTACCCGTACCCCCCGCGGGGCTCAGTCCCCTCCCGGGATTCGTCCCCCTCCCGCAGTCGCGGTTCTCCCGCTCTAGAGGAGCGCTCCCCCAGCACCGCAGCCGCCCTCCGACGGCCCCGGGGAGGGCCGGGCGGCGGGAAGGGGCCGCCCCGGGGGCCGGGCCAGGTCGTGCCGCGCCGCGCCGCTTCTCCCCTCCCTCTCTGCCTCCTTTCCTCCCCCTCGCCGGCGGATGGGGCCGCCCGCCCTGCCGGGCCAGTTGCCGCCGGCAGCCGCGGCGCAGCCCGGTGCGGAGCATCTCATCCCGGTGCGGGATATCCCGATGGAGACGGAGGGTTACCGGTGCCGTAGCAGCCGGTACATTGAGAGCGGGCAGTCGGCGGTGCCCAGCTCGGTGCTGTTCGCTGCCGGGCTGTTGGGTAACGTGCTGGCCCTCCTTCTGCTGGGCCAGCACAGGCGGCGGTCCCGGTCCCCCGGCGGCCGCCCGCCGCGGGTCTCCGCGTTCTACGTGCTGGTGAGCGGGCTGGCGGTCACGGACCTGCTTGGCAAGTGCCTGCTCAGCCCCATCGTGCTGGCAGCCTATGCCTACAATCGCAGCCTCAGCGAGCTGGGACCCGGCGGGCGCACCGAGGGCGAGCCGGGCGTCCTCTGCCAGCTCTTCGCCTTCCTCATGGCCTTCTTCGGGCTGGCCCCCACCCTGCTGCTGCTGGCTATGGCGCTGGAGTGTTGGCTCTCCCTGGGGCATCCCTACTTCTACCGACGGCACCTCACCCGGCGGCTGGGTGCCACGTTGGGGCCGGCAGCGGCAGGGCTCTGCGCCCTTTTCTGCGCCCTGCCACTGCTGGGCTTTGGGGTGCCCATGCAGTATTGCCCCGGCACATGGTGCTTCATCCGCATGGCTGGCGGTGGACCACACCAGCTCGTCTTCCCTGTCCTCTACGCCAGCCTAATGGGCCTGTTGGTGCTGGCCATCGGCACCTGCAATGTGAGCAGCATGTGGCACCTCTACAGCATGGCACGGCGGCAGCCCCGCCGCGGGACCCCCACCACCACCACTGCCCCACGGATGGAGGAGCTCGACCACCTCATCCTGCTGGGGCTCATGACTGTCCTCTTCACCATCTGCTCCTTGCCGCTCATTGTAAGTTATCCCACCAGCCCCCTCCCCTGGAACAGCCCCCTGAACCACCCCATGCCCCGGGTTGTTGCTTTGGGCCACCCCGAACACCTACCACCCCATCCCCAGGGGCTGGTCATTGCATTAAGCCCTTGGAAAATAATCCCTCTTTACCACCACCTCCTCCCAGGGAGGTTGTATTGTTGCTTTGGCCACCTTGGAATACTCCCCCCCCCCGTGACGGTGGGGGTCAGATCACTGCCTGAAGCTCCTTGGAATAACCCTCTCCCCCCCCCCCCAGTCCTGGGGGATCAGGTTGTTGATTTTGCCCTTTGGAATAAACCCTGGCATCACCACCTACTCCTGGGAATTCAGGGCAAAACTCTACCCCCTTCTAAATATTCCCCCACCATGTCATGGGGGTCAAGTCATTGCCTAAACCCCCTTGGAATAATCCTCCCATCAGCACCACTCAGTCCTGGGGGAATCAGGTCATTACTTTGGCCTCTTGGGATAAACCCTGGCACCATCACCCAGGCTCGGAGGTGCTGAGGGGAAATAATTGCTTTAGTCCCCTCCAAATAACCCATCACTGCCACCCTGACCCTGACAGTCAGGCTTTAACACTCCTGGTATAACCCCACCCCAGCACCAGCATTCCTTTCTGGGAGGTTGCTCTCCTCAATGCCCACCACCAACACCACATCCTTCGTGCTTAATTTATTGCTTTAACCCCCATGGGTTAAATCCCCCATCACCACCACTCTGTGCCAGAGCTGTCGGGGGGCGGGGGGTGTGTGTGTGGTGTGTGGGGTGTGTTGAATGATTACTTTGACCTCCTCTGAGTGTCCCCCGCCCTGTCCCAGGGGTCTGGCTGTTGCCATAATGCCCATGGAATGACCCACAGCATCACAATCCCATCCCAGGTTGGGAGGGGTTAATTCATTACTTTAATCAGACTGGTATCACTACACCACCACTACTATGTCTCTGGCCTGGGGACATTGCTTAAACCTCCTTGGAATACCTGCTGCTCCCAACCTCCCCCATCATGGAGTCATTGTGTTTACCCACCCCTCCCTCTCCCCCAAATACCCAGCACCATGTCCCCAGGAGATATCTCATTACTTTAACCCCCGCAAAAGAACACCCCCACACACACCCCGCATCACTACCACTCTGTCCCAGAGGTGTTGGAGGTGTCAGGTAATCACTTTGGCCCCATCTGAGGGACCCCCTGCCATTCCAGGGATCTGGTCATTGCTTTAACCCTCTCCCTCTGACATCACCACCACCTCGCTCCTCTGGGATTGCCCCAGAGGTGTTGAAGATGTTGGGGGGTTGGTTAATTGCCTTAGCCCCTTGAAATAGTTCCCACACACACACCCCGTGCTTATTCCTAGGGAGGTTAATTCATTGCGTTAGACCCTTCAATCCCCCACGCCACCCCACCCTTTCTGTTCCAAACCCCTGGTCCTGGAGGTTCTGGGTAGATCCATCTCCTTTTGAACCACACTGGATTTCCTGACCTGGGGGAAATATGCCCTGAAATCCTCTCACTTCTTCCCCATAGATGGGGGTCTTGCTGGCAGAGTTGGAGATCCCCAGCATGACAGAGCCCTTGCTGCCCCCCCCCCCCCCCCCAAGTGCCCCATGTCCCAGGGCTGGATCCTGCAGCACCACTGCCTTGCCATCACCCTCTGTAGCCAGAACTGGTGCTGCAGGGGGGCTCTCCTGGAATCCGGATGGGGCTTGTGGGTGCTGCCACTGCCTTAGAAGATAACTTCTGCTTCCTGTCCCCTCTATCATGCTCTGGGGCCACATTGTGATGCACCAGCCACTAGCAGCTCCTGCATGACTGGGCTTATACTGGTTTTATAATAACCCTGGCAAAAGCCCTGTGGTCCTCAAACAAGCAGAGCTGCTGGCTGGACCCAGAGGTGGAGGAAGGACCTTGATCCACCAGGGATCACCATCCAGCTATGGTCCAGCCAGGTTATCCAACAGATTCCTGGTGTGATACCGAGTGCAGGGAGGGCAGTGCATGAGGGGTGCCCTTGGGGGCAGAGCAGCACCCACTGCTGCAGCCTCCAGAGGTCAGATGCTTCCTTTACCTTGTGAAACAACCCTGGTTACTGGGGCTACCTCTTCAGCTCTAACCTTCGGGCCCTGATGAGGACATGGTGCCCCAGTGCCATGACCATCCATGACCCAGCCTCAACTCTCAGTTTCAGGGTATGTAACCCACAGCATGTGCTGTTTCAATGCATATATTGAGGGGTTAAAACTTCTTTTGCTGCTCCCAGGGCAATCTTTGTGCTCTCAGCTTTACCCCTGCAGTGAGATCTTAATCTTTCCCTGTTTCTTTGGTTGGTTGACAGATCCGGGCGTACATGGGAGCCTTTGCTGCTGATTTCAATGAGAATGCAGACCTCAGTGCCCTGCGGTTTCTTTCTGTGAACTCCATCGTGGACCCCTGGGTCTTCATCATCTTCCGCACCTCCGTCTTCCGCACGTTCATCCGCAGGGTTTGCAGAAGACTGAATTCCCGGAAAGCCTCCCTGAAAGGGCCTGGACCAGGGGAGGATGGCCAGTTCTGTCCCTTGGGCTGGCGCAGGACAGACACCCCACAGCACGGCTTCCCCTGAGCACGGGGGTCTTGTAGAAGCCATTGGCTGCTGGTGAGCATGAGGAGTGAGTCTTCAGTCCTGCACCCTACTCCGGAGCATCCCAAGGCAGCACAGGGCTGTTGCATGTGGGGACAGCATCCAGCTTGCAGCAAGGGGTGGGTGTGAAGTGTTTGTGCCCCTCCCTGGGCTGCATTTGACCCCGGAGAGGAACTGGGGGGCTCCCAGGTACCTGTGAATATTTCCAAGCATCAGCACTTTGCAAAGGGTTTGGGGAGCACCCGGCTCCAAGAGAGCAGGAGGGTTTTAGTGTGTGACTTCAGGGCACTGGGGATGCACAGGGAGGAGAGGTGTGTGTGTGTCCCCATCAAATAAAAGTGGTTCCGAGCCCTGCTCCATTGCCTTGTCCTGTGCACGATCCCCTTCCATGACAAGGGGAGGTTATCCAGGGCTAGTTCAGGGTGTCACTGGCCTGAGCAGGGTGGGGTATTAGGGAGACTTTTTGGGTATGGAGACTCAGAAACTTAATCAGAAGCTCATGGCTGTGCCAAGAAGCTGGAGAACAGGGGAGGTGCTTTCCTGGGATGCCCATCATCCCTCCTTGGGGTGCCCATCGTCCCTCCCAGGGATGCCCATGGTCTGCCCTGTAACCCCATATCCAGCAGGCAGGGCTGTGGTTTCTCCACTGTGTCTTGCTCTTCTCTCAATAATTGATTTTCTCCAAGTGCTAATGTTGCATTTGTGTTGCTCAGATGGCTACCTGTCCCGCTGTAATTGTTTTAATTTGGTATTTATGATGACCCTGAGCCCTAATAAGAGCAGTAATTGAGATAAGACAGAGCCTGGGATGGATAACCTCACTCTGCAAGCATGCCAACAAGCGATCATTTTAATGAAAGACCCATTTCCGCTGAGCCACATATGTTAACTGGATTTAATATCTGCCTCAAGTGAGCATTTAGGCCAAAAAAATGATGATCACCCAAGTCCCCATCTGCTTATTGTCCTTGGAGTAGACAGGGCAAATAATTCTCTCCCTCTATTTAGCCAAGCCTTGCAAGGTGTAGTCATGTTCCAGCCAATTCTCTTGTGATAGTTACTCTTGGTGTCAAATGGATTCTGGTTTTTGAAGGAAGAAACTCATGCAAATCTACCTTGGGGCTTTTTGGAGGTGACCTGGTTGGGTTGACTCTGGCTGTTTGACCAGACAGGCTCTCCCAGGCTAGAGCAAAGGGCAAACCTGTATTTGGGGATATATTATGGGGGTGTGCAACCTCACCTTCAGGGCTTGCTAAAGAGAAAGAAATGCAGTGAGGGTTGGTTTGCCTATTGGTTTCACGTTACCGGTGTGTTACTGTCTTGGAGATGTCTCACGTGGAACCACAGAGTCAACAGCACCGAGCCTGTGTTGTGGCTTTCACTGGACCTGTTCCACTGCAGAAGGATGAAGGCCAGGTGGGATAACGGCTCTGTAAAATCCTCCTGGTCTGGGATCCCCTCCACCATACGTCCATCAAGACAGATGGACCAGGCACAGACAGGCTAGGAGGTGGCAGCAATGTGAGCCATGGGTGCTTGATGTGTGCACAGGCTGGGAAAGGCCATCATCTGCCTTTGATCTCAACAAGGATTCACTCCTAGAGAACCTCCTGGGAGAGGTCCCTCCCCCATGGTATGTGTATTTAGAGCCCAGGGCAACCATGCAACTAAATTTAGAAAACCCCAAACCAACAAAGGCCCCAGGATGCTTATTAAGGTGCATGAATGCAGCCCCCATCCAAGCCCTGAGATGATGCACACACCCCAGTGTCTGACCCATCCAGGAGTTTATCATGAAAGGAAAGAAATCGTGGAACCGCTGAGCACAGTGGGGGCTTGCAGGCTTCGGGGTGACCCCCATTGTCCCTGCATCATCCCTGTTTCCGCTCCTGAGCCCACGCACCTCCTGGTGACCTTGACACTCTTATCTCGCTCCACTAGCTATTTAATCACCATTCTGCACTAAATGGTGTCCTACCTGCTCTGGGAGCAGACTTGGAGTCTCCAGCCAGCCACCGGTGCCTCCGGCAGCAGACAGCAAGGTTTGCTCTTGGGGCTGAGCGCCAGGCTGCCCTCCGAGCAGATAAATCACTGCTCGTGGGGCCTGGGGCTGCCGTACCGCAGTCTTCTCCAGAGATGGCAGCACGTCTCCAACCAGGACTGCTGCCGAGTCGGCCTGAGCTCACTGGGCACAGCGGCTGCAAGGATGGGCTCTGCTCCTCTCCACCCCAAGTTGCTCCCTTGGGCAATCCACTTTTTAATGCCCAAACGCACCTGGTTTGGGGTTTCAGGAGTTATATCGAAGCTCAGAGCCCCTTCCTATTACTGAGCTTGGAAAAAATGGAAATAGAATAAAAATCATGGTTTAAAAACCTCCCTGCAACTGTGGTTTAGTTGTGAATCTTGCTAGACAGGAACCAAAATAATCCAGAGGCTCAGGGCTCCCCAGCCCAACACTGAAGAGCTGACAGCTGCTGTGTGAGCCCCCCGATCACATCCTCTTCCCAAGCTCCTCACACTGCTCAGTCATGCCCCATGGGTCCCCTCCGTGCCAGATCATTCCTGTGCCAATGATCCTCAAAGGGACAGACCTAATGCTTAATGGAAGCAATAAAGAGACGCTGCTTGGCTCACGCCTGTGGCTCACACCAACGATGCTCTTTTTGGAGCTGTTGTGCTGCGCCAGCGCTGCTGGCTGCCGTGTCCCACACTCACAGTGTCACTGGTGTCACTGGCATCACCTAACCTTGCATCCCTCTCCTTTCTTGGATGTTAACTGAGCATGGTCAGGGTTACTTTGAGTTTTTCTGGCTCATGAAATCAAGGCACAACTTTGCACAAGCTCATTTCCCAGCAAACTGTTTAGTTCTTGCAAAGAGCTCTTTTATTTTATTGTCTGCCTGCATTTCTCAGCCATTCTGGAAGCAGGAAGGCACATGTCTGGGCAGGCAGCAGTGCTGGGGCTGCCAGGCACCACAGCCAGGGCACTGTAAGACACAGCCAGCTGGTGAGGGGTTGGATTTTTTAACCTGTGCACCCAGGTACTTGCACAGGACTGCAAATCAACGTGCCAAAACCTGGACCTGCCACACTGGTACCTGGCCCCTCTCTTCCAGGATGGAGAGTGAGGCTGCTGGCAGCACTGGTACATGAGATAAGGGACAGGGCTAGGAAGCATTTGGAAGGAAAATGATGTCTGGCTTTGCTAAACACAACTCAGAGTTTTTGGTTTAAAAGGATTGAAATTCACCCATGCAGTCATAGAATCACAGAATGGTTTGGACTGGAAGAGACCTTCAAGATCATCCAGTTCCAACCCTCCTGCCACAGGCAGGGACACCTTCCACTAGACCAGGTTGCTCCAAGCCCCTTCCAACTTAGCCTTGAACACTGCCAGGGATGGGGCAGCCACAGCTTCTCTGGACAACCTGTGCCAAAGTCTCACCCCCTTCACAGTGAAGAACTTCCTTATATCTAATCTAAACCTGCCCTCTGTCAGTTTAGGATTTCCTCCCTGCCTGTAATGCCAAAGCCATCCTTTAAAACCCACCAGGGATGAAGCAGGGTCCCAGTGCTCTCCCCAGCTACAGACAGCAAACTCCAGAGGTTGAGTCCTCTTGGCTGAAGGGTTTATATGAAATTCATGCACCTTTCTTACAAGCCCAAAGCTTTTTCTCTAAATGGGCCAACCCTGTAAATCTTCTCTTAGAGGAAAAAAAAGGCCAGTGACCCTTGGGAGGACATAGGAGACTCTGGAGTATGTCCAAAGACTGGCAAAGGAGCTGGTGAAGGGTCTGGAGCGCAAGTCTTATGAGGAATGGCTGAGGGACCTGGGGTTGTTTAGTCTGGAAGAAAGGAGGCTCAGGGGGGACCTTATCACTCTCTATAACTGCCTGAAAGGAGGCTGTAGTGAGGTGTGGGTTGGCCTCTTCTCCCAGGTAACAAGTGACAAGATAAGAAGAAATGGTCTCAAGGAAAGGTTTAGATTAGATACTAGGAAATATGTCTTCACCCAAAGGGTTGTCAAGCATTGGAAGAGGCTGCCCAGGGAAGTGGTGGAGTCATCATCCTTGGAGGTATTTAAAAGATGTGTAGATGTGGCAATTCGGCACATAGTTTAGTGGTGGGCTTGGCAGTACTGGGGCAATGGTCAGATTTGGTGATCTTAAAGATCTTTTCTAACTTAAATGATTTTATGATCCTATATAGTCTTTGTTAGAAACAAGACACCCAAGATAACATGGAAGCAAAAGGAAGAAAACAAACTCTTCCCAAGAGATGGACAGATGGTACCAAGTGGCCTGTTCCTGGTGCTGAGCTCAGAAGGGATAAAAAAATAAACCAAGAAAAAAGCCCATCAATTTCCTATTATTGCAAAAATATCCCTTCAGAGGCAACTGCCAGTTGAGAAGCCTGAAGCTCCAAATGGGTATTTAAAGCTCCATTAGCTGCCAGGAAAAAGAGCTCCAGAAGATGCCAAAACCCCCTCCTGAGCTGTTACACAGAACACCAGACAGGAGTGGGAGGCTGGGAAAAGTCTTGAAGCAACCACTCCACAGGGTGCCTTCTGCTCGGAAAAAGTCTCCAGAGGAGCAGAATGCAGCCTCCATATGCTGCTTAGATGGACCAGGCCAGGATTAGGCTTTTTGCAGGTACCACAGAGGGCTGAACATGTCAGGGTCCCATACAGCCCTACACAACTGCATGTCCTCCGTGAAGTGCTGAAGACGACTTTGAACTTCAAGAAAGGAATAGGAGTGGCCTGTTGGAAACAGAGGTGCTGTCACAAACCGCAGCTCACCCAGCCCCAGGGCTCACCGTATACCATGTTTCCTTTACGAAGTTCCTGTTACAAAAGCGAGCTTTTGAAAATAGCCAAAACGTACTTGGGGCAGCAACCTGCCGTGTCCATGCTGGAGCTGATCAATGCTGCAGCATTTCACTGGGGCTTGGGGGGACCAGAGCACTTTGTGAGGACAGTTCCCATTAGGCAAGGGGTGCACCTGGGCCAGATCCCAGGTTGAAGGCCAAGGACAAAGGCTTTGCTTTCAGAAAGGTGGGGAGAGGATCAGGATCGTGATTGGGGAAATACTTACACTGGGGAAATACACACTCTCACACAGTGAGAGAGCTTCCTGTGCCACCTGCTGAACCCAAAGCACCAGTGGAAGGAGCTCTCCTTGAGCTGGTATTTGGGCAGATGAGCTGTGCTCAGCCAGGCTTGCAGCAGGAAGAGGAGCTCCTATCGATGCTTCTCCCCCACACTATAACCAGACACTGCCTGCAGGACGCACCACTGTGGGGACCTCTGATGACATATAGGACAGGGGGGCAATGGAGACATGGTATAAAGCTGGCCATGGGGCAGGGTGTTCTCTGTGGGCTCTGGGTGCCTCTGGGGCCGTGGGATCAGCTCTGGATCCCTGGTAGCCTGTCCTGCACCAGCCCGATGAAGATGGCACCAGGGCACCTCGGGGCTCCTGGCACGGCACCGGCAACGAGGCTTGAAATGAACTCAGTGCTCTCAGACCAGCACCGGGTATCGCTGTGACTCAGGGGGTCCCAGACCGGCACCGAGTGTTGCTGTGCCTCTTGGGGCTCCTGGACCAGCACCAGGGCTGGCCATGCCGCTGGGTTCCTAGATCAGCAGCAGGGCTGCTCGGGGCCTGGGACCCCGGCCTGGCACCTGGTCTTGCTCTGAGCCCGGGGCTCTGGGACCGGACGGGAGCTGGCCGTGCTGCGATGCTCTCGGTGCCTCACCGGGACTCCCGTATCGCCTCGGGACTGCCCGTGCGAGAGGCTCCCGCTCCGGCCCCGGTGCGAACTCGCCGTCGGGTGTCCCAACCACCCGTGTCCCGGTGCCAGGAGACGGCCCGGGGCGGGCTCGGGGGCGGCCCTGGGCGGGAGGGCGGTGCTGGCGCGGCGGGCGGGCGGCGGCGCAGTTGTGCGGCAGCGGCGGGATGAACGGGACGGGCCGGGAGCTGTGCGAGGTCGGCGGAGCTCTGCCGGCCGGGGCCCGCCCGCTGGTCAGCGCGCTCATGTTCTCCGCCGGGCTCCTGGGCAACCTCCTGGCCCTGGGGCTTCTGCTGCGCTGCCGCCGCGGGCCCCGCGCCCGCGCGCCCGCACTCTTCCACGTCCTGGTGCTGGCGCTGGTGGTCACCGACCTGCTGGGCACCTGCTCCGTCAGCCCCTTCGTCCTGGCCTCCTACCACCACAACCGCACCCTGACCACCCTGCCCCAAGGAAGACACATCTGCCTCTACTTTGGTTTTGCTATGAGCTTCTTCGGCCTCGCCACCATGCTCATCCTCTTCACCATGGCGCTGGAGCGATGCCTGGCCCTGGGGCAGCCTTACTTCTACGAGCGCTTTCTAAGCCCCCGTACGGGCTTGGTTGTCCTGCCTGCCATCTACACCTTCTCGGCGGCCTTCTGCTCCTTGCCGCTGGTGGGTTTTGGGCAGTATGTGCAGTATTGCCCCGGCACTTGGTGCTTCATCCAGATGCACCTGGACTACCCCGAGCACGACAGCGGCAGGGAGGTATCTGGGTTGGACGTCACCTTCTCGCTCCTCTATGCCACCCTGCTCCTCTTCCTCATCCTCTCTGTGCTGCTCTGCAACCTCAGCGTCATTGCCAACCTGGCCCGCATGCACCGTCGCGGGCAGAAGACCCGCCGGCTGGCCACACTCGAGCAGCCCCGGGCGGCCAGCAGCTGCGGCCGGCGCATGTTCTCCATGGCCGAGGAGATCGACCACCTCCTCCTCCTCTCCATCATGACCATCACCTTTGTCATCTGTTCCCTGCCCTTCACGGTGAGTGTGACCACCTCTCCCCTGGGATGGGGTCTCTCTTCCCAGCATTCCCGTTTCTCTCCCTCCCTCCCTTTATATACCTCCCCCCAACTTCACTGCCCACACCTCAAGGGTTGAGGTCAAAGGTTAGCTCCTCCTGAACCTTGGGAGACCCCAGCTCTGGCACAGACTCCAGGCGGTTTGCACATCCCTGGGGGTACTGGGGGAGCCACTTCCTGCATCCCCAGGGCCAGGAGGAGGATGGGGTGGGGTAGCAGGAGGACTGGATGGGGAGATGACAGGGTGGCAGGAGAACGGGGTGCAGGGATGACAGGGTGGCAGGAGGATGGGGTGGCAGGAGGAGAGGTGCCCGCAGAGGCTCCAAGTCAGTGTGGCTCAGGCAGGGTGGCATCCTCTGAACCACACGACTTCCCTGTGGTTCCTGAGAACCGGGCACTCATGGTGGAGGTGAGAGTGGTGGCAGAGCAATACGTTAGATGTCCAAAAATGGGGATGAAGGAGATGGCACTGGGCTGGAGAGAGCGGATATCTGTGCTGAGCAGGCAGAGTTATTCCGGATTTCTGTAACAAGAAGGAAGAATGAAACTGAAGATGTGGGCAGGCAGAGGTCTCTACTCTGTAACAACACTGGGGTGTGGGCACAGAGGTGAGTGACTGCTGGGAGCAGAGATCCGGCACATGGGCCACAGCATGCCTTGTCCCAGGGGTTGTGCCCACGTCCTGTGCCATATCCATGCATGAGGCTTCCAGCAGAAATACGGGGTTGAAACACTGCAGCCAAGTGAGGGAGGGAAGAGGGCAAGTCTCCTGACGCTGCCCCGGCTCTCCCCCTCCAAAGGGCAGCTTTTCATCCATCCAAACCATATTACACCAGCAGCATGGTGGACTCCAGAGCACCTCAAGACACTCATGTTCCCTGCCTGCATGCTTGAGCCTGCCACCGCGGAAGGTCATTTTGTTCCCATTAGAAGCAAGCCCCACCAAGGTTGGGAGCACAGCCAGTGCTAATTTTGTGCTCATGGAGTTAAATAGACATTACCTTCCCTTTGCACTCCCTTTCTTGTCACAGGGGAAAATAAAATAACCACAGACTGTAGCTGAGCCAGGCTGCCTGGGTTTTAAGACAGAGGAAAGACAAAGCAGTCATGTCCAGATGCTCATGAGCATCCCAGAAGCCAGACTCAACATCCTGAGAGACGTTTCAGCTTCCGTTAATGGGCCCACATGTGATGGATGACTCTCCCCATGTCCTGAAAAAGCTTGGGTTTGGGTGCTCTGGTCACTATAAAGTGGGATTCCTTGATGGGGACACGTGGGCAAAGGTCTGCTTGGGGCAGGCAGGATGGGAATGTGCTGCTGATGGGGATCCCATGGGCCCTCTGGTAGCAGATACAGGCTTATCCAGAAGTACAGCTGGCTTTTCTTTTCCCATCACCTGGTTCCCATGTGGGGTTGTGTTTGGGCTGTGTTTTGGCAGCATCTCAAACCAAGCTGTCGAGCACTGCTGGTGCCTTCTTGGCGTGACACTTTCTCCTCTGGCTGGCAATGCCCACAGGACCAGCCTGGGCACGTGAACCCAGCAAGCATCAGGCTACAGCACCACAAAATCCTTCCAAAAAAGCCCTAAGCCTGGGGCAGCCCTTGGAAGTGCTCCGCTGTGGACAGTCTTCAGCATGGGCTGAACCATGGCCACCTCCTGGATGCACCATCCCTGGGTGGTACCTAATGGATCCTGGCCAGAGGATGGATGCTCATGCATCCTGTGCTGCCCCCAGCTCTCATCCGCATCCAAGCATCCCCTGTCCCCTGAAGCGAGGGGGTGGCGATTCGACCCATATGAGTAAGGAGTGCTGAGTCACCCTTCCAGGAAGCCTCGTAAGCTGCTATGAGTCGGCACAGTGCAGGAAGGACTGGAGTGGTCCAGCATGCTGCATCCCTTCCATCTTCCACGTTTATTCATCCAGTGTGGTTTTCAAGGTGAGACCCACCACTTCCTTAAGCAGCCGCTGGATTAATTGCATTAGGGCTAATTGAAGCCTCCCTGCATGCTGAGAGCTGAGAACAGAGCACACGCCTGGTATTCGTTAGCAAAAAGTACATTTGACCTGATGGAGGCAGCGAATGTGCTGTGACAACCCGATCAAATCTCCCCAGGATGCTCGATCCTGGAAACCCATTCCCAGCATTATTTCTCCCTGTTGTGTTTTGCAGATCCGTGCCTATGTGAACAAGTTCAGTGAGAAAAAGGACAACCACGAGTGGGACCTCCTGGCCCTGAGATTCCTGTCTATCAATTCCATCATTGACCCATGGGTCTTCGCCATCCTGAGGCCGCCGGTCCTGCGGTTCATGCGCTCAGTGCTGTGCTGCCAAGTGACCCTCATGAGCCAGGACAGACAGACTCCATCCCCTGCAAAGCCTAACCTGCCATCACGGATGAACCCCTGTGGGCAGTAGATCCATCAGCCACTGTGGGAGATGTCTGCCAGGTGAAGCACAGCCCTGACAGATGTTAATGAAGCTCTGCCTTATGGCCCATAAAGAGACGTATGTGCTGCTGGGTGGACCAGGTACAGGTGGCCCATCCAGGTGTCACCACGTGTCTTGAAAGTAAGGCAGTGTGGTCTCTCATGGGGCAAAAAATAGAGTGGGACAAGATTGTAAGGGCTGGTGAGTACCTGGATATTGATGATGGGGCTGTTCCTGCCTGGCAAAGGGTGCAGGCTGCGTTCAGCCGTGCTGTGGGAGGGTCAGGGGGTGAAGCATGGGGTGATGTTCTATAACACTACCTCAGTGGGGGCTGTCAGGGAGCAGAGCTTCCTGCTGGTGTGCTTCCCAGAAGGGTCCTCGCAGTGATTTTGGGCTAAAGGCAGCGTGTTGGCAGGGTACAGGTCCTGGAGGTGGGGTTGTGTGGTCACCATTGCTGCAAGCACCTGTCTCTGTGCCCAGGTCCCTAGTGATTGGGTAGGAGAAGAAGGGAGTACTGTATCCCCAAACACTATTCTTTATTTGGTAGGCTCGTTGCCTAAAGAAATACACTTTATCTGGTGTAGGTCTGTATGCATGTGTCTGTCAGTCCATTCCCACCCCAGAGATTTTAGACTCCAGTGGGTGCCAGTCCAGCATATGTGAGGGGCACAAAAAAAGCCAAAGAATCAAACTTTTGGCACTTCCCTAGTGCTGTGATGGCAGCAGAGCTGTGTGGACATTCCTGAGCCCCAGTTTGTTATTTTCTTTGCCCTATATTTGTGTAGGAACTGACAAGGGGAATAAAGAACCCGACCAGGGAATAGGAGGTTTCAGTCACAGCCATGGACTTTGCCCACGTCCAGGGTGATGCTGCTGGTGGGTTTTGGGTTGGCACAGAGGAGGGCTCATCCTCTCGGGCTGCCCACAAAGAGCCTTCCATTGCCCTCCTGTTGGCGTGGGACAAACCTGCTCAGGGGCTTTGCTTCTCTAGAGGTTTTATTTGGAAAAGAAAACAACAAAACCCCAACAAAACCAGACACCCCAAGTGCACAACCATCCAGGTCATCAATCCTGCCCTACAGGCAGTGTCCTTCAGTACCGCTGTTTGTTTTGTGGAATGCCTGTTGCTCTTCAGGGCTCCAGACTGGTCCTCACCAGCATCAGGAGCATCTGACCCTGCGGTCCCAAGACCATCACTGCTGCCATTAGGGAGTTACTGGGGGACTCCCATTTGTGCTGCATCGAGCATGTGCAGTGTCATGATGCTATTGCAAGTGGGGCATTTCCAAGTCCATCTTAGGGCTGCTGCTCTGCTCAAAGAGCCCAAAGGTGCTGTGATTCGGAGCTTTTCTGAGGTTTGTTTGTTGAGGTGATGTAAAGCTAATATATTATTATTTAAATAATAAATGTCTTTCCAAGGAGCCTGCTGAATCATGTGTGGGTTTGTGCGTAAGCTGCACCTCTGGGTAGATCTGGCTCCTGGAGGAAACTGAGCACTGGTGGGATGAAGCCTCAGGGACGGGGGGAGGGGAGGCAAGGAGGGGAAACGTGTGCCTCCAATTTCCTAAAAGGCAAAAATAAACTCTGTTTGATGAATGAGTGATAGCATTTTTGCCTTACCTCTGCAACGTGACCCCCAAGCTTCGGAAATACCCCCACTCTGAGCTCTTCCCTAAGGCTCGTCTATCCCGAAGCCAGGGAGAGGCAGGCAAAGTTCCTACCTGTTATCAAAATACAGAACCAAAAAATACCCACCCTAAAAAAAGGCAGAATTTATGTCACTTCTGTCAGGCAGCCAATATCCACAGGAAGTTTACTGGCCTCCAAGCTGTGTGTGGGCAGATGTCAGGCATGGGCTGCTATTGCTCAAGCCTTGCCGGCGGGATTCTGGCAGCGCCCTGTGGCTGGGGGTTCAGTGGGGCTGTGGAATTTTGGGCAGGGTATGGGGGAGGTTGCAAGACATGCCCTGTACACAGGGCTGCAGCTGGGGTGCTTCCCACTGTCATGTAACTCATGCAATGAAGTCATTAACCCCGTTGCTGAGCCCTGGGTGCCCAGATTGGGCAGGCTCCCATCTGCTGTACTGGTCATGGTTACCCCCTTCCCAATTATTTCCCCATCCATGCACACAGCAGCAGCAAATGCACTTTCTAGGTTTAGGGCTCAGCGTACCCCATCCTGTCTCAGTGGGTGCTTGGCTTGAAAAGAGCTGTGGATCTGTGTGCGTTATTTGTCTTGATGGTCGTGACCTGCTTGCTCACACTGGAATTTCGGGATCAGTTGCCTAATCCTTTTAGAAACCAGGAGGAAAGGCTGCCTGGCACACAAAAGATGGAGAGAAAAGGAAAGCACGCTATCACGTTGGAAATGGCAGAGGGGTCACATCCTGCAGGGACCAGCCTGCTGAAGAATGTGACAGCAGCGGGAAGAGGACCCAGGTCCATCCAAGGGGACAAGCTAAAGGTGGGATGCTCCTGGGAGCTGCTTTTGACATTGACCTGCTCCCTCCAGCTCGGCTGCTGACCACTAATTACCAGCTCCTTGTTTCTCTGGGAGGTTTATGGCTCCTCATCAGGAAATTTTGCCAATGACACCAAGCTGTGTGGTTCGGTTGATACCCTGGAGGGAAGGAATGCCATCCAGAGGGACCTTGACACGCTTGTGAGGTGGGCTGATGCCAACATCATGAAGTTTAACCATGCCAAGCGCAAGGTCCTGCACCTGGGTGGGAGCAATCCCAGGCACAGCTACAGGTTGGGCAGAGAAGAGATTCAGAGGAGCCCTGCGGAGAAGGACTTGGGGGTGTTGGTTGATGAGAAAATGAACATGAGTTGGCTTCAGTGTGCTCTTGCAGCCCAGAAAGCCAACCGTATCCTGGGCTGCATCAAAAGCAGCAGGACCAGCAGGTCGAAGGAGGTGATCCTGCCCCTCTACTCTGCTCTCGTGAGACCTCACCTGGAGTATTGTGTGCAGTTCTGGTGTCCTCAACAGAAAAAGGACATGGAACTGTTGGAGCAAGTCCAGAGAAGGGCCATGAGGATGATCAGGGGACTGGAGCACCTCCCATACAAAGACAGGCTGAGAAAGTTGGGGCTGTTCAGCCTGGAGAAGAGAAGGCTGCGTGGAGACCTCATAGCAGCCTTCCAGTATCTGAATGGGGAGGGCCTACAGGGATGCTGGGGAGGGACTCTTCATTAGGGACTGTAGTGATAGGACAAGGGGTAACGGGTTAAAACTTAAACAGGGGAAGTTTAGATTGGATATAAGGAGGAAATTCTTTACTGTTAGGGCGGTGAGGCACTGGAATGGGTTGCCCAGGGAAGTTGTGAATGCTCCATCCCTGGCAGTGTTCAAGACCAGGTTGGACAAGGCCTTGGGTGATATGATTTAGCGTAAGGTGTCCCTGCCCATGGCAGGGGGGTTGGAACTAGATGATCTTAAGGTCCTTTCCAACCCTAACTATTCTATGATTCTAAATGTGGGACTGGGAGACAGCCTCCTCACATCCATCCAGCTGGAATCTGCTTTGTGCAGGTAAATGCTACAGCATGTGAACTGTCCCCAGTGAGGGACAGCAAGCCTGGCAAGTGAGGTCAGGGAAATGACTTGGCTGAAATGTAATGCAAAAATGAAAAGAAGAAATTGGTTGTGAGCTGGGGATAAGATTGGTGCACACAAAGAGAGGAACCCCCCCAAGTCCCTTTGCCATCTGTGATGCAGAGATGTATCCCTCACCTGGAGATGCTGTGGTCACTGCTCTGCTTGGGGACCACTCCACACCACTCTCTGTGGAGGGATGGGGGGGGTGTCTCAGACCCCCTGCTGGGGTGTGCTGGCCAGGCCCAATCTGAGCTGCTGGCTGTGGGTTGCCCTGTCCACTGCTGCCCCCATCCCAAAAACTGAACAAAGCAATCAGCCCTCCTGCTCCATCTTTCAGATGAGAGCCTTAATTAGAGCTCTGTGAGGATGCAGAGTGCCATGAATCTCTGTATCGTGAGCCGTGAGCCTGCACAAAAGCCTGCTTATATTAACATCACACAGGAAACATTACGAAAGCCAAATTAATTTGACTCTCTTCAGCTCAATCAACATCTGCTTGGCTTAAATGCAAGATGCTCAAATGTCATTTTGTTGCCTGTGCTGACCCTTAATTATCTTTCATTTCCATACCAGAAACCTGCTGGTGCAAGAAAGTGCCAGACAGGTCTTTAGGGCTGCATTTCCATCTGGAAATTAAGCTGTAGAATGTCAAGGGAGAAGCCACACATTCATGAGGGCCAGCAAACGTGGGTGACAGCCACAGAGGTGGGTGATGTGATGTGCTGCGTGTCTGAGCCTATCACCCCTGCAGAACACCCTTGGGATTGGTGGTCCAGTCCTTTGGGGAGCTGGAAGGAGCCTGGGATGAAGGAGAGAGCCAGGTGGGAGGCAGCTGCATTTCCAGGCAGGGAGTGGGCAGTGAGCTCATTGCACTGGCTCCAGGAGGGCGTACGGTGTGGTAGCTATTAAACTGGGTTAAATGAATTAGGCAAGGAAGCGACTTAAGGGAAGATGGCTTTGCTGGGCTCCCAAGCCAGCTCTGCAGCAGTGCCAGTGCTTACCTCGGATGTCAGAGCTGATAGCAATTCCCCATGGCTCTAGTGCAGGGCAAAGAAAAACATTTGGCTTCACTGTAGTTGTTACTGCTTTTGCAGCTGGTTTAGGATCTCTGCCTCCCCATATATTAACATGGAACATCTCTAATTCCTCTGGTTCCCTAGGGTCACCCCACATCTCCCATTTTCCTGGATTCACCGGGTCCCTTTTTGGTCACCAGGGACTAACACCGAGCACTGTCCACCTACAGCATCTGCAGAGGGGAGAGCTTGCAGGGTGAATCAGGCTGTATTTTACCTTACAGCCCTGTAAGGAAGGGTATCAGCCCTTTCCAGGAAGATTGTTGGGGTATCCCAAACACCATAGACTTGAAATCAGAGCCTGTTGCACAACACTGACACCCAGAATAAGAAATGTTCTCAAGCCTGTTGCCTGTCATTCTAAGAGGTTCTGAAGACTTGGAAGTAGCAGGGTTGCAGTAGAATTACCTCTGCAGCCACAATTTAAAGCTTATTTTGCAATGTGAATAATAACAAATGCTTTCATTCTGGCTTTTTGGTTCAGCATTGCAGGGAGGTGAAGGTCTTGTCTGATTTTTCCCCAAAACTGCCTGAGTTGTTGGTGTTTTGGCTGCTTGGCAGAACTTCCTGGTTACTGGCCTGCTCCCAGGTGTCTGTCCCTCCTTAGTACCTGGCCATGGCTTCAGGACCTGATGCATAAGGGAGGACTGTGGGATGGAGGTGCAGCCCTCCTGCTACCAACAGGACCCGGGTGTGCTGGGGGCTGAATTGAGGGATGCCAGGGATAGCACTGTGCCCTGGGATGAGGGCAGCCCTGCATCCCCGCCAGACATCCCAGGGTCCTCCCCCTCTGGCTGGCAGATGCACTGCTGCAGCAAAACCAACCAAGGGGACAACCGAAGGGCTGGGGAAAATCCATCCAGAGCTCTGAGATGATCTACAAGTGACTGGAAACACAAGGAGGGGAAGTTTTACAAAAGCAGCTGGGATGTGGAGTGAAAAATACAGCTGCCATGGCTCGGCAAGGGGGTGAGCAACCCTAGGCTACCGCTTGCTTGTTTGCTGCAGTGTTGTGCATGCACAGCAGGGCTAGCATTCACCCCTGGGTAACACCTCTTCTTTTAGAGCATCTAGGTGAGGCATGCAATGATACATATTCCTGCTTGCTGCTTTTTACGCAGTTGATGCATGCTGAAGAGAGACATGTCACCTTTCTCTGAGTCAGAGAAGCCAGTGTTGAGGGCTGGACCAGGCTTCCCTGATGCTTATGGGCTTTGCCGTGGGGGCAGAGGCAGCATGAGAGATTTGTAAAGGGCACATCAGATCCCTACTCAAAAGCCTGAGGTAGGCAACTTGTCTGGGGAGGCTCCTGGAAATCACAAGGGTTTCCCATGCTGAGCTGCTTTTTTTAACTGGATTTCCCTGAAACATGGAAACATTCACGTCCATCAAATCCGCAGGGAAATGCCTCCCATCTGCCAGAGCTGGTGCAGTTCCCAAAACGATCTCAATCTTCAAAAACAAGAGACTAAACAGTGTCAAACTCATGTCAAGCATCTGTCTTTTAAAGGGGCCGTAAAAGTTATGAGGCTTCACTGAACATGATGGATCACTTGTTGCCCTGCCCCTCGAGCTAAAGGCTGTGACCTCGCCTGCAGACCTTGTTTATTAGGTAAAAATGAGACCCTGTTAGCAGCCTCATGAGCTGAGCTCATGGAGGAGGAGAACAAAGGTCCCAGGGTTTCTGAGCAAGTCAGACCATAAAGCTGTGTAGGGGTTTGGGTCTCAACACCATGGCTGGAAGCAGCCGGCTCTGGTTTTGCTGTGGTTCCTGCTGAGCCACCCCAGATGCGTAAGGTGCCAGTTTGTGGCTGAAGTAAAACCCTCTGAAAACCCCCAAACCAAACCCACCTGAAAAAGCTTGTTCCTCTGAGCAGCCTGTGCATGAGAGAGGTCCTGTTGTGGTTGAGCCCTCCAGTCCTACAAGTCTGGCACTCTGCCTTGCTCTGCCTCAGTTTCCCTTCTGTGCTCTGGGAGCATCTCTTCCCAGTGTAGGAGCTACATCCCTCCCATGGCCATTTCCCCCAACACCCTGAAGTGATGGGGGAAACAACTCCAGAAGATTAATAAAGGGAATTAAAAGGGGAAATAACAGGGAAATGTCCTGGGTGCCAGGGCTGAGGATGGACTTTTTTCCAGGGCACAGGGCTCTCCCAGCCTGAAGCTGTTGCCTTCCTCCAGCTTCCAGCTGTGACCAGCTTTGCTCCTGTTAGTGTTGGCAACTTTTGCAGTGATGAAAGGTCCCTGCTGTCGCTCAGCTTTCCCTTCCCATGCTCTGGCTCCGTGCTGTGCTGAGAGGAGCTCTGCTGAGCTGCCATGCTGGCCCTGGCCCCGGCTGAGCAAGGTTCCGACAGGGCTGGCAGGTTCCTCATGCTATCCACAGACTTATCCCTCCCAATGGGTGCACTAAATAGCACCCACCAGGTACAAATATCTCCAGAGGGGCTTTTGCCAGCAGGATGATGAATTCTTATTGTTTTCTATGGCTTTTTGCTTAGCTGGGACGGTAGAGCACTGAAACAGTGCTGGGAGAAACCCCCAGAGCTCATTGAGCCCATCACCAACCCCAAACCTTCTCCAGCATCCGTGTCCTCACTGATCTGCCTTTTCTATCAATCACCTGCACTGTAATTTCAACCCTAGATGATGCTGAACAAGCAGCATAGCAATGGTTGGCAGAACCAGGATGGATAAAACCCACTAAGGATGCAATTTACTACAAGCCTAGTATCCCCAGTACTGCTGCCACAGCATGCTGTGGACAAGGCTTTATCTCTCTGCATGTGGGAGTGCAGGAGGAGGTGGTGTTGGCCAGGACAGATGTGAAATGTCAAAGCAGACAGCGTTTTGAACAGACTTAAGAAAAGAAGTAACTGTGTTTACAAGAAGCCATTCCAGGGCTATTTGTTGCGCCTTGTTTATCCCCGGACATTCATGCTACTACAGTTTTGTCCATGCAGCTAATTGAGCGTCATGGAGTTTGTCTTGCCGAGTGGATGTATACATGAGAGAACATTTATTTGTCATGAGCAGCTGCTATTTCCTCTGCTAAAGAAAGACCTTTTTCATCCAGCTGGAGCTGGGAATGCTCATTTACAGCTGTGAGGACTCTCTGAGGGCCCCACAGTGTCCGGATTGCCCCGTAGGTCCATGAGGACGAGTCCTCAGCATTTACTCTCAGGAAACTGATGCATGTCCAGTGCCTGGGAAGGGCAAGAGCAGCCCCTGCCCTGGCTGAAGGGCTCTGCTGGGTGGTCCATGGGGCTGACGGAGGAAGCTGCTTGAGGACTTGGAGTGATCACCTCAGGCATCAGTTTAGGAAACCTCTTTCTCCTGTTTTCACTGGTATCCCTGGGTCATTGCTGTCCCCAGCATCCCCTGGTCCCATGGGGCTGTTTCCAGCAGGGCCATCACCATCCCTCATTTCTACTGCAGGACCACGTCCAGGACATGGATAAGAATGAGCACGAAGCCTCTGCAAACCTCCTGCAGCTCTGCAAACAGGGATGGGGATGGGAAAAGAGGCAAGAGGAAAGGGAAAGGGGAAAGGAGAAAGGGAACAGGGCCTGTCCTGGTGTGCTTGGCCATTGGAAATTGCTGTGCCCATCTGGTTTCTCTGCTGGTAGTACTTTGCTACCAGCCCTCCATTCATTGCCTTTTGTTGTCCCAAGCTTTGGCAGCTGAATCAGCCTAGAAACCTGAGTGTTCCCTGCACAATGCTCTGGGATCTGGGGGCTTGCTGCTGCCAGGATGCATGGGGGAACCCCAGGACAGTGAAACGTGGAACTCCTGATCTGCCTGAGAGGGGTTCAGGGGTCAAAAACAAACACCAGAAAACCCAGGGCAGGACATCTGCTGGTTCTAGCAGCGATTACCCCCTCAGAGCATCCTTCTCTCCAAGCATCCTTCCCAGGACAGTTTTCCCAGCACTTTTCTCCTTGGTGGAGCTGCCTGTGCAAGCAGAGACACTGGCCAGCTCTTCCTTCCTGGGTATGGCATTTTCCTGCCGGTGCATCTCATCAGCTCCAGCCAGAGCTGCTCTGCAGAGCAGCTGGGCTCAGCTTCAAACAGCATCACTCTTGCAATGGACAAAAGCTTCTTGAAGAGCTCCTGATTCTCTTAATTATTTATTGTTATGATTAATGTGCTGTAATTATTATAATAAATCATGAGGATTTGCAAAGTTTATAATCTATAGTCTCTCTTTGAGAGGGAGCTGAAAGGCCCTGGTGCGGCACATCCCTTCTGCTGGGTGTTTGGGAGCATTCAAATATCTGACAGCCTTTGAAGGGTGATCAGCCTTGTCTGCAGTCAGCACACACCATCACGTTGCTGCTTTACTCTGTTTTTCCTCTCTTGGAGGGGAGCAGCTCATGTTTTCTCACATTTCTCTGAAGTCATTCTGTGTTTTCAGAAGGACGTGCTAAGCCAAGAAGGATTTCTTCTTGCGGGTGTGTTTGCTTTGAGACTTGCCTTTGCAGAGCAGCACCCAGTGCATTTGTAAAATCACATTTAATTGCCCTTTCCCCCTGCTTGGACTTGCTGGTGCCCCCAGGGAGTGGAAGGGTGCTGGCAGCCTGTGGGGCCATACAGCTGCTGGAGCAGCAGACCTCAGAGGCTACACCTTTGGGGTCCCCATCCTTGCAGAGCAGACCCTGTCCTCCAAGGAGGTCCCACAGCTCTACAGTGTGTCCCACCCTGGTTCATGGGACTCCCAGCCAGGCCCAACACAGACCAACAGCCGCTGTGGTTGGAAAAAAACAATGCAGCCTGATGCTAAAGGGCATTGGGGCAGCACAGGGCAGGCAGAGGTCACCCAAGAAGGCAATGGCCAGGGGAGCAAAGAGCAATTAGGAAGAACCGAGATTTGCAGAGTACAGAGCAATCTCAGCAGCTTCATCAGCTGCTGCCAGCTGGATTTTGCAGGATGAGAGGAACAAAAAAATCGCCCTTTTTATATTTGGGCAAGAAAATGGAAGGGACCTATATGTAAAGCCCAAGGAAAATACCTCCTATCCTTGATATCAAGCAGTAGATGGAAGGACCTGGGTGGAGATCTAGGGCAAATGGATATCAGTAACCCCATGTTGTTGCAGGGACCAGGGACATTAATGTGCCCATGTCATTCCAGTGAGCCCAGACTGGAGGACTGGGATGGGCAAAATAAGACAATTCCCTGTATGAAGACTGGCTGAGGCTTGGTGACAGGGGTTGTGTCTCTGGTGGAGCCAAACTGTTGCTGAGTTTGGCAAAGGGTAAGTAAACCCCTCTGGTCTAAAAGCCCAGCCCTGCTTTCCTGGGAGATTGTAGGATGCTTCCTGGCACTGCTGGAGCACTCCTGGAAATCACCCCTGACACACCATGGGAGGGTGAATGCACAGAGGAGTTTGCCCCCATTGCAACATGGTGCATCAGAGAAGACCTGTGACGCAGGAGAGGAGAGCAGGGCTAAGTACTCCTCACTGATAATGGCTCAACTTTCAACCATCCTCAGGATCTTGGAGGGATGTTGCTTGAGAAAAAAATTGTGGAAACACAAGGAAATCCAAAGGAAATTGACAGCAGGAGGCTTGTGATTAAATGGCTTTAACTCATATTCTTAAAAATACAGATCTACTCTGGGAGCTGTTTGGGGAGAGGAATGTAAGGCTGGCCCTGCTGGCTCATGCCAGGTCTCTTTGTAGCTTGTTTCCAGCAGCACACACTATCTGGGATTTAGGGAACCAGTCCAAGCACAGAGCAAGTCAGAACAAACTTGGCTGGCCATGGTCAGCAGTCACCAAGAGCCAACCCCATCCCTCTGAATCCCTCCCTTTCTGGAGGGACCACCACCCCTCAGAAAGGAGCTTGGGGTCTAGACAGGAGGTACCTGTGGGTGGAAATCCCACCTTGTGGGGACAGAGGATGTGGTGGGGTGTCCTCACACAGAACCCCCAGTGTTCCCAGGTCGCTGGGGCTGCCAGCACAGGGGAAGGGATTGGAATAGCAGCCAGCTGGCCCTGCTGTCTGGTACTGCAGGACACGGCTTGCCAAGGGAATAATTGAAGCTTTGCCACGGGAAGCTAGGGATGGATGTGCTGTGCTGTGAAGCCCTTCCCATTCCCTGGTAATCGGACTGCAGAGATAAAGTAAAATATCTAAGACCTCATTGCAGCTGGAGCTGTAGCCTTAAAACAGACCATGCTGTGCTTCTGGCTGCAATAAAGACAGAGAGAAATCCCTCCTGGTAAAAAATCTCATCTCTCTTGTTCAGCCCATAAATCACGGCCATGGCCCTCCCAGACAAGCCGCAGCTGAGCTTGAAAAAGATTCTGGCATCTGGCTGTGCTCATCACCAAGAGCCCTCTCCACTGTGGGGCAGCATCTCTGGTCACTGTGGTCCCAGTAAGCCACAGAACTTCCTAAGCCATGAATCAAGAGGGATTTCCCTCTGCTGGTACAGGGCTGCCTTAGAGTGACACAGCCTGAATCACACTCGTGCCCTCTCATTTCACTCTCCATGGCTTGGCCTGGCTTTGTCCTGACCTGCTTTGCTCCCAAGGAGATCCCTGTTTGCCCAGTCTAAGCACTGGGGACAGTCCATGCTAGGCATCCCAGCCCCACCACAACCAGGCATCATGGACCCACCTGCCTCCAATGCAGAAAGCCTGTGCCCATCAGTAGCAAACTGGGAGAAAGGACTGGGTGTCCATCCAGAAAGGAAGAGGATGGGAAGAGGCAAGGCTGGATGTCAACCCCGTCCTGCCCTGCACTGCTGCTGTCAGTCTGCTGCAGATATAACTGTTCTGATGTCCTTGGGGAGTGGATGGTGAGAGTACCACACAGGAGGTGATGCATCCCCAGAATGCGTGCTGGGTCCTCCGAGCCCCTTGAGACCAGGCTCTGAGCCCTGCTTCAATGTACAACTACCCAAGGCTGCAGCATCACGGCTAAGCTGGCAACCACAAACATCCCCAGTTCTCGACTCAGACCCTGCTGCAAATGGTGGGGTGAAAATAAAGGAACAGGTTGGGTTTCTGATGGCTTCTTCTTCATGGATTCTGGGCTTTGCTGGTTCCCTGGGGACAGGAATCAGTGGGAACATGGAGCAACACTGCCTGAGAGCCAGGTGGGACCCAGGGACACACGAAAGACACTGGCAGCCCCGATGTGGAGTCACAGCTATTGCCAGCACATACTTAATGCTTCAGAAGCAGTTTTTAGTGCCTCCCTGGTGAGAGGAGCTCTGGTGAGGAGTTCAGTCTGTTCTATATGGAGAAGAAGAAATGAAGCAGGTTCCAGCCTGCATCTGGAGCCTGCAGTACCTCTCTGCTGCCTCCTCCCTGACCTGAGGCAAACAGCAAGAGGCAGAAGGAGGAGCAGAAAGACCTGGAAGTCCCTCTGGGCTTCCCATTTGGCCTCCATGTGCCCAGGAGCCTGTGAAGGTGGTGTGTTAGAGGGTTGCAAGCTCATACTTTCTATGATTTTCATTAAGGGGGAGGTGGCACCATGTCAAAGGGAGTCAAAAGGCTGGACCCTGGTGTCTGCACATGGGGATGGCTCAGGACCTTGTTGATTAAACCCTGGAGAAACCCAGCTCTATGCAGAGGGTTGGCAGTGGTGCCTGATGCATGAGGAGTAAGGATGAGCACGACCAGCTTGGGGACCACAGGAAGGGACAGTGGCTGGTGGGTCAAACCACAGCCATTCACACCTTGGTTGTCATCTTAGCTTATTCACACAATGGGGAGATGGCTTTCAGCACTGTGTGTTCTTCTGGGTGCTGTGCTATTCCTGGGGAGCAGGTAGGGGTTTGGGAAGAGACACGGGGTCAGCAAGAGGGCAGCACAGGAGCCGATGGATGGCTCAGGGAAAGGCAGGATTTTGGCTGTGGGAACATCACCCTGGTGCGGAATTACACCCACGTGTCCTGGGTGCCTGTTGTCGCTGCCTGCTTGGGTTTATGCTGGCTCCAGCTCAGGCAGGGGCTCTGGCTCAGGTTCCCAAGCTGGCTGGAGCTCTGAGCTGTGTGTCTGGAGTGGGGATCTTTGCCATCCCTCTACTGCCTTACACCTCCCAAAACCACATGGGCCCAGAGGATCTTGGACCCACCTGTGAGCACTGAAGGATGCTTCTTGGTGGGATGCCCCAGATCAGGCTGTGCTCTGACCACCAGCTTGGGAGGGGCTGGCACCTTGCTGGGGAGGGGTCCCACCCCAGAGAGGTCTCTGCTAGTGGAACTGGTGGCTGTGGAGCTGGTGGCTGGGCTGCTGCAGATGGCAGGTGGAGTGGGGACTTGGGGACAAGATCTGGGGTCACCTGAGTGCTTGGCAAGGACGGTGCTGAAGCTCAGTGGAAGCCTGTGGTTGTTGCACTGGCTCTCCAGTGGAAATACTCCATTGGAACGACTCTGTCAGGATCTTTGTGTCCCTCTGAGCCAGCCGAGCATGCATGTACCTGCCCTACCTCTGTCCTCTGTGCTGGGAGCTGTCCCGGGCCAGGGGACCCTGGCTGCTGCCTATGGATACTGTTCCAGCTTTGCTCCTGAAAGCATTTGCAGTTATTTTTGGACAGTAACTGCCTTCCCAAATCTTTGCCTTGGTGTTGGTGCCTGGCCCTACTCACAGCTGGGACTCCCTCCCCTGACCACTGCCACGCAAAGCTGAATTCTCCCAGCCATAGCATCCTTCATGTAGCCTGGTGCTACTTCCATGTCCAGGATCCCACCTCTCCCTTTGGACCACTTCTCCCACCCACCACTCCACAGTAGGTTCAGGGTCCACAGGGAGTCACCCAGAGCACCTCTCCACGGTAATCCAGCCCTCCAAAGCTCCCATTCCTCAACATGGGTCACTCACCAGTCCAGCTGCGGGAGAGAAGACTTCACGACTTAAAACTCAAAAGGAGCCTGAGGAGGTGCTCCATGCACTGCACTGAGAGGCTCTGCTATGTGCGCTCCTGCAGGCAGGACTGCACATAGAATCATAGAATCAGCTAGGCTGGAAAAGACCTTTAATATCATCAAGTTCAACCATTACACCAGCACTGCCAAGCCCCACTAAACCGTCCCACTGAGGGCTTTGTCTACACAATGTGTGAACACTTCCAGGGACAGTGATTCCACCACTGCCCTGGGTAACTTGTTCCAACACTTGACAACCCTATTGGTGAAGACATTTTTCCTAATATCCAATCTAAACCTCTCCTGGTGCAGGTTGAGGCCGTTACCTCTTGTCCTGTCCCTTGTTACTTATGAGAAAAGACTAGCCACCTCCTCTCTCCATCCTCCTTTCAGGTAGTTCTAGAGTGCAATAAGGTCTCCCCTGAGCCTTCTCTATTCCAGCCTAAACCTCCCCAGTTCCCTCAGCTGTTCCTTATTACACTTGTGCTCCAAGCCCTGCACCAGCTCCACTGCCCTTCTCTGGACCCAATCCAGCACCTCAATGTCTCTTTGTAGTGAGGGGGCCAGAACTGAACCCAGGATTCACCTGGACATGGCTGGGAGAGGGACATCATGGTTTTCATCTCTAAGAGTTCTCTTCAGCTCTGGGTACAAGGAGCCACAGCAAGGGTCCATGGCTTTGCCCTCACTGGGAGTGCTGTTTTGACTCTTTAAGGGTCCATGTGCAGAATGCATCCAGACCATGAGCTTGGGCAGCTGCCAATAGAGAGGAACAACACCAAGTTTAGTGATACTACTATTTGTGTTGCAGGCAAGCCAAAATATCCCTGGCCAAAGGAGCAAAGGCCCTTCCCCACCTCCCTACCCTGCTGGAGAGCCAAGCATCGCCCTCCAGGGCTGAAGCAAAGTTGGGAGCCTTCCGCATGGGGGAACTGGCCCGTGTGTTACCACCGAAGGCTGAATCATGGTATTGCAGCCACTCTTTCAAAATACAGAAGGGATTTGGCAACCCTGTGGGCTATTAATAGGGCTGAGCTGTTTTCCCTGGGCCCCATGAGTGTGGGAGAGCAAAGCAAACTCTAAGGGAGGTGAAGCACTGAGTTTACCTAAGGAGAGGTCAGGTGAGGCGGGAAATAACCTTCTGGAAAGCAGGAAGCGGAGCAATGCACTCTCCCACCTTATCGATTCTTGTCCCCGTGCCAGTTCTGCCGAGCCAAGAGGGAACAATGAACAATGGACCCAGTAATGTGGCGCCAGGGGATGTGCCACCTTCTCTTCCCAGCCCCACAGAGGGAAAGACACTGCAAAGGAATTGCCATGGGATGGTCCATTGTGGTTGCTGGTCTTTGACTTGGCCCACTGGGTGTGAGGGTCACCCTGATGGGCCAGTGGCATGAGCAGTGAGGTCCCTGTGTGGACACCTACATCACCCAGCTTTGGGACAGAGCAGGATGCCATAGCCATGGGTGTAGTCCCAAAAGGTGATGCTAGAGGTGGAGCAGCTCTCTTGGGAGGGGAAAATACAGAGAGAAGGAATTCTATGAGGAGCTGGTTTGGGCTGTTCGTCCTGGCTTTATCCTAATCCAGGGGAGGATGGAGCCAGTGGTGACCTTGAGATTCAACCCCTGCCCTTGCTGAGCATGGGGCAGAAGGAATGGAGACCCCATCACGGCCGCCCTGCAGGCAGCATGGGGTTGGGTGCTGCAGGTACCTGCCCTGGGCCTGCTCCAGGAGCACGCTGCATTTTTGGCAATGGAATCATCCGGCGGAAGAGCCACCCTAAGCAATGAGGAAACCCAGCCCACTCAGCCGCCACCCCTTATCTCATAGCCCAGCTCCATCCTGCCCCTGCACCCTCCATTCCCCAGCACAGCTCCTCTGCCACCTCCAGCTGTGCCAATACGGCACTGACTGCTTCCCATCCCACACTCATGCCAACATCTGTCTGCCTGTCTCCAGATTCCCCCCAGGTTGCTCCTCAGCACTGCAGCTTCTGCTCCTGCCCCAAATCAGCTGGCATTGCATGGGCTTGGGAAGCTGGTTTGGGTCAGGTCAGGGGGACCTGTTGGCAATGACAGACCACTTCAGGCATTGTTGAGCCATGGGACCCTCCTCCCATCCTCTTGGACAACGCCAAAGACACAGGGATCATAGTCCCAGGGTATCAGGATGGTTTTCATCACCCTGGTAAAACTGGATGCTTCCAAGGGTGGGTTGAGGTCTGGCCATCTGGGTGCCCAAGGTGATTTGAGAAAGCCTTGGCCAGAGATCAGCCTCACCCAGCAACACAGGGCAAACAACCTCTGGTCACTGCTGGCAGGGCCCTGTGGCAAAGGAGGGTGCCCAGTGGCAGGGATCATGGACAAGCTGTGCTGGAGAGGAACCTGCCCTGCTTGGTGGCAGCAAGAAAAGCATCTCTGCCAGGCTGAAGCACCAGATGGGATGGAGTGACTGGTCCCAGCCTTCGCCCAGCCCTGCCAGACACTTGTTCCTATGCAGCACCAGGCACCAATGAGCCCAAGAGACACCAGCCAGCCCACCAGCTCTTGTCCTGCTTCACATCCTGACAGCACTGCCAGGAATTGCTGGCAGAGCAGCTGCCTGTGCACCCGCAGAAGTGCCCTTCCTATGGCCCCACTCCTGCCTTGCAGCATCTCCCTCCTGGGGGCAATAGCCTCTCCTGTTTCCTCCCTGTTTCCTCCCTGCTACAGCCTTCTCTTCCGCCATCCTGCAGCTGTATGTGGCAGAGTCAGACGAGAGCCTGGCCACAGAGCAAGGCTTTATCAGGAGGGACTGTGGCCATCAGTGGTGCAGGACAGGTTGAGAACAGGCAATTTGGAAAATCCATCTTCCACCACAAGGACTCATCTTTCCCCACCCTTGTTTTGCTCAAAGGGTGGAAAAGCTGGGAGAAACGCTGTGACTGCTTCCCGATGTCCCATTGTCTGGAGCAGCCCATTGGTGGGAGCAGGTGAGAGTATGCCAGCTCTTGAGTCAGCTGGCTCCGAACACCCGAGGGCAGCAGGCAGCATGGGAACTTCTGTCCCACAGCCATGTCCCCTGGGCTTCTGTGCCGTTCAATCCACCATCCCTTGGCACAACCACACAGCAGGCACCTCTGTAATCCTTCCTCTGAAAGCTCTCTAAACATGGAAAACACTAAGTGCACCCTTAATGCTCCCTCTACCCTGCAGTGAGCACTGTGGCTGCAAGCCTTCCTTCCTCCTAACCGGTGGTGATGGCTCTGCAGAACTCATCACAGATGGCAGATGAGCAGCCAGACCACAGCACATGGAGAATTTCCTATTGTTTCAGACAGTAATGTAAACTGTTTTGCTCTCCAAGACAAGTACAGAATCCCTTTCTTTTTTGGTGTATCATCATTTTATTTTCTGATCAACCTGGAAGGTTCTCAAAGTGCATGAGGTACATACAAATGTCTACCTTTAGGATAGTGCTGAAATAAAGTACCATCAAAAGAAGAGTTTGGTCTGAAGCTGTAAATAATACTATGTCTGTCAGGAAACTGATCAGTTCTTCAGCTCAGCGAGCACCACACCAGGTGTCTTTTGGTGTTAAATGGTTGAAAAAGGAGCTTACAGCATCAGCATTCATTGCGATCTTGACTTACTTCAGCATCAGCATGTGCTGAGGCACAGAGGAGTGGCAGATATACACACAGACCCCCGACAATCACTTTTATGCCAAGTGCAGCATCCTGCCCTACAAACACATCCCTCACAGCTGCCCCCAGGTCCAGAGCTCTCCTTCCTCCAACTCGCTTCTCATTCAAGGCCATAAGCACCCTGAGTATTCCTTTCTGCACCCGTCTGTCCCTAGAGCCACAGCTATTAAAAGGCAACCTAGTGCTGGAGTTTTTTCCTGCAGTGAATGAGTGTGCTGTGGGATGTAGACCACAGTCAAACTGTCCTAAATATCCCTAGCATTTTCTCCCTGTCTGTCCATATCTTGGCACATATACTCCTTGATAGATTTCCCTAAGTGCCTGCTTGTGCTATGCAATGACAAAGACATTTTGTATTAAAAGAAAAAGAAAAACAACAAAATCAAAGCCAGACTCATGCACCCTGATGGGGACCAGGATGTGACCTGTACCCATGCTCACATTCCCCAGCTCCAGCAAACACAGCTTGATGCCAGCATCGGGCAGACATGGACACGGTGACCTTCCCAAGTCACTGCAGGTGCCTGCAGCTCAGGGCTTCTGGCACCCCCAAGCCCAGCCAGGACTCTCAAGCTGGTGGATCTTGCTGCAGATGTGGGGGGTCTGAAGCCTGTAGAAAGGTGACTCCCCAGCCTTATTCATCCACTGTCTCTGGGAGCAAACAGCTCCTCAGCCACCAGCATCTCCATAGGGCGTCACCAGATAACCACTCCTGACGCCTCATCGCTTTGGTGGCAATGCTCCAGCACCAGGAAACAGCACTGGGAGGGAGAGGCAGTTAACTGTTGCAGCCGTAAATGAGATGTGGCACTGACCCCTAGTGACAAGCTCCTGCGCGACGCTGCACAGAAGGGCTGCAATGGGAAAAGGATGTAGGGACAAGAAGAGTCGGGATGCGAGAATGCTCTTTGTCTTGCACAAACCCTGCTGAAGAAAGGGATCCTTCTGCTTCAGAGATCAGCTGGCTGGGGGATTGTTCCCATAAGGATGCATCCACCCCAGCCCATCACACCAGCCCCTCCACTCACCACACTGTGCCCAAAACAGATGGAGGTGGATTGCACTTGAGATGGAATTTATTGAAGACATCAGTAACAAGTCCAAACATTGAATTCACCTGCACCAAGTGGGAGAGCGATGCTGTAACAGCAGCACTGGGACAGGATGGGAAATGACTGACATACAGCTCATGATGCTCAGCAGCAAAAAGACCTCATACAGCAGAGCAGTGATGGGAACTCACAGAGGATCTGTTCACACGCTGACCTACTCTTTCCCTTGGGAATACTCAGATGTATGGCAAGCTCCAATCTGTGTGCTAAAGTTTATTATTTTAAATACATACATTTTGGCTCTAAGCCTGTCATTAGGTCCAAAATGGTCTGTTTCAATTAAGGGCTTCAAGGAGTGCCCAGGACTAATGCTCTATTTCTGGGCATTTCAAAATACTCCCAGACATGTGGCCTGCAAGGAAACACTGCAAGGAAAGGAAGAACCTTGTGCAGTGGACCTCTGCCAAGAGCGGCAGCATTCTCTTCCCGATGGTTTTGAGATAGCAGCCATTGACAACTACAGCAGCAACAAAGATGACTTTCTCCCTGCTTTCTGCTCTCACTGGCTGTGGCCAGAATGGCATTTCACATGGGCCGAACTCTTGCTGGCAGCTCCGGATGTGCAGGGACCAAGCGAGAGGCACCGCTGATGTGCCCCCGTGTGTTCACTGGGGTCTGGAAGGAGAATCTACGCGTGCTGGACCCTCCCCGGGGAGCTGGTGCCCGTAACTGAGCACACTGGGCACGGAGAACACGCTGCTCTATCGGCAGTGGGAATTCCTGCCTCACCTGTCCTCCTCAGCAAGAGCACGCTCTACGGAGTGGGACCCAGATGCAGCTGAAGAGCCCACTGGAAAGGAGCCTGGCAACAGAGACTCCTGTTGCTACCTGGACAGTGAGCTCCCTTCCTCTTTAAGAGGGAACATTCCCTCTGGGAGCTTTCTCCTGTGCAAAGATGCCAATAAATCCCTCATGTTACACCCAAACAAACACAGCTGCTGTGAGGGTGTGGGCTATGGAAAGGGCTCTGCTTGATGGTCAGACTGATGGGGGCTGTGCTTGATGGTCAGCTACACAGAATCATAGATTCATAGAACAGTAACAGTTGGAAAGGACCTTAACAGAATTTAGTTCCAAGCCCTCCGCCATGGGCAGGAACGCCTCACCCCAGACCATGTCGCCCAGTGCTCTCTCTAACCTGGCCTTGAACACTGCCAGGGATGGAGCATTTACCATTTCTTTGAGCAACCTGTTCCAGTTCATCACCACCCCCAAAGCAAAGAACTTCTTCCTTATATCTAACCCGAACTTCCCCTGTTTCAGTCTGAGTGCATTACCCCTTGTCCTATTTCTACAGTCCTTGATGAGGCGTCCCTCTCCAGCACCCTTGTATGCCCCCCTCAGATACTGGAAGAGTGCCGTGAGGTCACCACGCAGCTTGCTCTTCTCCAGGCTGAACAGCCTGAACTGTCTCAGCCTGTCTTCATGTGGGAGGTGCTCCGTCTTTTCCTTACTTCATCTAGTTGCTTTGAGAAGTAAGCTACAGCCCTTTTATAGGGTCCTATATTTTGAGCTAGGACCCCTAGGGCTATGCCTTGTCTCTCATGTGAAAATAGCCAAAAGGGTTTGGTGACGTCAGGCAGTCCAGGGGCTGAGGCCCTCATTAATTCCTTCTTTAATTCATTAAATGCCCGCTTTGCTTCCCCAGTCCACTGCAATTCCCTCGTTCCTGTTTGCAGCAACTGCTATAGGGGTTTGACTAACATACTGTAATTGTAGATCCAGAGTCGACACCAACATGTCATCCCAAGAAATGTCCCAAGTTCCTTGGGTGTCCTGGGGTTGAGGGGTTTGGCAGATTGTTTCTTTGCATTCTTGTCCGAATTTCCACTGCTCCCCTGAGACCTCATATCCCAGGTAGGTGACTTCTTGCTTCACTGTTTGTGCCTTTTGCTGAGATACCTTATATCCTTCAAGTCCATGAAAATTTAACAGGCTTACCGTGCATTCCCCACAGTTGTTCAAGGTTTCGGTGGCTATCAACAGGTCATCCACGTACTGCTGCAAAACTCCTTCCCCAGGGAGTGCCGCCCAGTCTTCAAGGTCTTTTGCCAGTTGGTTTCCAAATAATGCTGGGCTATTTTATGAAGCCTTGGGGTAACGTGGTCATTTTTCCATTCAAAAGCAAACAATTTTTGGGTCTCTGGCTCCAAGGGCCCGCAGAAGAAGGCATCTTATAAGTCTAAAACAGTAAACCACACAAGATTCCCTCTTAGTTTTGTTAACCAGGTATAAGGGTTGGCTGCTACAGGATAAAGTTCTACATTTATAAAGCGCTATTTTATTGATAGCTCTTACATCTTGTATTAATCGATAACTTTTCTCATCCTCCTTCCAGACTGGCAAAATGGGGGTGTTATATTTCCTTACCGGTTGTGCCCTGGGCTTCAGTCTTCCTTGGAGTGGTTTGGCATGCTTTGCCTTACCCGGTATTCTGCTGGCCCATACTCCTGAATAGACTTGATCTGAGCTGTCCAAGGGGACCTGCTTTGTTACGTGTGGCTGGATGAGAGCTAAACTTAGTATTTTGATTAATTTGTTGTCTCTAATTTGTATTTCACCATTTTTAAACTTGATCTCTGCTTCCAATTTTTCTAATAGATCCCTTCCTAATAATGATTTTGGGGTATTTGGCACATATAAAAAATTATGCATTCCTATCATTTTACCCATTTTGTATTGGAGAGGTTGCATGTATGGTACCTTCTGTTGCTGGCCTGTCGCCCCAATCACATTTAAAGATTCATTATCAATCAAAGCTAATTGTTGATTTAACACAGCAAACAGCCCCGGTGTCTACTGGAAATTCTCCCTTTGTGTCTTCTTTCCCCAGCTTCATTATAAGGGGGGATTGGCCGGGGTTCAACCCTCTGTTCCCCCCTGTTCTATTTCCCATTCAGCAAGGCATGGGAGGTGTGTCCCCCTCCCTTTTCAGTCTGAGACACTGCCTTTTTCAGTGCTCTGTCTGTTTACAAAAAAGCATAATGATCAGCCCCTACTGTATTATCAGGGGCCCTCAATTTACAACCCCCAAAGCAATCTTTTCACGTACCTTGAGTTTTTTCATTGCCCTGAAAGTTTCCTTTCCCTAAGGCTGCAATGGTTGCATGAGTAATTGTTTGACTTATTTTTTCCTTTCATTACTGTCTCGGTTTTGGTACACCCTCTATGTTTCCTCTAAAAGCTTTTCAATATCTCTCCGCCAGTGGCTTGAATACCAAAGGGGTCTTGGGGGGAAAAAAAGAAACATCATGCTCAGATCCCATATTTTAAAACATAGCATACCTTTTGTCTCATATATATAGAGAGATATATACACATATATTGATGGCTTGGCTTCGCGAGCGAAGATTTGGGAAGGGCTTGAACCACGCTCACTACAAGCACGATGACCAAGGGCATGTGGGAAATGCAAATCTGGTTGGAAAAAAGGGTCCTTAGGCAATGAGGAAGTGTCCGACCAGGACTGTCATCTCCTGAGCAATCTCGAGTGACCCATGCGCTGCTCTGTCCGCATGCAAGGTTGGATCTGCAGCTTCCCATGCACCTTGTCACCTGCCGTTTCGACCCTCGCCTGTCCATACAGACAAGTGAGAGTGAGCCCTTCCAGCCTGCACAGCGGATTTTTTAGGTGAAGCACAGCTGGCGCAGAACTGGCCGCACCCTTTACAACTGAGGTTTAACTGCCACAGCCTAGCGAGCTAGGACGGTGACAGCAAAGTCCTCAGGTCTTAGGTTTTGTAAGAGTGTCCTTCTCTTTGATGGAAGACCTGACAAGGCCAGACGAGCTCCATCAGCCTGGGTTTGAAGATAGGAGTTTTCCTTCTCCTGTGAGGAAGGCCCGTGTTCACTAACAAAGATTCAGGAAAGGCTTTAACCCACACATTCTGAACAGCACTGTCATCTCCTGGGTCAATCACAAGCGACCAATGACGCAACAGCACAACATCAAGCGTCTAGGTGGGATTCTGACTTAGAGGCACTCAGTCATAGGCCCTCAGGTAGTAGCCTCACACCAGTGGCTCCTCAGCCAAGCGCATGCACCAGGGGTCTGAACCTGCAGTTCCTCTCGTACTGAGCAGGATTACTATTGCAACAACACATCATCAGTAGGGTAAAACTAACCCGTCTCATGATGGCCTAACCCAGCTCACGTTCCCTATAAGTGGGTGAACAATCCAACGCTCGGTGAATTCTGCTTCACAATGATAGGAAGAGCCGACGTCGAAGGATCAAAAACCCAAAAAGCCAGGAGGATCATGAGGCCCCGCTTTCATGGTCTGTATTCGTACTGGAAATCAAGATCAAGTGAGCGTTTGCCCTTCTGCTCCGCGGGAGGTTTCTGTCCTCCCTGACCTCGCCTTAGGACACCTGTGTGTATATATACACACACACACACAGAGATATATCATTCCTTAGTGCATGGACCATTCCCTATAAAGCTGATGAGTTCATCTGGTCCATGATGTTGGGCTCTATCTCTTGTAACAGTCTTTCAGAGCAGGAGAGACAGTGTGCAGTGTTGGACTGTTGCCTGCTGAAGACACCACAGAACTCGTCCGGTCACTGGTGGGCTGGTCTGGTTTTGTCAAAGTTCATTCTTTGTTGGGATGATGGTCGGAGGGAAGTCAGGGCCTGTTGCTGGTGACCTGAAGACATCTAGTTGGTGAGCTATAGAAGTGCTACATAGCAGGCAACAGCATACAGTTGAGCTCATTGGTTGTTTTCCCCCACAATCAAATCCCCTTGAGGTACACATCGGACTTCCCCATCTTCCCACATTACCCACCAAGTATATCCACGTCCCTGAGCAAAAGCAATCCCACAAATGGGTTTGCCTTTACCTGAAGCAGGAATAACCCAGACTGTCTTCCCCAGCAAATGCTTTATGTGCACCACAGGAACTTTATCCCCTTCGACAGTATGTAACAGTTCTGACTGGGCTGGGCCAGCCCTGTTGGCAGATCCTCTGGTGTTGACCAGCCAGGTGGCCTTTGGTAAATGTTTATCCCAGTGTTTGAAAGTCCCACCACCCATTGCTCTCAGTGTAGTTTTTAACAGCCCATTGTACCGTTCCATTTTCCCAGAGGCTGGTGCATGGTAGGGGATGTGATATACCCACTCAATGCCATGCTCTTTGGCCCAAATATCTATAAGGTTATTCCGGAAATGAGTCCCATTGTCTGACTCAATTCTCTCTGGGGTGCTGTGTTGCCACAAAATCTGTTTCTCAAGGCCCAGGATAGTGTTCCGGGCAGTGGCATGGGGCACAGCGTATGTTTCCAGCCACCCGGTGGTTGCTTCCACCATGGTAAGCACATGGCGCTTGCCTTGGCGGGTTGGTGGCAGTGTGATATAGTCAATCTGCCAGGCCTCCCCATATTTATACTTCAACCATCGTCCTCCATACCAAAGAGGCTTTAACCGCTTGGCTTGTTTAATTGCAGCACATGTTTCACACTCATGAATAACCTGGGCAATAGTGTCCATTATTAAGTCCACCCCTCGATCACGGGCCCATCTGTATGTTGCATCTCTGCCCTGATGGCCTGAAGTGTCACGGGCCCACCGGGCCAAAAATAATTCACCTTTATGCTGCCAATCTAAGTCCATCTGAGCCACTTCAATCTTAGCCGCTTTATCCACTTGTTGGTTGTTCTGGTGTCCCTCGGTGGCCAGACTCTTAGGTACATGAGCATCTACATGACGTACCTTCACCACCAGGTTCTGCACCCGGGCAGCAGTATCTTGCCACAGTGCAGCAGCCCAGATGGGTTTACCTCTGCGCTGCCAGTTGCTCTGCTTCCATTGCTGCAAGTACCCCCACGGGGAAATTGCTACCATCCATGAATCAGTACAGAGACAGTAATGGCAGGAAGATGCAGAAATGAGGCCTACAGTACTCTTACCAGTTTTCCATCTGTTACAGATTCTCCTCCAGTGAGAAAATCTCAAAGATTGCTACACTTGTTCCCCCCAACACACACACACACACATGCACACACACACACACACACACACGCACATACACCTGTTTTTTTCCACACTAGGGACACCACAGCTAGCCCAACAGGACTAGAAACCCTCCGCAGGCAGGGTTTTACACCTTGTCCCAGGCAATGACTCATTCAGACTGGTGCTGCAGCAGGTGCAAAGCATTCATGGTGGGAAGGGACAGGTGAGAAGAGACTAAAAATCAGGAAATAGTTGGGGTGGAGAGATTTGGGGAGGGGGTTGCTAGGGGGGATAGAGGAATGGGAGAGGAAAATCAAGATCTTGATTTTGCTAGGAGCGCTCTTTGCTACATGAAGCACATCAGTGAATCCTTCTGTGCTTCCAGTTATAACAGCAATCTATAAAATGAAACTCTTTTTTTTCTCCCCAAAGTGAGGTTTAACCTGTAGGTAGATGTCAAACACCCTGTTCTACTCTGCATAACCTGCCCAAATCAAGGGCTTCTACATTATCAACACAAAGACATCTGCAGACTGAAAGAAGGAGGCATCGGAGACTGATGAGACAGGCAGAAATCAAAAATCAACAGAGAGCACTGTTCTGTTATTAATTTCTGTGATTTATTATTTTGAAGCACTGTTTTTTAACTCAGTTCAGTATGCCATAGAGCATCCCAGCCCCACTGAACTCCCTCTTTCTCCTGCAGGCCATGGCTCTCACAAAGCTCTTACTCTGGGTTATGCTTAGCATATTCTCGAATGTGCTCATGGTCAGTGATGAGCTGGATGAAGCCACACATGACTGCATGCAGCTGCATTTGGAGATGCGTAACGAGGAGATGGCTCGGATGGTGCAGCAGCTGCAGCAGCAGGTTGAGGAGATGAAGGGAATACAGCAAACTTGTGTGACCTGGAGTGGCCTGCTCTCTGCTGCCTTGTGGAACTGGAAATTCTGGGTGACTGCTGGCTTCCTGCTCCTCCTGACTGTGGGGCTCTGCTGCTGCTCTAGCAAAAGAAGCCCTGAGGTGGGCAGCAGTGTCAGCAGTGAAGAGGAGGAAAACAGTGAAGAAGAAGACAGTGAAGAAGATGCTGTTGGTGTGGCAGATTTGGACACATACACTGCAATGCGCAATGAGTGGTCAGCGGACGAACTGTGGAACCAGAGCGAGGGGGTGGATGCAGTGGTTGAAAGCCTCTTCATTGGTTGCCAATGGTCCAGTTTCTTGTCAAAGGGTTTCTTCCTGGAGCTGGGACCAGCCATAGGGGTGGGCAACACCTTTGATTGCTGGTGTCCCCAGGAAGACGAGCCTGTCTACTGTATGCTCGTGCAATGAATGCTGCTTGCAGGATGAGAAATACAGATGTTACAGTAGTCTCAGAAGTTCCTTACCATGAATTTTCCCCCTCCCCAGTAACTTCAGAACCAGAAGAAGGAGAAGGAGTATCGGACCCTCCTGGCACATCTCAGTAGTGCTGTGGAAGGGAGCCGATGTTTATTGAAGGGGGTGGGAAGATTGTCATGCCATGGGTGGGATCAGACAAAGCTTCCCCCAAAACATGTCTCCCCAGCCCACTTCCCATGCTGGCCTGCATGCTCAGGTACTCCAGCAAGGAATGACAGAACTTTTGCTGTCCCCAGGAGATGGGCAGAGTCTGGAAAGCCACTCTGTACCTAGATATGGACATGAAGCAGCTCCATCCCACCTCGGAAGGGTCTGCCCCCAGCACTGCCAGCCCGGCCCTTCATCTCCCTCCTTGTTTCCAAAGTGTTGGGGTTTCTGCAGACCTCTCTCCCTGCATGTAGCTCAATAGGCACCAACCTCGCTGCTGTTACCAGGAGCAAAATAAAATCAAGGCTGCAAATAATCCCTGGGCTTGCAACCAAGAAAATGCCAGCATTGAGCAAAGCCATCTTCCAACCTTCCTGCCCTTGGGATTTGCTAGCGGATTTTTGTCCCAGCTATTCATGGCTGTTGTGACGATCTGAGCCCCGGCCTTCGTAATAACACTCCTTTAACCAGGTACTTCTCTAGCCCCTGAGGATGAACATGCTCACAAATGCAGCTCACAAGTCAGGTGTAAACACAAGTGGGTGCCAGTTTAAGCAGCCCTGGAGAGTGGTGGGCATGCTTTCCCTCCCAGCTCCACATTGCTATTTGAGAGCAGGACTTGCCAACACAGGAGTAGAGCTGCTGCTGCAACTGGAAGGACAGAAATGTATTTTTTATCCTGGAATCACTCACCCTTCCTGTGTGGGGGCAACCAAAGCACCTATGTGTGAGACAGAAACTGCAGAGCAGTACCCCGCTGAGTCGACTTTTCCAGCTATGCAGAAGAGCCTCTAGCATGTGGTTAGCTCACCCCATCTCTCCCACAGCTATGGGGATGGCCAAGCTTCCTCACAGCAACCTTCCTTGCAGATCTGCTCTCACTGCTTGCTGTGAAATGCAATCCCAACAGCAGGCTGAGCAGGGCCAGCGCATGGGGTGTATGGTCACATTCCTGACATCAGAAATCACAGCCACTGCACAGTGACCAGCACACACTGCAGCTGGGAGCTCACACTGAGACTTAGGGGCTGTTTTATCCCTTCACCATTAATTTTCGGCTAAAAGCACTTCTCTCCTTGATGTAAAGGCTCATACAGGGCTGGGAAAGTGAGAGGGTTTTCTAGGCACCATCCCACATCTTTCACTGCCCTGGGGACGGTTATGCCCAGCTCTCAGAGCTCGCTGTGTCTCTTGGCCTGCTTCTCCCTTGCTGCCAGCCTCGGGGCTGTCCCACGCAGGTCCCTCCCAGGGGACCCCACTTTCTCTGCCTTGGTTTCCTGGGATGGCTCATCCTGCATGACTGTGTCCCCTCCTGGGCTTTCAGACGGGTGCTGTTTCAGTGTGTCCTTGTGGTGGTGGGACGTGTGGAGTGGGAGCTCAGGCATGGCAGTCTCCATCATCTGAAGGAAGTCGTAAGCAGGAAGAGGTGGTTTCCAGTCTTCCTCAGACAAGGTACCTGAAAGCAAATACAGTCCCATGTTAGTAAGTTAAGAGCTAAGCAGCTCCACTTCACAGACACTTCCCTTTCAAAGGAATTACAGCTTTTTTTTTGCCCTTCAAATGAATGCAAAATTAAAGACTGTTTCTTAAAGATCACCCTCTTTCCTCCAAAACTCATACCACTACCCAAATTAAGCCAGCCTGAGGTGCATTAATATTTACTGGAGCTGGTCAAGGCTCTGTTCCCGAAGGCTGTGGTGGTCCTCAGACACCCCCACTGCAAAGGTCACACTGGGTGTCTGTCCACCAGTGGTGGATGTTTCATTCAGGCCCCAGATAGACTGTTTCAGTGACTGCGCACTACTGGGACATCATCAGGAGTGAGGGGACTGCTGTCTACACAAGGAGGAAGTGGTCCCATTATGTGAGGATACTCTTTAATTTGTGCTTTTAAGATTGATCACACAGTTCATAGCACTTAAAAGCCTGATGAAGGAGGCTGTGATGGCTGGAAGTGCCTTTGGCCATGCAGTAAGCTGCTCAGCCATTAGCTCACCCCACTGACACCTGCAAAAATTAAGGTCCCTACCTAGAGACCTACGTGACAGTCAAGTGCTTTCAGCAGTGGCAATGGGGAGGATGGCTGGCTCGTGGGGCTCTCCCAGCAACTACTGGGTCAGAAATGGTACTTTCACCTCCAGTAAGAGCCTATATACATTCTACCCCCACCAGGTTGATGTCAGCTTTTGGAAACACTTGCTTTGAAAGGCTCATTTTAAAATCCACAAAAATCAAACGGAGTCACCCCATTGCCTTTCCAGAGCCTGGAGCAGGCTGATAGCTGGCAATTCCCAAGATCCCTGTAGCATCCCATGGCTACACACTACACAAGGAAGGCATATCTGTGCTGCCTTCCTCCAAAGCTTCAGCAGGCTGATCAAAGCAGGAGGGTTACAGTAAAATGCTACGTGGTACAAGCCAATCCTTCATGTCCCAATGAACATAGCAAAGCACCACCTTCCTTATCTTTTCCCATCCAAAAAAAAAAGTTGAAAGGGGCCTAAAGAGCAGCTACCTCTTATGCTGACAACTGGGAGCTGAGAGACTTTTTATTAGCAAGCTGTATTTCAGGTCTGCTCACAGCAATTGGAGAGCACAGCCAGGTTTAGGGATTATCACGGGGAAGAGATGTCAATTCAGAACTATTCACTCTTGGCTCTGAACATTAAACAGTCCCCAGGCAAACTTGTGAGTGTGGGTATTCTCTTCTGGCTGGACTATTTGTACTTCTCTAGCTCAAACTAGCACAGCTAGTTTTTCCATCATTAAATTCCAGGGAAGACAATTTATTGCACGTAGCGTCTTCTCATAAACAGACCGGAGCTAACCGTGCGTGCTTAGGAACATTACAAATTCATGCCTACTTACTGCTGGGAATCTCCAGTCCTGCTTTTAGCTTCTCCAGCCAAGACAAGATGTTCATTTCAGCAATGGACTGCTCTGATGGGAACTTGAATACCTGACCCCCAACATGAAGGTTCACCCAGATGAGAACAGGCAGTGAAGGCATGGTGGCAAAGTACGCCTTTAGGATGCCACGTCCCACTGGAGTCTTTTTCCTGTTGGAAAGAGGAGATTCAACTTGCTCACCAGTGGTTTGGCAGCACAACAGGACTGAGAGCCAAGCAAGCACCAAAGCCCTGGGGCCACATCCAGCAAAGCACACAATTTTGCCTGTGGGATACCTCTAGAAGCTCACCACGCTATTTATAATCACAATGCCTTAAAGCAAGCTATTAGGGTTGAGTGGAGAGGGAGTGGACAGCAGATTGGGAGTTTAAAGAAAACCTCAAGCAGGAAGAGCTGGGGCAAACTCTGTACGAGGGTGTGAAATATTCTCCACCTTCAGTTTTAAAGAACAGGTGAGCTAGGAGCGGGACAGGTCCTGCAGCCCACCATGGTTAGCCCCTGTTTGCAGGCAGAGCTACCAGCTTCCTCCAGCCCAGCTGTGCCACTGCAGTGAGACTGCAGCAGGTGGAAAAGCAGGAGGTGATGCAGAAGGCTGTGCTCAGGTGGGCAGCTGATGGGTGCTTCCCCAAACACAAGGAGCTGGGACAGCAGCTTCCCCAGGTGACACAGAGAGCCAAAGAGGATATTGAGATGGAGGGACAGCAAGCCCACAAAGGCACTGAGTCCTTCTGGAGCTATTTTCAGGCTGACAGTGATGCCTGAGGTCTGAGCTGGCTCTCACCATGGGAATGTGGTCCTCTGTCTAGGACCAAACCAGTGGCCATATTCTGCCTTTTTTTGTGGCAATGCCCCTTTGCTCTGACAGAGAACAGCTCTTTCTTTCTCAGGAAGGGAGATAAAAGGCAGATGTGTAGGTGGGGAAGTTCCAGAGGCTCTCGTTTCTTGTGCATTACTGGCAAACAAATTGTCTTCTCTTTGAAAACATGTGGATTCCCCATTAGCTAAACTTCAGCCCACGCTGCAAGGCGCTTCCCAGACTTCAAAGCACAGTATGATTGAGACAGTGAGGTGTCTCTGGACTTGGGCAAAACAAACAGAGGCTAAAAACTGAAAACAGCTAGGGAGGGGAGGATTAAAAAAAATCCCCTGTCCTACAACTTTCTATTACTTAGCTCCTGGATTCATTTTGTTTCTTGAATATTTTAAAGTTTGCTTTACGGAGCTTCTTCTGGTTGTCCCTTCTTCTGAAAACTTCCTTTCCCCCAGTAAACAGTCACTACTTGCCCTATTGTGCTTCCTTCTATTTGCCAGTGGAAAATCACCATAAGACACTCCAGGAAGGCAAATTTACTTTTTCTCCCACATGCAACAAGAATGTAAACAAGACCAGAGACAGGGTCAAGCTACTATGTGATATCTTTGAGATCATTTTACTCTACTGAAAATTACTTCTGCAATCAATTAAACATGTATTAATTTTACTTTGACATACAATTTTGCAGCTGCCCAGAACACATACTGAATCACTGCTAAATGATTTGACCTCCCAACTCATGATGATTTTAGACCAAATAATCACATTACCAGCTAGTGCTTTCAGTAATTGCAGACTCATTTTTTTCTTGCCTTGAAAGGCTGAAAGTGAGCTAATGGAAACAGGAAAAGAGAGTTTTACACACTCACAAGTTCAACCAGCAAGCCACAAACGCTTGCTGAGGTCTTCCTTTTGCCAGCTTCAGCATTTCCTCGCTTTCCATTTGACCGATGTCACCATCACTGAACAAAATGAGGAAGGGCTTTCTGAGTTGCAAGTAGTGGGGCAGATTTTGCACGGTGATTTCTGGCTGCAAGACATCAAAACAAGAAGTTGGGGTTTATGGGGATGATAGTACAGGTCAAAATTAGACTTTCTGTCCTTATGCAAGGGGTGCAGGGGTAAGCAAGGATGTAGTGCCCATGTTGAACATAAGTAGCTTAAAAGCAAATGTGAGTGCTGAGATACTGGTGCATGCTGGAGATGACTACCCCCAAACATGCCCGTTGCAAGTGAAGTCTGTATGAGAAAGCTGTGCGCTCCAAGATGAAGGGGTGTGAACAGAGAAGGCAGCAGCAAGGCCAGCTCAGTTCAGCTCCATGTCTTACGGCTATAACCAGCCTCTGAAAGGCATGTGCAAGAGGCAGGGAGCAGACCCTGCAAGAGGCCAACCCATCACAGCAGGGGGTATGTGACTACGAGTGCAAGCCAGTCAATTGACTCCCAGGGTCTCCTCACATGAGACCACACAGCAAACAGCAGATTTCTGTCCAGACTGTCTGATCCTAGCCATAAAACTTAAAACCAAATGTAACTCAGCACGAGTTACAAGCAATCATATTTATTTTGCCCAGCTCCATGCTATAATCAGTTCTACTGCAAATGACCGCAACAGAAAAAAGACACTTTCTTTTTATTTTACTTACAAAAATGTCCAGCAATTCATATCTGATCACCTGCACCAAGTCCTGTGCGCTCTGTTTGGACAAAGTGATGCTTTCCACGCTCTCACCTCCGCCCCTGGCAAGGAGGAGGGCTGGGGGAGACACTCCATATTTACGGGATCTGAAAAAGAGGAAAGGGGAGAGATAAGGCCAATGTGCTCCCCTGTCCCCTTCTGAAACAAGCACTTACCCTAAGACACTAAATACACACACACACACACACACAGGATTTTCTTCTGCAAAAAGACATCAGCAGCTAAATAATGGGGAAAATCCAAAACACTGCCAACAAAACCATTTGTTGGTGCTTCTCTTTTGTTTTCACACCTGAAGTTAGGTGGCCCAAATACCCATCCAGTGCTTTACCTCCCAAGACAAAGCAAATAGCAGGTCTTCGACTCCACCCAAGGGACACCAACCTACATAAAATAAGCTCGAGAAGATCTGATTCTTGGCTTGGTGAACACAGGTAATTTTGCTGAAGTCCAGCCCTGCGTTAGAGCAACACACATACACTCTTAGAGAACTCAGCTCATCCTTTGTTCCCCAATGTTCTTCTGGTACAAGGGTTTAAAGAAAAGCTGGGAAGGTGGAAAGAGCAAAAAAAGGAGAAGTCTGAGCAATGAAAGGGCAGGGGGTACATCAAGATGGGAGAGCGATTTTCTGGAAGTCTGAGGAACTTCAGCCCTGAAGGTTCCAGATGTCAGTGCCCAGAGGAAGGGCACTGGAGGAAATCAGCTGCCTCAACGTTTTTTTTGAGGAGCATCTGTAGTTTGTTTGTCAAAGGCTGCTGGTAATTTTTCAAAAGCTGTGATACCAGAATTGCTGGGGAAGTGAGTGAGAGGAAAGGACATTTTAGGCTGGGGAGGTGGAAAGCTTTTGATTTCCTGTTCAAAAGTAATCCAGTTCATCTCTCTTCTTTTTTCTCCATACATGGAAAATGCAACGCAGACTCAGCCTACTGCAAAGGCAGCTCTTAGAAAAGTCGCATTACAACCAATTGCTCTTCCCACCACGGTTTGCCCAGGCAAATTCATTTCAGACACTTATTTTAGCAGTTCTGAATGGGATGGAGATTCCTTCAAATATACTTTAAAAACCTCAGTGTCAAGTGGTTTAGGTCATCAATGCAAAAGCAAGTGGAGGGAACTGCAGATGGTCCATTTTCATGATGTTCAGCTCATACACAGGCTTTTCAGTTCCTCCATCAAAGAACACTTACTAGAAATTTCTAAGGGGCACTCCAGATCTGCACTGATGCCTTGGAAAAGAGCAGTAATGAATGACCATGAACTTTCCTGAGGCCTTCAAATGTTGTGAACCCATTGCTAAACTGTTCTTGGATTTATCTGAGCCATTTCAGCTTTTTGCGTTTATCTTTGTAAATCCAGCCCTGAGCTAAGCTTTCCCCTTTCTGTTTGGACTCCCAGGTTCTGCTGCTCAAAGAAGTTGAGTCTCACACCTCTGGTCATGTGTGAGAGTCCTCTGAGCTATTAGGAAGATCCTTAACTTCCCTCTCCGTTGTTTTTCAAATTAAAGTGTATTTGCCATTAATTAAGAATGGTAAAACCCTTGGAAAAAAAACAACAAACCACAAAACAAACAACAGGGATTTTGAATTTCTCAAACTTCCACATGTTTTAAAGAGACTCTTTGGCTTAACCATGTCTCAGAGGAGGTAAGGACTCTTGCTCCCTATGTCTAATACATCAGCTTGTTCAGCAGCCCTGGAGACAAGGAAGTTTTTTATATACCACCAGAAAAACAACAAATTCTCTACCTCATAGCTAGAGTCTACCCTGACATCACTTCTCGCCTTACTGCTACCGGTTGCTGGTATTGTTGCTTATGACAGCTTTCTATTTATATAGCAGAGGCATTTGATGGGTAATATGAGACTCACATTTAAATCAAAAACATCTGCAAACAAATACTTGGCAAGAATCTATGGCATCTGAATATGTGAGAAATAAATAATGACTTCATTCAAACCATTTCTTCCTTAACACTTCTTTTTTTCACTAGTTACCAACCAAACGTGTTTGCTGAGCAAACAGTTTTGCTAACAACATGCTTTGTATATTTTGTATACCTTTTTCTCTGGGAAGAGAGGACTCAAGCTCTCCATGACCAGGGAGCCACAAATATTTCCTCCTTGAGCATTTCACAGAAGAATAGTTTTCCTTTGCTTAAGAAGGGAAGTGAGCCTGGCTCTTGCATAAGTAATTCCTGTAAGTGTTTACTTTCTACTTACAGTTGAGAAGATGACCAGCAACAGTAGCTTCACCTACAAATCACAGCCAAAATCCAAACTTGGCAGAATGAGTAACAATAGAAACTGTATTAAATATTCCAACTAAACAGAAGCATGCTGCAGACTGCGGCTGGAGCATGAGAATGGAGGTATATTCTTGCATCTGTCATTGCTGAAAGAACACCCTGTCCTCCTTTGCTTGTTTAACTTCTATCTGCTGGGCTGAGATCCTTGAGAGACAAAAGTCTTTTAGCTTGAAGGGGGTCAGGTTTTTCATCCTGATGATGCTGGTTGTGACTTCTTGACCTGACATTGCCCAGTGGTCTCCCACGCCAACACTGAACAAGCTTTCTAAGACCCAGCCACTGGTGCTTTGAGCACTGTTTGGTTGATAGAGTGTACTACCAAGATATTTGCATTTCTATTCCCTGGGTATACCACAAAATGCCCATATCTCATCAGATATGCAAGAGAGGCATCACATCTGTAAGAAACTAACGAAAACAATTCACTCTTGCATTCCTGGCTGCTAAACCCACACCTGGAAAACAGGCCAAGAACCTTCTGGAGTTTTTAATTCTGCTTTGATAGCTAATTCCTGATGGAAATGAGACGCCAGAACAAGCTGAAGATTCCCCCTGGATCTAACTGATAAATAGGCACTGAAGAATCTCTCACAGTACACTCCAAAGCATTTTGCCCCTTTTGGTGTGAGTCTTAATGACACAGTTAAGTGCACAGACTGATACATGTTTAGATCCCATTAGCTCAAATTTTCCTTAAAGTTAGGGCTGCAATTGATGCTCTTATTCAATCAGGAGCTGACCAAGAAAGTCTTGACTTTGCCGTTACCATACGTGCAGGAGAAAGGCTACTATATTTATCCAGCACTCTTCCTCCAGAAAGGGGATGAACCTCTCCAAAGCTCTGTCTGGAAATGGTGGTAACGTCTTGCTCTTGTCAAGGGAAGGGAAATTGGTGGGCATATGTTTCAAGGAAAAGAGTTCCATGGTAAAATTAACTACTGAAATGATAGAGGTTTGTCCCCATCCTTGGCAGCTGCAAACATCTCACAGCCAGATCTGAGTGCCCACTGGGAAGCTGGATAAGACTGAAGGGGTTTCACAGTGCTGGAGAAAGGCTGCCTGCTCCACACCAAGGCAACTCCATGGGAAGACAGCTTTTATTGCAGGGCTTCCAAACCATTTTCCAGCACCCAGGCACAATGCCCACCCCACTGCTAGCCAAGAAAGCCTGCAAGTAGTCACCAGCAGCCTCTCTTTTGGCTGCTCTTAGCAACTGGAGGAAGCCATCAGAGCAAGGCTCACATTTACACCTCTGGCTTTGGCAGCAATCCCCTTACACTCCCCTTCCCCATCCCCACCTCAGCAGACACTTTTGCAGCATCAGGACAAGGAAGAGGAGACGAGAAGGTGATGGGACTGCAGAAAGAGAAAAAACAGTAATAATTTATCACTTCTTCCTGATGGAAAGAGAAAGGCGGAACTGTTTTTTTCTTTGTCACACACTAATCCTAGCTAGTCCTATCATTTTTTCAGTCTGTTTTTAACTCCATAAAAGTTTAGTCCTGTTTCTATGAGGAACGTGAGATGCATGGGAGCTGGCAGGTTTGGAGGACTAAAAATACCCAGAGCAAACTGAACAGGAGGAAGGGAGATGACCATTCATTTCAACAGGGCTAAATGAACTGACCATGGACAGGCTGCAAATCAGTGGCAGCGCTGGGGTTACATCTCCCTTTGGCTGACTCTTCACCAGTCTTCTTATAGGACTAAGACAATTGTGGCTGTTTGGGGCTGCTGTTAACTCAGCATGACCAGTGACACTTGCTTAGGCATTGGCTTTCACTAAATGCAGATAGGTTTGCTTTGAATCCTCCCCAAAGAAAAAGAGAAACAACTTACAAAGCCAAAGCATCATCTTCAAAATACATCCCCATCGTTACATGGCCACTTAAGATGTTTCCTGCCTCTTCGAAAGCTTCCCTGGCTGTAAAACAGACAAAGATATAAAAATACACAATAGAAAGAGAAGTGTCAGCTTCCTCCTGGAAACCAAATTGCTGTCTGCATATGTAACACCCTCCCACAGCAAACTGTCAGCTGGGAACACAACTACGATTAGAGGCTCATGAGAAATGGATGCATATCATGGCCACAGGCTATGGGAGGAGGAGTTGGCAGAGGCCAAAAGGATCATAAAGAAAGTTCCTATTATGAGAACAGTATCTGCTCTTTAGCCACCAGCACTGAACTTCCAGGATCTGCACGACAGGGGCACTGATGGAAAATTAAATGCCTTTAGGGACTTGAAGTCCCTAAGTGTTCTTAGGAACAGGAGATCAATTGTATGTCTAATCTTATAAATCACAGTGACTTTTGGAAATGACTGATGATGACTTAACTGGAGTAGTCCTAAAAGCCCAGCAGATAAACCAGCTTCCCCACAAGTATCTTTTGGTTTTATCCAGTTCTTCAGAGCAGGCAGCGTCTGTTACAGGCATCCACATAGGACAGAAGGATCAAAAAGCTAAATGCCTTGCACACACAGTCTGCCCCACTGCTTTGTGCCACTGCTGCATCAGGTATAAGGGTCCACCACTCACATTTTGGAGACAGCAAGGTCAAGTAGAGGATGGGGAGGAAAGAACTGGGTTGGGGCTCTCTTGGATCTATCACAGCTGACTCTATCTGTGCTGAGAGAGTGAACACAAAGCCCCAACCCAGTCCTTTCCTCTCCATCCTCTACCTGACTGACTCTTGGGGCTGAATTCGGGGGTCCTGAGGGAAATGGCCAATGAAGTGGCTAAGCCACTATCTATCATATTTGAGAGGTTGTGGCAGTCCAGTGAAGTTCCTACTGACTGGAAAAGGGGAAACATAACTCCCGTTTTTAAAAAGGGAAAAAAAGAAAACCTAGTGAACTACAGGCCAGTCAGTCTCACCTCTGTGCCCAACAACATCATGGAGCAGATCTTCCTGGAAACTCTCTAAGGCACATGGAAAATGTGGTGACTGATGACAACCAACTTGCCTTCACTAAGGGAAAATTGTGCCTGACAAATTTGGTGGCCTTCAACAATGGGGTTACAGCACTGGTGGATAAAGGAAAAGTGACAGATGTTATTAATCTGGACTTGTGCAAAGCATCTGAAGCCATCCTGCACAACATCCTAGTCTCTAAACTGGAGGGACATGGATTTGACAGATGGACCACTCAGATGAGGAATTTGCTGGATGGTCACACTCAGAGTTGCGGTCAATGGCTTGATGTCTAAGTAGAGATAGGTGACAAGTGGTGCTCCTCAGGGGTCAGTGTTGGGATCAGCACTGTTCAACATCTTGCTGGCAACATGGACAGTTGGATCGAGTGCACCCTCAGCAAGTTTGCCTATGACACCAAGCTGTGTGGTGCAGCTGACATGCTGGACGGAAGGGATGGCATCCAGAGGGACCTGGACAGGCTGGAGAGGTGGGATAGTGCCAACCTCATGAAGTTCAACAAGGCCAAGAACAAGGTCCTGCACCTGGGTTGGAACAATCCCCAGCACAAATACAGGCTGGGCAGAGACTGGACTGAGAGCAGCCCTGAGGAGGACTTTTGTGTGCTGGTTGATGAGAAGCTTAACATGAGCCAGCAGTGTGTGCTCAAAGCCCAGAAAGCAACCGTATCCTGGGCTGCATGGCCAGCAGATTGAGAGAGGTGATTTTCACCCTCTACTCTGCTCTGGTGTCACCCCACTTGGAGTACTACATTTAGCTTTTGGGGCCCCCAGCATAAGCAGGACATGGACCTGTTGGAACAAGTCCAGAGGAGGCCACAAAAATGCTCTGAGGGCTGGAGCACCTCTGCTCTGGAGACAGGCTGAGAGAGCTGGGCTTGTTCAGCCTGAAGCAGAGAAGGTTCTGGGGAGACCTTAGAGCAGCTTCCAATACCTAAAGGGGCCAAAAAGAAACCTGGAGAGGGGCTTCTGACAAGGTGTGTAGGGATAGAACAAGGGGAATGGCTTTAAACTGACAGAGGGGAGATTTAGATTAGATGTTAGGAAATTCTTTGCTGTAAGGCTGGTGAGGCACTGGCACAGGTTGCCCAGAGAAGCTGTGGCTGCCCCATCCCCAGCAGTGTTCAAGGCCAGGTTGGACGGGGCTTTGAGCAACCTGGTCTAGTGGAAAGGTGTCCCTGCCTGTGGCAGTGGGGTTGGAACTGGATGGTCTTTTAAGGACCCTTCCAACCCAAACCATTCCATGATTCTATGACTCCAGATCTGGTTTATGCCCTTGTAAAACAGCCCCAGTTTTCAGCAGCTGGAATTAAGGGAGAGACAAGCTTTGTGAGAACATGCAAGCCACAGTGTGTGAGTTTGTAAAACACAGTTATAGATCAGAGATCAAAACTGGTAATGCCAAAGGTGCAGTAAAAATGGTGGATTTCAGCATCACCACCCCTCCCCCTTCATACTGAGCAACTGAAAACAATAAAAAAGGCTCTTTGGGCTTAAGGCTAGTGAGAAACAACACTCTTTGAAGAAGTCAGATGTAACCCAAGAATTAAGGTTAGATCTCAGATACAGCCATGATGTATGTTGCTTTATAACTTACGTAAGATGTCATTCAGATACTATTTTGTGTTTCCCATAATGTTGACTGTCATATCACGATTGTCCAGCCCAAGCTCTTGGGATCGGTGACTCAGACCTCAGTAGACTGAGGCTGGCTCACAATTGGTCACTTTTTGGTTCTTTGCCTTCTGCTTCCAGCTACACTTAAAGCCGTATTTTCCATTGTGTATCCCTGGAACCACAGGGACCACAAACTTTCATTTACACTATTTTCCTTTCCAGATGGAAGCTGAAATCCTTAAAGGAGTGGCCCATAGAGGGTTCAGACATTGTAGAAAACAACATACATATGACACAGCTTGGCTGGTTCATTTTGATATGGAGAAACCACTGTTGGGTAGGTCTGATGCTGGTTTCCAGCTCTCTGGGTTTTGGATATTTGACTTTTCAATGCTGAAAGAAAAGCAACCCAAAGGACTGGCTGATAAGGTTCACCAAGAACTTCATCAACAAACCCCCAACTGCTGGTGAAAGGCCCATGGGAGACCATCAGCCCACCCTGTGCCACAAGGCACTGAAGGACCCAGAAAGAGCAGGCTCACATCCAAACTTCCTGAGAAGAGCCCTTCTCCAGGTATTTAACTTAAACCCTCATTTGAGGCACAACCTTGCATTGAAGCGATGCCCTGGAAAAACACTGGCACCAGGAATTCTCCCCTAAATCAGGGCAACCTTCAGCAGAGTCCAGACATATTCCTTTCATTGGGGTCATTCCTGATGAGATCTTCCCCCATCACACTTCCACATTTTTCTGTATTTTGGGGACTGTGCCAGACCCAGAGCCCAAGTCCACACAGCTCCACTTAAGAGACACAAAGCACTTCTAAAGAAGCTATTTAAATATTTCTTAGAAAATCAGACCCCTGAGACCACTCTTAATTTCCCACAGGGCTTGATCATATGCTGCACCCCATGCCTCGAGCTGGAATCCCAGCTGCCTTCCATAACATTGAATTGCACAAGCCCAGCTTCACTGCAGGAACGAATAAAACTGCCAGATGTGGAAGGGTTTACAGCTTCTGCACAGCTTCTGGAGACAGGATCTGAGCATCACCCCTTATCCCTCTAGCAGAATGCATCTCATGATCCCATGCTCTCCAACAGTACCTGTAGCATCTTTGCATGCCTTCTTCACTTGGTTTACACTGATGCTGGCAAGCCCTACAATGGTACCAGAGCTTTGCAGACGACAGGCGTATTTTAAAGCATTTACTGCATGGTTTAGGACAGTCTTACTTCCAAGTATGCTTCCAGTTTTTGCATAGCAAACAACTTGATCTCCTGTAAATTCTTCAAGTTTCCAGGAAAACGCGTGTTCGTTGCCCTGATAATACCACCCACGTCTTTGTAATAGATTTTCATTATGATTTTTCCAACAAGCCTCTTTTAGCTCAGACCTACTGAAGGGCTTCCCAACATAGTTATCTGATACTAAGTGTTGGATAAAACCCAGGGCTTTATTTAACTGGACATCTTATTGCTCTGTTTAAGTTAACTAGAAATGGCAATGACATGGCCTGTTGCTGGTTCAGGTTAGAGCAGGAATTCTTGCTGTGAGAAAATCACTGGAAATTCCAGATAAGTCTGCAGGCTGATAAGAGCAGCAATGTGGTTTCCCAGACTCTGGCCTGAGTTTGGTGCCAGAACAGCTGGCTCCAGTTTTCTGCTCCCTCAGGTCGTTCTGCATGATGCTTGAACACCCCACAGGTTACAGGCAGGGAAAGCATCACAGATTTCATCTCCCCTGGCATCTGCGGCTGTTACCTCAGACTGTGGATGCCATTCCAGATTGCAGACTGAGTGCACCCTGAGGGAAGAGGCAATCTTGTGGGCTCCACATAGAGGCATCTGGAAACCTCCAAGACTGGTTTGCATGGAAGGAAATGAACAACTCATATAGAAGAAAGAGCCTCAGCTCACACATCCAGCCAGATCCAGACAGGTTGCTTCCATGAACCCATTTCACCATCCAAGGTTCTACCATGGAGCTAATCCAGGCTCCACTCCTGCAGAGTGGAATATGTGGAATAGAGGGAAGATTTTGGAGCTCAGCTGATGAAACCCAGGGAGAAATGGACTAAAGATTTTTCTGTGATCAGTAAGATTTTCTGCTATATTTAATAGATTTAGACCCTCCAGAAACAGGCAGGCATATCAGCTGTCAGCTGGCTCCGTGAACACAGCTCCAGTGTTTTCTGATTGGCTCTAGACATTTTATTTTGTGCATTTAACTAAAGTTTACAGACACAGTAGAAATTCAAATGAAAAATAGTCTGAAATTTTGGTCTTGAGAAAGATTGGGAAATTCTCCATTTTTTAATGCAGCAATTCCCAGGGGTAGCTGGTAACTGAGAGACCATGGGGTTGGAAGGTCCTAGCTCTCCCCTGTGGATTTCACTTGAGCATGACACGATGTTCCCTTTCCAAATGGACTTTATTTCCTCTCCCTTGTTAAGATATACAACTGTCACATGAAAAATCACCACAGCCCTTGGGTCTATTTCCTTGACTTTCAGAAAGGTTATGGAAACCCACTAGATGCTGGACCACAGCTATGGCATGCAACAAATGACACTGGAGCAGCATCTGAGTGACTAGCAGCACCCTGTGCAGCAGGCAGGGCTGGAAGAGCATGACTGCTCCGAGTTTCAGCCACTAGGCAGGACTATATTGACCGAGACTACAAAGTGAGACAAATTCAAACATGTTCAGAACACTCCTTCCAGCAACTTTGCTTACCATTTCTAGCTGATGTCCACCACTCTGGGGGCTGTGCCCACCTCTTTCAAAGTCCATAAGTGTACTGCATCGAGTTATTCACATTACATTCTTTCTGATGCAAGAAATTTGTATTTTAACTTATTGCTCCTTTGTTTGGTTGGGGTTCTTTTAAGAAAAAGGTTTTGGATTGTGTGTTGGTTGCAAGGACTGGGACTACCACATTTGCAAGAGGAGGAGTCAGCAAGGTAACTATCAATCCTATACTGAAAAGGGCTTTCTTTAAGAAGGAGATGTTGCTGTGAGTTGCACATGGACTGCATGAAGAGGCTGATGGATATGGGCTTGTTCAGTCAGAGGCTGAAAGGGGGTTTAATGGCAGCCTACAACTACTTTGAAGGGGGCTCATAAGGAGGACAGATCCAAAATTCTAACAGTAAGGCACTGGAGATACAACAGGAACAACAAATACAAATTGTGGCTTGGTAAGTTCAGATGGGACATCTGTAAATACTCTTTCAGAGAAAGGTCAGAAAATGAACCCAGAGGAACTTCCAAGCACCTGGAACCACCCCTCTCCCATCAGGAATGAAGCTGAGTGCTTAATCCACAAATACCACACTAACCTTCACTCATGGCTGGCCTAAATACTCCTAGAAGCGAAGCGTGGTGATAGGATGACAGCTCAGATGGAAACTCGCCTCTTAAATATCCTTCTGCTTCATCAATCGTCGCAAGCTTCAGAGGGCAGGAAACTCGGCTCCTGCAGAAAGGCAGAGAAACAACATGGGCTGCTGCCTTCTTCCTTTTTGGGATGAAGAGACAAAAGGGCAACCTCAATCCAACAATGCCCCAACGCAACATGACGACTGTTATGCCTCATCGGAGACAGAAATCAGTCGCCTGGGAAGAAAATCAATGCCTAGTCTCAGAAAGGCACTGGAGCTTGTTATGGGGAAGAGAGAAAGAGCCTTGCGTCAAACTGGTTGCCCTCAGATCTTTGGGATTCCCATTCTGTCCAAGAACAGCTATTCCCTGACACTGAAAAGCACAAAAAGTTATTAAGCTCATTTCCAAAGCAGGTCTACAATCAGATCTGACATTATTTTTCCAAAAAAGATTTCCATTACACAGGCTGTGAAGTATGCAGAACATCATCTAGCAGATGTGCCAGTCTTACTATGTTGAGACTCATTAACAGACACTTACAGCATGATGAAACTGGTCAGTTCTTTGGTTCCCCACATGCCATCATATATCACTGATCTCGCTCCCTTCTCGTAAATCTTAATGGTAGGAAATTGAGTGACATTCTCTTTTGTGCAAATGCCAGGCCAGTCCCAGCAGTTTACCCGAGAAAGCAAAACCCCCTGAGTTCCTAGAGTGGAAAACAAAAAAGTTAAATAATATTAAAAAAATAATAATTTAAAAAAGGAAAAGAAAAAGAAATAGTTGAAAAAAGTGCTTTTTGTTAGCTTCTTTGAATATTATCATATATATTTGTATTAACACTGCCAGAACTCCTATTTGCTTTGGCATGCATCCTACCGAGCTGGATCCTAGCACACGGAGTGAGTGCAGGTGGGCTACCATTGAGAAACTGCTGCACCATTCCTGGAGTCAAACACTGCTTTGTGTGGGCAGAATGCCAAAATCCAGCCCAGAATAAACAATCCCTTTGAGTACAGGCTTTCTACCTCTTGAAACCACTCATGGATATGCCTTACAGTTTTGAGCATAGAAGTAGCTATTTCCAGCCTGTGAATGTATTAAATACCCCAGTTTGATTGATTCAAACAACAGATCAGGGAGAGAATAAACTCAGGGAAGTGGTAGGTTGCACTTCTCAGAAACAAATTTACAGAGACATTCACATCTGGCTGGTTATTCAAACAGATACTGTGAAACCCTAAGGCAATTGTCCAGGAGCATAAAAGGCAGCAAGAAAAGGTACTGGAAATATTTAGGAATAAGGCCAAGACAAAGAAACCATGCAGGCACTCACTTACAGGAAAAAGAGAAGATAAAGCTGGTGTGGAGGAGGCTGATGCATTCAAGGCTTTTCACTTATTAAGGTGCCCAGTACTGTAAAGCATCTGTTCTACTTAAAGCATGAAGCCAAATATACAAGGAACCATTAAAGGTGATGTAAGCAAGCTAGATGTAGTACAGGGTGGCAGTCTGATGGCATTCTCCTATCCTACAAACACCAGCTCCTCATCTCCAAAACATTACCATGTACCTTTAAGACAAGTAAGGGAGAGGAAGAGTAATTACAGAGCAGCCAGTCCAACTTTAGTTCCTGAGAAAAGTACAAAGTAAGCTTTTTATGGGTCTCATCGAAGTGATTATCTCATGAGATTTGTGAGCAGCGAAACAAATGAAGGGTGGTTCTCTGCATGCTCTCCATGAGCCCAAGATACTCCAGCATGTCCTCATCAGCCTTTCTTTCATCTGCAGCCTGGGCAAAGACCAGCACATACTGCTGCTGCTCCATGGATGAGCCTGTGCTAAGCTGGCAGGTGAACCATCACCGGCTTCACCAGCTACCTTGGTGGCCAGCCTCGCCTAACCTGCCTCCTACCTATTTGCAGGCTTGACCAAGGACAGCAGGGCTGCATACTATCCTCAGGCCATATCATCCATACCCACTGCAGGAATGCTGTATCTCAGAAATCTTCATGCCTTCCCTAAATTTGTTTCAACAGGATTCAACAGTTATATGGGAAAGATGAGATGAAACCTAGTGACAAGTACACACACAGAGGCAGACCATCGCGAAGTGTCCTTCAGAAACAAGAGTAAGGGCAGGTGATGAGGATTTCTCAAGAGTTCTCTGTCTGTCTTAGGTTTGATTCTGATCACTGTTTTCATTACAGGCCTGGCTGATGAAATAAAATACACACACTGCAAATGATCTCAAGCCCAGAGGGGCAGAAAGTAATTTCAAGGGCAAAATGTAACAACAGCAGTGTTCTGTAATGAGAAGCAGGATGCACAGATATCATCACTGCTGCAGAAGAGAACAAAGCTCATTCTGGGATGAACTCTTAACAACATCTACAAGGGAGGAAAACGATGCTCTTCTGTGCCAGTGAGACCCCTGTAGAGCCCAGCAAGTCAGGCTGGGAAATGTTTTTAGAAAGGCTTAAACAGATGTGTGAGACCCTGATGAAATTTGGAAGACCTGCCTCCTGAGGAAAAACCCAAAGAACTATGCTTCTTTTGATTGGAAAGAAAGAAACAATAAAATCTATCAATATGTAAAGTCTGCTCTGGAAGTGACACTAAGATGACTCACTGTTGCCAGCTGGGCAAAGACAAGCAACAACCTATTCCCAGGCAGGGAGTTTTGCCCTGATATTGAAACAAGCTCCTGAGAACTAAGCACAGCTGAGGCTTTTTGGCAGAGAAGCTGTGGAAGGGTTTAAATCACAGGTTAGAAACATGCCTGCCAGGGATGGGTAAGGCATCTCCACAGAGAAGAATGAAGGCAGAGATGACCTTGGCATGTGTTCCTATCCCCTATCCCTATGTCCTTGTCATCCCACTGGACCATTTTCTGCAACCTTCATTTTAGGCTCTGCTTTGCAGCTCACGTGAGGAATTTGCTGCTGTTCTGCCTTGTGTCAAACTTGTGTACAGACAAAGCAAGCAGCAGCACGGAGTTAAGGGTCTGCAATTCCACCAGTCAGGAGCTGTCAAAACACTCCATGAGAGCAGAAATGGTTTGTTTCATTCTCCAGGCTCTGAAATAACATCTCAAATTAAAAGCCCCTGGATTTATTTCACACCTCTGATCCAGTATAGCTGGTTCTCTTAATTTCTTAACACATAATCTTGTGTGTTGCCCAACTCTGAAAAATAATGACATGGAAATAGGGCTTTGATGTCTAGTTAAAACTGAGTTGCAAGGCTTCTCTAAGGCCCCTCAAATATGAGTTTTAGTATTTGTATACAACCTCACGGGATTATGTACCAAAAGTGCTCCAAAGGAGCCCCATCTGGCCTGAGGAACACTTTGTACAAGATGATCACTTTCCATCACAATCTGCACCATATTATTAATTACTGAATCAGCAGCAGTTTCAGCAGTTGAGTTACTCAGCAACAGACTGTTCAGCCCTGGGGTCATTATTGGATGGGAACAAAGGTGAAAGAGGAACACAAAATCCTACTGTTCTGCATGTTCAGGTGCTACTAAAACCACCAACAGTGAGAACCTCTGTCTTAGGGGTCTTATAAAACCAGAACAAGACAAATCATCAGTGCTATAGGGAACAAGAAAAGACAAGAATCCCTTAAACTTCTAATCCTTTTGAGGGCAGGGCTGACATTAAAAACAGCTCTCGTGAAGAGCTGGTCCAAAGGCTACAGCATGAAAGAGAAACAATTTAAGTATGAACTGCTGCACTTCAAGAGCAGGGATCCAATATGGAATGGGAAACAACTACTCAGAAAGCATCACAAAATGGACTCCTAAATCCTTACTTCAGATTCAGCTTCCATGAATACACATTGCTAAATCACACATTTTCATGCCTTTGAACTACAACTTCAGACCCCTGTCTTTGGAAGCCATTGGCCAGAAAGACTCCACAAGCACAGGAGAGGGAAGCAGAACTGGTTTTCATCATTACTGCTTTTCTCAGATACTGGTTTCCTCTCTTTTTTGCAAAAAAAAAAAAAGCTAAGAAATGCTCAGCATTGTCTCACCTTCACATCCTGCTTTCTTGTCGCAGGGTTGCTGCTTACAAAAATTCACATCTTGTAAGAGAAAACAATAGCTGCAGCAGTTACCCCCCAGCAGCAGTGAGGACAGCATGCTCTTGCAGAAAGACAGAGATGCTTTTTCTCTTGCTACATTGGATCGCTCAACAAAAGGAAAACACTTGGGCTATAAACTTAATTTTGTGATGATCTGTTGAACATCTGTTCCTGGATGAGTCATGGGGTCATTCCAGTCTTCAACCTCCTCTGTCCTATTGCGCTTGTTCTCATATGGCCTATCCTCAGTGCCATTTTGCATACAGAATTGGCATCAAAAGTGGCACCTGGTTCTGCAACTCAAAATGTGCCTCTAGAATGGGTGATTCATGCCTCAGACAGCTGGTCTTGGCTTCTCAGCCCTTAGGAAGAATGCTCCACCCCAGAGAGCAGAGAGGAATACAAGCACTTCTAGGGGAGCTGCGATTCCAAAGTCAGTTCCCATGTTTTATTATCAGTCCTGCATAGCTCAAGATCTTCCTTCTGGACCTTGCAGTGCCATATCTTCCCTCATCCTTGCCCTAACTGAGAGCCCAGGGACCCCCAGCCTTTTAGTTCTTCTAGTTTCCCTGGTAATCAGCCTGTGACTCAGGCTCCCTCAGCAGCAGAGACTAAGGATCTCCAGACCCACTAATGCAGCCATTCTCCATCCTGTCCAAGACCACAGTCCAGAAAGCAGACTGGAGTCATTCTACAGGTCACATCTCGCCTGGGATTCTTTTGTGGGTACTGATGACAGAAGGAAAGCCCTGACCCCAATCAGTTCATAATCTCTGTTGAGAATCTGCCTGTGGCTGCTTCCATGCACTGAAATTGTTATCAAATGATTAAAAAAACACATGGTGAAAGACTGGCTGCGCAGAATCAGCCAACGTTTGACCACTGGCTCAGGAAGAAACAGGGTTTCATTCACTGACTCTCCCAGGTTGTTCCTCTAGCTGGTCTGATTGCTGGAGAGTCTAAAAGAAACCCCAAACCATCAACAACTGTAACATCTCTAACAATAACCACCCTCCCCAAGCTGTCCTGTTTATTCCTTGGATTTCAGTCCAGATCAAAGCTGCTGGTGACCTTCCCTCCATGCAAACTATGAATGCAGAACCACTTTCATCCAAACCACAGCATTGCCTGCAGTGTTTCCAGGACGGATTCTTGCGAGCAACTCCTATTGCATCTGCTTCCCAGAAAGCTGTCTGTGTCCTCTGCAGGCTCTATACATGTCCCCACTGCCGAGAGCTCAGCCCCAGCCCTGCTTGAACCCTGCAGGAAATGGCACCAGACTCCCAGGGAGTGCCATCACTAGAAGAAATGAGCCTTAATGAAGATAAACAAATAGAAGGCACCAGCCACCTACAGGGGTGCCAAACCAGCTCTCACCCAGATCCGTATGACTTCCCCACTGTGCTCCAATGAGTTTGGGATGAAGCCACCTCAATGACTCCTGGAGTCAGGGGAAAATAGAGGCACCGCTGGAAGAGATTTTAGCCCACGTAAGGATGATGAATGAGCATAAGAACCCACCTCTCCCCATTAACCATAGAGAGGGATGGGGCTGAAGACTTGCATGAAGCTGAACTGAGGCTTACACTGCTCAGAAACTGCTCAGAGGCTCTTGAAGGATCACTCCCTCCTGGCTTTACTACCAGGCTACTTGATGCGTGCTGTCTTTAAGTGTTGCTGATTCTTGCCGTTACATGTTATTTATGGAGTTCTGTGGCTGCCTATGAGAATTCCCATGTAAATAAGGCAGTCTCCATGCCCTGAAGGCACCATCATTGTAAATTCTTCCTCTGACACCATCCTGCCCCAGTGGACCTGGGCCTGCGCACACCCGTCTGTCACACTTTCCACCAAAACTGGGGCCAGTTACTGCTCCTTTTCAGATCAAGTACTTCCAAGGACAGAAGGTCTGATCTGCCACTCAGCACACTGATTTGCTGTGCACCATCTAGTCCCTTCCCTTGTACAGGCCACAGGTGCTCTGCCCTGTTCCTCCCCATGCTTCAGCATTCATCACACAGGTGACACATCAGCATCACCATCATTCATCACACTGTCACTGTGCTCACCAACATCATTATCATCACCACCATTACCATCATCCATCACGCTGTCACTGTGCCTACCAAGACCACCATCTCAGCTGCAAGGCAGTTGGGCAGCTAGTGCGTACCAGTTCACACCAACAATATAAGGTGACTGCAGAAGGCTGCATTCCCAGTCCCATGACTTTCTAGAGGCACAATGAACCACAAAGATTTCTAAATAAGAAAGAAAGGACTCTTCTAAAGCAACCTGATGTGGTGGATATGCCTTCTTTAAGAGTCTGAGAAGAAAAAATTAGTATATTCTGGGTGAGGGACGGAGAGATCATCAATATCCTTCCAGTCTTCTGGTTCCTACTACTAGGGTAGTAGGCTGTAAAGCACTCAGATCTGTGGTACCTTACCTTCCAGGTGATCAGCCACCTCTGTGTAAGACCTCAGCACTGCCAAGGACACTGACTCCCCTGAAACACAGGAGAGACACAGCTCTGAAGGTCATGCAGGTGACAGACCAGCCCCATCTTGCTCTCTGACAACGTCACATTACAATTCTCTGCATCCTAAGGTGCTTCAAGCTCTGAAAGACTTCAAAGAAATAAGGAAAACTGGATTTTATGCTTCTGCACAGCACACAGCAAGCAGGTTATTTAGGCTATCCTGTGATACCACAATATCCCCTCTTGTCCTACATTTGGTCCCTGTAAAATGAAGGTTAAAAACCTATGAACATTGGTAACTTCTATGCTGAGAGATACTGTCTTCACACATTATCAGTCAGTGAGAAGAACTGATTTAATCTGATTGCTCAGCGGGGAGGCCTATGGGGCTGGATGCAGCACTTATCATTTAAACTTGCCTACAGGATTACCACAGGATGGAAAGCACAGCGAGCAGCGCAAGCTCAGAGAAAGGACACCAGACCACACCTCATACTCACAGCTGGCATAAAACAGCACCACTGTCCGGGCAGTCTCCAAGAGAGCAGAGTGGAAGGTTTCCTCTGTCAGGACACGGATCTGCTCCAGGGGCAGCTCTCGCTTCTTGTCCCTGGAAACTGCTTCCACCACCTCATCATCCTGAATGTCTGCAAGGGACCCACAGCTGTACATGAACACAGGTACATGTGCAAGGCAGAGGGAACTGCAGCCCCCTGCGCCACCCAAGCCCTGTGTTTTCCTAAGCCAGTCCTTTTCAGCAGGGACATGGTGACTGTTGGCAGGGGGTAAGTAACTATCTCATACAGGGGAGTGGAGGCAGAACACAAGTACAAGCTCATCAAAAGGTACTCATGCCATCTCACACCAGTTGTGCCCTGTGATTTGAACATTATTCTTCCAGCATGTTGGCTCCTCTAGCATCCTGTGCTCCTGTGCCACTTTTTTTCCTAAAACAAAACTATTTTTCCATGGAAAACAATGCATTTTCAAGGACGTGCTGCAGGGCCCAGTGTTTTCTCCCTGGGGAAGGCAAGCCTGGAACAGCTTACAGAAAACCATGTCTCAAACCTTTCTAATGGGCCTGATAATTCTGAGGCTCTTCTGATGCTTGAAAAGAAGACAGTGCTGGGTGCATTTTAAACCCCTCACGCCTCTAAAGCTGAATGTATTCAAGCAGAAGCACCCCTGTCCCTCATGCAGCACTTCTATAACTGTTCCTCTAACAACTGCTGATTTTCCTCCCTGTGCCTGTCTGCCACAAAACTCCAGTGATCTGCAGAGAATTGAAAGAGCCACTTGTACAACCATGATGTGACTGTGACGGTTTGCTTTGGATTTGCAAAAGTGTTCTCTAATGCTTTAACGTATGCCTCCACATCTCTAGCAGATGCCGATGCATGTCCTATCTGATGACAATCAGCTTTTCATTGTTTAGGTGCACACCTTGATTATTATTCTCTTTTTCATCCTCATCTTCCTCTTCCCCCTCATCCTCCTGGATTTGTTTGACCTTGTTCTTCTCTTTCACCAGGGTTATAACTTCATCAGTGTCTTCCAAGAGCAAGTATTTGATTGGCACTCCCTAAGGAAAACAGAATAAATCAGTGGGAGCAAAAGATCACCCTCTGCCTATTCTGTCCATATACCAAAATCAAGGCTGACGGGCACCATCACCCAACTCCTTTTTTGGGCGTATTTACAGATTCCTAAAGCTGCCAAGCAGGGGAGGACCTGGGGTGGGATTCTTTTGCCCAATTTCACCTGTGTATGAGGTTTTCTCACTCCAGACTGATGTTTCCTTGCACGTAAGTGCTCGTGGCTATGTGGGATCCTGTGCCTGGAGAGGTGAAAGTGAACACTCACTCCACCTCCAAACTTAGATCCACTTCTGCAAGAAAAAGCCCAGTGGCCAAACACTGAAGGAGAGCAGGGAGGTACAGGGTCCACTCAGCTGTCCGCACTCTAGAGGTGTCAGGCTGGGTCAGAGCAGCCCATCACAGCCTGGAAACTGGCACAAAAAATCCTTTATCTCATGGAGCTCAACAAAGAAGAGTGCTCCCAAGTGTACAGGGGCTGACAACCCATGGAAAGAAAAGAGCAAAATGTATTTCTCAGAAATGAGACCTTGTCATCTTAAAATCAGTTCTGGCACTGTCTCAGCAAAAGACACTTCAGAGAAAATTAATTTTGTACTGAACTGAGAGAAACGACAAACTGCTGGCACCTCCCATTGGCTCTAAGAGGAGAAACACAACAGGTACATCTCTCACCAGGGCATGGGAAGCCCTCAAGGGATGCTCAGGTTCAGGTCTGATCCTGTATCTTTGCAATCACAAGTGTGACAGCTCAGGTAATCTGGGGCAACGTGTGCTCCCTGGCATTTGTCAGCACCGAATTCCATGTTGCCTCACAAGCTGGGTCAGGCCCCTCCAGAGTTTAGCTCGTCTTGATCAACTTCATTTATCTTACACCCTGCCCTTTTCCCAGATCACTGCCAGAGGCATTCAGTTACATCAGTTCAGCACAGACCTTTGGTTGTTTGCACTCAGTTTCATGCGTTTCCTCTCCCATCCTTAGAATGCCTTTGCTAAAGGGGCAAGAGCCTTTAGAAGTCTAAAGGAATTTGCACTTGGACTACTATATTAGGTAGTTCACCAACTTGTGTTGCCTTAAGGTGTAATGGAGATGTCATCCTATATTTTGAGACCAAAGTAAACTCAGTATTTTATCCTCACCAGCAGGCACAATTGCTCTGCAGTACCAAACTCAGGCTGTTCCAAGTACATGTGTGCATCTAGGGAAAGACACTACCCCTTGAGCTTCTGGGAAGGCTGTCAAGTAACAACGGAGCTGAGCAACACCCCAACACCTCCCAAGAGCACCATGCCCAGATAGGGAAATAGGAGCTGTAAAGAAATCCAGCATCTGACCTCATCTGGCGTCTTGAGCGCAATGTTTGACCGGCGCAGAACATTCAAACCTAAAAGGTCCCTTTCAAAGTACAAAGTGAATATTAGATGGTGTGACATGCAAGGTCACCCCCTCTGCTCAGCCTGCCTCGCTGGCAAGCCCACCTTCCTCAGCAGCACCACATCCTCACAGAGTCATGCTTTCAGACTGCCCCAAGAACTTGCAGGAACCCAGAATCAATGTCAGTGGTGAAGAAACAGGCTCCAAGTGACCTTCTGGTGGGACTGTGCTGCATAACGTGCCTATTTCACAAGGAGCTTGGATTCCCTTTCTGTGATTTGGGTCTTTGCTCACAAACTGGTGACCACATCCCAGTGCAGCTGCTCTGCTGGTGGACATCAGCTCATGCATAAATGCAGCCAAGAAATGCCTCCATACAGAGAGGGTACCATTGTGGCAGAAAGCTGCAATAAGAGAGCCCACACCCATCCTTCCTCCATCTCTTCCCATTTGCACAGCTGCCAGGAGACAGATCCAAAGGCTGTGCAACCATGCCTTCAGGGACTGCACGCTTCCTTTGGCAAGACACCATGGAAGCATTTGCAAACAAGCCAGCCTTGTGTGTACAGGCTGCTCCTGAGCCCATGGAGCAGAAATAAGTAACTGGTGATCAACCAGAGAGGAACCCAGCCCTGCACAGCACTGCTGCCCCAAGGCTAGCCACAAGCTTGCTCCCCAGGAGGACAGGAGATACGTGTGCTGGTCCAACTCTGAGAGACCTAATTGACTGAGGAGCATCGCTGAGTGGAGACACCCACTGCATCCCAACACCCAGCACTCACAGTCCACCTTCTTTACTGGATTTCCTTCTGCCCTTAATTTGAGGGCAAGATACAAGCCTTCCATTGGTGTTAAGTTTCCTTTCCAAAATCTCTCTTAGTCTGATTGTTCTCCACTTCTAAATCAGCAAGAGACTCAAACGTTTTTACACTTCCAGCCAGTCTGAAACTAAATTAATCTGACTCTGGACCACTCCTTAAACATGACATTTTCTTGCAGGATATAGCCTAGTGTGGTGGGCTGACCTTGCCTGGGGGCCAGATGCCCACCAAGCCACTCTATCACAAATCATGCAAACTCAGTACACCTAGTTTTACTGCCTCTCATCCAAATGTGAGTAACTGACTATCACCTGGTGGTGGATAGTCAATTATTCAGGTGGAGTAACCGAGCTCTGAAACACCACAATAAGCAAGGAGATCCCCAAAACATCTGAGAGTAAATACCTGGACAAAAGGGCAACTCCTGCTTTTCCCAGGAGCTGCCAGGCCACAAACTCTGCTGTCCTCCTGTCAGCCTCGTAGGTCTCTGTTTGGCTGAGAATGAACACAAGTGGTAGCCCAAGCTGTAAGTGAACAGTAGAAACCTTCTCTGGGTCCTCAGCAACCTCTGTCTGGAGAAGAGACATGGTTACACTGCAGCACATCTCCACACCAATAAAGGCACCTTAGCTCTTCTGCACAGCCCAAGCCACCATATGCTCCCCAACCACAGAAATGAGACTCTTGAGAAAACGCCTTCAACTCTGATTCTAGAATATCCATCACAGCAGAACCCACACAACCCCAGTTAAACTGTTACAACTTGTCATGACCCTCCCTGTTAAAAACCTGGGTTTTATTATGCACATTCTTCGTGACTTAGCAATTCCAGATGTCAAATCTCCATTATTTTTTATTTACCTGGCATCCATTCCCCGGGGCAGTCTGAAAACCCCAGCCACAACATGCAAGAGCTGGCATCCTCTCCCTTCCTGCCTTGGACATGCTGCTTCATGAACTGCCTTCTCTCCTTGGGCCTAGCCAGGAGGCTGCCTGAAAAAGGCACTTCCCAGCTCACCTACCCTTCCTTTTGGATGCGCAAAGATGTCACAGTGGGAACTGGAAGCTTGCTGAAGTTCACTGCCCAATGGAAATAGGAGATAGGAGGGAGCCTCCTGTCTCTTGTGCTGAGCAAGGCATGAGTGACTGATATAGAACTCCCCACGGTGCTTAGCATCCTGTGGGGACCCTAGAGGAGTGGCTAAGGACTTTGGGTTTGTCTCATTTGGAGAGAAGGAGGCTGAGGGGTGACTTCATTGCTCTCTATAGCTTCCTGAGAAGGGGACGTGAAGAGGAAGGTGCTGATCTCTTCTTTCTCGTATCCAGAGAGAATATGTGGGAATAGTTCAAAGCTGCACCCGGGGTGGTTTAGAGTGTACATTAGAAAGCATTTTTTATCAAGAGGGTGATTAAAAACTGGAACAAGCTTCCTAGGGAGGTGGTCGATGCACCAAGTCTGTCGGTTTAAGAGGCATCGGCACAATGCCCTAAATAACATGCTTTGGCCAGCCCTGAAGTGGTGAGGCAGTGGTACTAGATCATCATTTTAGGTCCCTTCCAACTGAAATGTTCTATTCTATTTTATTTTATTCTGTTCTGTTTCATTCCAGCAGAGTCCAAGGCACCTCCATCCCATTCCCACTCATGGTGCTTACAGGGCTCTCTGGAAAGATCCAAGCAAGCTGATTAGTGCAATGGAGTGTTGGCCCTATCCAGCCCCATGCTCCTTGCTTCGACTCAACCTGGGAGCTTTGCAATTAACTTCATGGGAAATGGGCAGATTCTCATGCTCAGCCTTGCCCTCCGCTCACACCTCCCTCATCCTCACGTCCATCCCAGCTTCCCTCATGCCCACAGCCCAAGTGGCTCCTCTTTCCCAGTCATACCACCAGAGGAGCCCCCATGAGCTTGAGGTGCCTGTGGATGTTGAGCATTGTCAGAGCTTGCTCCATGGCTGTCCTCCTGCAGGGCTGCACCAGGTCTGTTGCCCGCTGGCAGTGGCAGAACACCAGTGAGGCTGATGACACATCAGGCTCATCAGTGCTGTGAGAGAGAAAGCAAAATCCATGCTGAGCTAGGCATCCATCACAGGGTTTTAAAATGCTCTGACAGAGTGACCATGTTTGCTGGCATGTTTTACAGGGCAGATGATCCTCAAGTTCAGGGTTTGGCAGGTCTGTGGGACTTCTTCAAGAGCCCTCCTACTGACAGGTACAACTGTGTCCAGATGCCTTTCATAACTGCGATGAACATCTACTGAAGACCCCGGCTCACCAGGTGTAAATAAGCCCAACCCCAGAACAGTTGGCCCAGCTTGAGACAGACACAAATCAAGCTTTTCTCATGCCACTGCAATGAAGACCCTGGCGGGAGTAGAAGAGCTGAAGTCTACATATTTTTCTCATGTCCTTTTCCTCACTAATGACACATAGGGAATATTCTGGTGTTGGTCTGTGGGTTAACTTTAGGAAGTCATGTTCCTTTTCCTGCGGCACACATTCCCCACCTCTAAAACTAGGATCAGCTTCTTCATAAAGGGATTTTTGGTCTTCCTATGGAAGAGCAGACTGCAGTATTGGATCTCAAAGCCTGCTGCCCCAGTTGTCTGAAAGCTATGCACACTGGTGAAGCTACCACCATGTCATCAGCTGAGATGGCCTGCTGGTGTCCTCTTTGTTTCAAGAATGAAGTCAATTCCTGTCCAAATGACAAGCGTGCCATCTAGTGGCAGCCACAAAATGCTATCCCTGATGGTTCTGAAGGACAGGATAGCAGCGCAGGGCAGGACAGCTTCGGTGTCTGCCTTGGTGTCACCTATGAGAGCAGGCAAATTGCTATATAAATGCTTTGCTGAAGACATCACACACTATGTCATATTTCCACCTTCCTCCCTCTCAGTTTTCTGACTGCAGTATATCACATCAGAAGCACACTGCGTTGAAGGATCTGCCCTTTTAATGCAGGTCCCACATGGCAAGTGGATGGCCCCAGCTAGCTAGATCAAGTGAGGACATCAGATGGGAATTCCCAAATACAAGAGCAGTGTCTCATACAGCTGCAGAACTCTCTGCTGCCAAAAGTTGCTGAGATAAAAAGTAAAAATGTGCTTAAGAAACTCTGGTGGCTGTTAACACCGTAATACAGGTTCAGCTCCCATCTCTGAGAGTCCTGAAACCTCAGGCTGCCAGAAGATGGGAGGCTGTAGGCGACACACATCCATTTCATCCACAATGAAAAAGGGTAGATTTAGATTAGATATTAGTAAGAAACTCTGCTTTGAGGGTAGTGAAGCTCTGGCACAGGTTGCCCAGAGAAGCTGTGGCTGCTTTATCCCTGCAGTGTTCAAGGCGAGGCTGGACAGGACTTTGAGCAATCTGGTCTAGTGGAAGGTGTCCCTGCCTGTGGCAGTGGGGTTGGAACTTTAAGGATCCTTCCAACACAATCCATTTATCGATTCTGTGATTTCCTTATACCCCTTGCAAAACACCCATGGCCACCGCAGAGGCAAAGTATAGAACTGGGAGGGCTTTGCTCCAACCCACTGCATCAGCTTTTACCCTTCTCAGCTGGCCAGACTTGATCATCAAAACAGAAGGCTACATGTATCAGCCCTCTGAAAAATGTGAGGTTTGACCATGGAAAGGAGAAAGTTGGCTCTTCTATAAAATCCCATTCAATGGACAGTCACAAATGGCATGGCTAGTCCAAATCCAGGAACACAGGCAGCAGCTGGTTTTGGAAAAGCAAAACAGATCCGACTGCACACCCCCAGAACAACATCCCAGTAACCAGATTTGACCTGGGAAATCTGAGAAACCAAGAGTAGAGCAGCTCTACCTGAAGGGTGTGTCTGGACATACCTACTGTCTTTCAACAGCGTTGCCTCAGTTGTCAAAACAAACTGGTGGACAGTCCCATAGACAAAAGCCGCCTCCATCACGGCTCTGTGCTCTGGAAAGAGAAAGGCAAGATGATCTCATCTCGGCTCCCTCCACATCTCCACCTTCATCCTTCCCACTTGTAAGTACCAATGCCCAGGCTTTCAGAAACTCCGTAAAAAGCCATAGCTGTCTGAAGACACAGTATACAGGTAACTGAGTAACTGGAGCTGGACCCAGCTGCTGATCCCCAGCAAACACAGATGGTGTACGTGAATCTGCCTATGGGTTTATTTATTTTTCAAGACAGCAACCGCTGGCTTCCTTTTTGTCTCAAGCCCATATCTGAAAGTTTATGCTCCCAGCAAAACTTTCCTGGTGCAACTGATCCCTTTGGAAACACAGCAAGACATACAGAGGTGGAGAACTTGTGTCTGGGTGGCCCTTTCAGGTTTCCTTGATGCCCCATTTTCAGGATTTTGGTTCAGAAACTCAGCTCCCTTATACCTTAGTAAAAAATACTCTGTAAGGAGAGCAAAGGCAAAAAAATCAGTGTTAATACCTGCTGTCCCAGTAGCTGGTACATAGGCAAAGACCATGTTCGCCTTCCCTTTCAAGGCATTTTCAATGTTCTGAAGATCTGCCAGTGTTTCAACGTATTTAACTTCATTAAAGAGCAGGGCACTGAGGAATCAGAAAAAACTCATTAGCAACTATTTTAAGAGCAAATTTGCAGCCACATAACTGTGATGGGGAAAACAAGGTAGAATTCCAGCTTCTTGTTGGCAGATTGAAGATTCACAGCCAAATACAGTTGCCCAGATGTGTGCTGGTGAGTCATCTCAAGGGCAAAGTTTTAACAAGGTCAAACCATACCAAAGGGACAAGCAGCTTTCTGCTTGGCTGAGAGCCGCCTCTGGAATACATGGGGCTTGTATTTATGCAAAACTTCCTATCAACAAGTGAAAATGGAAAGTAAAAGATTTCATAGGGATGCATCTGGTCTGTACTTACAACAAAACGTTAGCAACAATGGAGTCCACGTCAAACAAGGCATCCGTGGGGAACTCTCTGATCAGCATGTTACCTCTATGGAGGGGAAAAAAAGGAGTATCACCAAAGCAACTATGAAAGATCAGCTACATGTACTAATATGATTTTCAGTCTGCGGAATGCTTCAGGTGTTTGCTGGCAGGGGTGGCTGGAAAGAAAACTTCAGGGTTGAATCTGAGGATTTAGTAGGATTAGGCTGGTTTAGCTGTCACCTCTGTCACTGCTGTTTCACTCAGCTTCTGGGGCCTCTTGATGAGAAGCACAGACTGACAGAAGGTCTCTATATACCAAGCACCACCCCGTAGACCCTCACCAGCAGAGGAAAAGTCCCTGTGGGTCATGTACAACAGTCAGTGAGAACTGAGCTGATATATGGAGAAGTGTCCAGCTGACAACCCATGGAGACCAAGAGCTAACCCTTCACATCGAGGGCAGACGAGCTAACTATACAGACAGAAAGAGCAATAAGCAGTGTTTCATTCTAGGACTAGACACAAAACCTAGCGGTTTGAGTGTAACTCTGGTGGACCTGGTGGTTGGAAGCCGCCAGAAAGCTGATGTCACTGCTGTCTTCATGGCTCCTCTCCTCCTCCACAGACCTCTCTGATAATCAACAGCATTTCCTTCAAACACTTGCACTGGAAAGCAGTCACAGAGTGGTGCCCAGAAAGCCTCCTCACCTGAACAGGTAGGCTTTCCTTAATGCATTTTCTTTTCCACAGTATCTTGAGACATCCTCTTTGGGACAATTAACCTAGACATTGAAAGCATGTAATTAGACATTCAGCTCTACAAATGACTACAAACACACAGCACTACAGTTTTATTCCACTCAGGAATAAAATACAGCCTTTCCAAACCTACTAGGAGAGAGAATACAATAAAATGGAGTCCAGAGACAGGTACTGGAGTTTGTATTTCAGTTCTTCAGCTCAGCCTGCCTTGATTTGGGTCACACAGGATCAGGAGATACTATGATCTGCCCAACATACTCAAAGTGACAGATTGCTGACATATATATATATGCAGTTCTTATAATCTAATTACACTTGCCTGAATTTGTAATTCCCTCACCTAAATCTGCACAAAGCTTCAGATAAAAACCCCTTTATATGAAATATGTATTGCACTGAATTGAAAAGAAGTGAAATGCCCCTATCTATAGAATCACAGAATAGTTAGGGTTGGAAAAGACCTTAAGATCATCTAGTTCCAACCCCCCTGCCATGGGCATTCCATCATTCTCTGCAGTTTGAGCTGGCACGAGGGAGCTTTGGAAGGAATTGGGCAAGTCCCACCAGAGGGAGACAAGCAGGCTGATGCCCTCCTGTGCAGCACACGGGGGATCATACTCTTCTGCCATGCCCATGGGTACACAGCAATGACCAGGCAATTCCATATGCCCCATGCAGCTGCTGAGAGGCCAGATAAGTCCAGCCAGCTAAGCCTGTTATGCGGGGTGGCCATGAAAAACAGCAATCTGCAGGAAAAATGGCCCCTAAAGCCAGGAACACAATTCAAAGTGCACAGGTTCATCTACTGGGACTGAACTGGGAGGCCAGGAGCAGCTCAGGGCTGCCCCTGCCTGACCTACAGCACTGCCAGTCCTCTGCTTTGAGGGGTTTAGAGACACAGGCACAACATCAAGCCTCTCTGGGACACAGGAACCTGCCTACAGCCTGCAGGCAGAAGGTGCAATGCAACTCACAAGCAGCTGAGGTAAGGCCAAGGCAAGGGATGAAACGGGATGCCCTGGTCTGCTTTCTTGTGGAGTCAGCCCCAAAGGTGGCTCTGTCCACACCACAGGAAGCCCCGCAGAAATAATCTGCAGAAACAGCTTGTCCTGCCCCTCATCTCCGTTTACCTTCACCACTGAAATGCCATAGTCCTGGAGAGCCTCTGCTGAGTTCTCAATCTGCTGCAAGAAGGGCTGGGCACCAGGTGAAACTGAAACACAAAAAAACTCCATTTTCAATCTCCCCTTACAGGTGGGGCAGATGAGAGTACCTTCAGGGCAAGCACTGTCTGTGCTCTATCATGGTAACAGCATGCTAAGGTCCCCACGCAAAAATCCCTGGGACACCAGAGCAGACCTGAGCAGAGCAAACAGGGAGCTGTGGCACACTGCCAGCAGAGATGTCTGCAGGGATATGGCTGGGAGAGACGGAGGGACTGGGAATGGTTCTGTCAGATGAGTGTTGTGCTGGGCTTCAAGTCCTCAGACTCAAGAGCATCCTCGTGCCATGCACTGAGACACTGCTTAACACAATACGGTCCTGCTCTTACTCCAAGAGTAAAGTATTTATTGAAACAAAACTAATTACAGACAACAACATGAATACCTGCAGTGTCCCCTCCTTCCTTTATAACACACCTAGCCTCTCAGTGCTGACATAGGAGCTGTGTCAGTGTTTCAGCCCACAGCGATGTCTCTGGGAAACCATATCCAGAGGTCATAAAGGAGCAGGAAAAGAAAGGCAAGGCCAAGGATCTTCTAATTCTTGACAGCACTTAGTTTCCCTGCATGCAAGGAATCCTCCTTTCCCTCGGAGGTACCATGGAAGAGAAAACTGGCCCCTTTCATGGGACAACTCCTTAGGAGCCTGGGTTTCTCTTCCAAGGTACCTCCAGAAACGTCATGAAGGGGTTTGAAGGAGTGTGCCTGGGGACATAACCAGGAAAGATCCCACCCCAAAAGGTCTCTGCCTGTCAGGAGCACTTGGAGCCATGCAAACACAGGTTTGCCAGCTGAGCTTGATGAGCTCTTCAAAATCACTTCAGGTTTAAAAATCTCAAGAATTGCCTCTTCACTGTTCCACTGACACACCCTCACACAGGCCTTTGCTGAAAACCCAAGCTGATATAAATGCATACTGTTAAATACATACCGTTATGGCTGAAATAAGCTAGGGATGCTCTGCCGGCTTGCAAGGCACTGAAATACCGCTGGGGGCTCAGCTCCTGCAGCACCCTCGCACTTCCACACGTTGGGATGAAGGACGCACAAAAGAGCAGGAAAGAGAAGGAAGAAACCCAACTGTCCTTTTGGGCTGACATGGCTGTTATCAGCTACAGGCACGGGAGAGCGACAACTGAGAAAAAGAAATAAACAAACAAACAAATATTATGTATATACACACACAAAACCGTATCTATTATACATATGGACACAAATATATATATGAGCTGTTCAGTTAAGTGCAGCATGTCTGGAATTTCTAGATGTGACATAATCGTCTCAAGGACATCATGAATTAGTGATACAACAGCAGGTGATCCAAACAACTGTAAAGATGACAGCAAAGGCCATTCTCTTTCCTCTGAACGGTATCTGTAAGTGCATGGACTCTCAGTGATTTCAGTTTAGGGCTGGTTTTCTTCTTTCTTTTTTTCTTCTTTTGAATCAAACAGAAATTACATGTACAGGCAGAAAACAGTGACGGCATCATGTGAAAGAAAACCCACCCAAACAGTCTCAAATCTTGCTAAAAAGCTTTGAGGATGCCACTAGCATTCTAAATGCCACTGAAAGAGGTGTTCACAAAAGGACAGGCCACACTGCTTACTTCAGATGATGTCAAATGATGTGGGGAGATGGAAGAGCCCTCCCACAGTGCCTGCCCCAGCTCTCTGCTGCTTGAGGTTTCAGCTACATCAAATGGGAGAGGGATTTGTGCAAACTCCTTGGGCTTGTGTGAAATAATGTGAGAAATTAAAGACCATCCCTCCACCCACAGATCCTCAAAGTTATGTTACGATATTAAGGCAATTTTAGGGTAAAATGCAGCTGCTATTTCCAGCATGGAATGCAGTCGATATGCACAGAATCTACCCAGTGATAGTTGCCCAGGCAACCCTGCGACCTTGGCATATGCTGAGACAAACTTAATAGAGAGGGGAGAGGAGGGAAGGCCCCGTGGCCAGGCTCTGCTATACTCCCTTGCAGGTGTGGGAATTGAAGACACCATGTACTGATAAACCACCTTGCAGCTAAACAACAAGGAAGCTATACTTCTATTGTAAAGCAAGAGAATTTCATACCAATCATTAACAAAGTATGTATAACTAGAGCCACTCCAGCTCCACAGGCACATACTCAAACTCCATAGCGATATAAGGTTAAAACACCATAGCCATATTTAATTAAAGCTCCATAGGTATACAGTTGAGAAATTGAAACTTGTATCACTATGAAAAAGCCCGGACAGATATAAGGGTCTCTTAAAGGGTCAGGAGACCTGAAATAAGAATGGTATATGATGAGAACTGATAGCCACAGAAGCTTTGGCCTTGTGTAGGTGGACTAAGAAAAACAGAACTGAGGAAAACAGGACTGAGAAAAACAAGACTAACAAACCTCTAATCAACAAAGACTGTCCTTGAAGTCTGCTACATCCTGGACAATTGTCAAAATGTGGTTTCAGGAGTCAGCAAAACATGACTAGGGCATCCTTTTGATGAACTATCCTCATTATACTCTCATTATAATACTAAAAATCACACCCACAGGTCAAAAGACCCCTGACCCCTGAGCATGTATTGTGAGGCGATAAGTTATGGAGCCTTATGCAAACTAGCTCATCAATTGGTAAATGGTGGAAGGACTACAGGAAGTTACTAATTTGAATTAAATCATATAAATATATGAAATTAAGAGGGGAAAAATTAGGGAAGACTCCATTGTAACTGGTGGGATCAGTCAGTGAGCTGAACCTGTTTTCTCCCCTCACAGGGTCACCTACTGGGTAAGAGCTATACTTGTGTATTTAATGACTGCTTTTTAACTGGCTTTATATACATTATTTTCATGCTTATTCTCACAGTTAGTATGTTATACTGTCAATGCAATCTTCAAACCTTAAGCCCTCATAAAATTATAACAAAAATTCTCATCTATTTTCTGTGTGTTTTCAGAAACTTAAAAATTGTCTTTAAAATTGACTTAAAAGTTTTAACTCAGTGGGTGAATCTGTTACTGTAAATCCCCACTAGGAATGTTGAATCACCCTCCAATATAGTGTGCTGGCCAGTGGAGCACCTGCAGAGGGCTCTGACAGGTTAACCCAGCTCCAGGGTCTCATCTTTTCTGGGACAGTAACAAACCTGTCAAACTTACAGACAAAGAGGTGAAATTTTCCCCCTTACTGGAGTAAAGATCTCCTTAACATGACAGCTTGTCACACCTTGCTCTGTCCAGCCTTGTGTTATTCTGACATCAGTAGCATGGGGGGCGAACCTCATAACCCACACAGGGCTGCAGGGCAGTCCCTTCCATGCTGGTTTTCCACCTGGAGCTAACTAGGAAAGAAGCCAAGGAAATTTGTGAACCAAGGAAAGATCAAGCGTGTAAGTCTGCTGCTGGGGTTCACCAGCAGCCCTCCCTGCCACAACTGTTTCACTCTTCTTGCTCAGATTAAGGAACTCAGGAGAGCTTCCTGTGGACAACCACTACGGGATGAGTAGTGCATCTTCTTCCCACTTCATTTCCCTTGCTCCTTCGCAGCCTGCTCTTCAGCTATTGGTCTTTGCTGCTGGATGTGCTGCGGCATGGCTGGTCCCTGGTCAACAAAGGCACAAAGGCGGAATTGAAGCCATGTAGAAGTGGTTTGCTTTGCATCATGAGCTGCAGCTCTTTTCGTTAACAAACACCCCTGTGTCCATGGACTGTCATTCCCTCCAACACCCTGTCAGATGCTGTCAGCTTACTATCGCTGCTCTGTGATGAGCCCAAACTCAAATGCTCAAAAACGAGCAGACAAAATCCCTCTTGCCTTGCTGCAAGAATGAAATGTTAATGACAACCAGGCATGCTCAGCCTTCACAGGCTCCCCCTCATATAGGTGAGGTGTTTGGATCAGGCCTGAACAGCACAAAGGAGAAAAGACAGAGCTGAGAAAGCCATGATTTATTTTTTTAATTTTCATCTCATTTTCTCCTTTCCAGCTTTGGGAAGTACCAGGCATTTCTGGTCCTTTGCCCTCCCATCTTTTCCTCTGGCTTACAGTGGGGACAGAGATTGGAGTGTGAGGGTGCTGTTTATTAAATGACTAATAAATGACTAATAATTTATTAAACTTGGCTACAGCATCGATGGAAAAATAAATTCAATGCTGGTATGTGGGAACCAGCCCAAGTCAAATGGGAAAGCTTACTGTCAAGGAAAAAGAGGAGCAGCCTCCAATGCCTCAAAGACTTCATGGAATTATACCTAGAACTTTACCTGATCTGACTGCTGGAGAAGCAGAAGCTCCACTTTCTGCCGTATCCACATGCTGTGACATTGCTACTCTTCTCCTTGCACCTCTCCCAAAGTCTGCCCACCACGACTCCTCGCTCTGTTCCACCACCCTCAGCCCAGCTTTCTCCCCATGCTTTGCTCACCTTTCACACAAAAATGTGTGCTCATCCCTTCTCTGCTCATGTTCTCTCATCTCTCATTACTCCATCCTGCCCAGCAGCTTCCCGCTGTGCCCCAACAATCCATGCTCGAATATCCAGCTTTAAGGTCACTTCCTCTGTCACCTCATTTCCATAAAGGGAAAATTAACACCATAGGGCTGGTAACAGCCAGAACCCTTTACTGCAGCCACTTGCAGGATTACCAGAGACGTGTTAAAATACCAAGGAAGTGTGAACCAGCCCTGTGTCACTGCTGGGAAACCCTTAAATCCATGGATCATGGGGCAACCCAGCACAGCACAGATGGTAAGACTTGGTTCATGTTTTCACTGTCATACCTCCAAGACAGAGCCAGGCAAGGTGGTTGAAGCCAGTGCAGATGAACTAAAATGAAACCAAATACACCAGAGACACCCATCATGAAATCTTGTGTTGGCATAAGTTGCTTATGCCACATCAGTTCTGCTTGGGAATCCTGCAGCAGTAACCAGGGGCTCGATCCTTCTATCACCACTGTGATCCCAGCTGCTTTCCCTGACACCTTGCCTCAAAAGCCCCCAGATGCCAATATTTATCACCAAGGAAGCTGCAGCCACATTTCATTCAATGGATGGTGATGTGGGGTGGGTTTTAAGGCTCTCAAGACAAGTAAGAACTACTGTCATACTGAAATCACAGACTGCACAGCCAGCCGGATACCATCTCCATCATCCATGGGCCTCCCTGAACTCAGGAAAAACACCTGGAAACCAACCTGGACTTGGCATTTGCCAGTGTAAAATCCCACACACCCCTCAGCAGAGTATTTTGCTCCCAGTGATCAATTACCTTCTTGCAAAAAAATGGCACTTTATCAGCAAATACATTACCCAGCTGCTTCCCCTTCATTTTATCTCATTATATCAGTATCTTCCAGCCTGCAGAGCCCTAAGTTGTCAAGTTTTAACTCCCTAGGTAGAAGCTCCTAAAGCAGGAGCATTTAGAATGTTCCTAAATGGAGTCACTTCTACCTCTTCTGTGATGACTGACACAGATCAGGCCTTTTGTTGCAGCAGGACAGTTTTTTTGGCAATGTGCTCATATGTTTTTCATGCCCTTCCAGCAGCAGTTAACCAGTGTGCTGCCCTCCCAGACTTGCTGGCAGAGAGGAAACATAACAGACCCCAAATCGACTTGGGGCTGATGCAAGCCCTTAGCTACAGCAGGCTACACTGGCTGATGCACACTCATCAGCACGGCTGCATGCCCCAGGACAAATATACTTCCTGTTGCTGCTGAAAAGCACAAGAAAAAAACAACACTGACAGAACTTCTTGCACTTTGGACTCTGCACACAGGTTTCCTTTAGGAGATCCAGATAAACTCCCTGAAAAGCTCTCTGTTCCAGCCCTCCACTCTCAGATCCACATGAATCTCACCAACTGCTTGTCACGATCTGACCAGCAAGTCTTTCCCAAACATGCCCAAATTGCCTGCAGCCAGCTTGTCCGAAGATGGAAGCTGTCCCAACAGCTGTATTTTCTGCAGATCTCTTCTCCTGAAGTAGATGATAAATTGGCTCTTCAGGGACACACAAAGCATCCTTGGGATCCCACTGAAGCATATGTGGATGACGGCGGCTCTCCAGTGTAAACCCACTACATGAAACTGTCACTTGTAGAAGACCAGCCCCACGTCCCATGCCTAACAACTGTTGACATATTCTGCTGACAACTGTTGAAATATTGCATAAGTCAAGCAATATTTAAGTCTTTTTTTTTTTGTCCTGTGTGAGCGTATGTGTTAGTTTGGCAAATACTATGGCTGCCCAGGAACAGCCTCACTTCCTTACCACATATTGCATTAGCTTGTGTATTTTTCACTATACGCTCCCTTTCCCTGCTCATCTTTGGAAAAGTGGCCAGAACCAGCCTTTTCTTAATCAGCAGACAAGCCAGGCTTATTATCACTACCCAGTTTTGCTGGAACAGAACTCAATCCAGCTCCTTTCCAATTTTCCCAAGCAAGTTCTTTGACCCAGCTGACTTGAATAAGGTCAAAAAAAGCTGCAGTTACCCAGTGTTTGGGGCTGGAACAGCACCAAGATGGTTCTCTGCTGCTTCAGGATGGGCCTACAATCATGAGATTGAAATATGAAATACCTGCTGGCCCTTCCCATCCACCCCTTCTACCCAGCAGCCTGCGGAGAAGCCAGGGGTTGCAACCTGCAACTGCGAGGCCCCTACAGCCATATCCCTGCATCATGTCCTGTGGTGGCCATGACCCTGCAGCTGCAGGAAGATGTTTCCACCTGCACGGGACACCCTGACATGCCTCCCAACCAGGCTGCAATGCCAGGACCCACAGCAGGTGCATGCACTGCTTCCAGCCAAAAACTAGTGTGGCAAAGGCATCTACCCTGCATATAACCAGAAACACTGTTTCAAGCCAGAGCACTGCTAGGCCTTTTGTGCCCAGGCAGGCACACTTTCCAACCAGCAGCATTTTAAGTACATTGCAGATTGCTGTGTAATCAGCCTGCAGTGCAAATCTGCTCCAGGGCAGCTCTGACACTGGAGGCACATTTGGCACAGCATGTCAGATGATAACGGAGCTCTTCCCTGCGCCACAGCCCCACTCCAGCCTCTGACCCACTGCACCAGAGGTGCCAGATTTTTCAGCGCAAATCCAACATACAGGCCTGCAGCCAGGGGACAAGGACGGCTACAAGGATGGCTGTGGCAAGCTGTGGGAGCAGCATCTTGCAGCACAGAGATGCTTCTTAAGGACCAGCAGAGGTGGGAAACACACTGACATCAAAGCGTGTCCCAGCCTCTTGCCTAGACCTTGCTGTCTGGGTTTTTTGGCAGTGATGCTCTCACACTGCCCCATCTCCTGCCACTTCCTGGGGAGTTTCATTTTCACTTCCAGGTACCACTTCCCAGCATCCAGAAGCCCTGCTGTGCCTCACCTCCTAGCCAAGGCTGCAGGAGGGACATGCTGCAGGAGGGACATGCTGCAGCCCTTCTCTGCCCGGACCAGGAGACAAGTGTGTTGATGCCCATGTGCAGCAGACAGCCCACAGCATCACCCACTGCCACTGCCCTAGTTTAGCATGTCCCTGGGGATGAGGGACTAGCCCCACAATGTCCCTGGAAAGCAGGTGGCACTGGGTGGACACTGCTGATCTCTCTCCAAGATGGATTAGGGATGTCACCTACCTGGGTGCCCTGAGCACTTGGGCTGACGTCCTCGTCCCTCCACCATGGCTGCTAGCAGAGCATCCCACACCGAGGCCTCAGAGCCCTCTGGGTGTGGCCTGGTTGTTTGGCTGGAGAATCTGGGATGCCAAAAATGAAGCCGATGTGTGTGTGTCAGTCCGGTGGTGGGATGTCCGAGACCTGGGCCCAGATGTCTTATAGCGGGGGTCTCCAACCTGCCCGCCTTGCTGCTATGACCTCCGACCTCCTACAGCCACAGGGATGGCTGCCCGCAGGAAAAGGCGGTCTCTGGGCTACACTCGCACATCCCCCGCATCCCCAGAGGCCCAGCCTGCACTCACCGCGGCGGGGATGTCCTGACTCCCGCAGCAGCTCCAGGGACCCCCTCTGGGAAATCTCTCCGCTTCCTCCGGGCACCACGGAGCTTCCCCCCCAGCGGTGCCGCAGCAACGCAGCCCCCTCCGCCGGGCGGGCAGGAGGACCGTCAGGCTGCGCCTCCGCCCGCCGCTCCGGGGTAGGCGGGGCGGGGGGGGCGGGAGAGCGCGCAAAGGGGAGGCGGGCGGCGGCGGCAACCCAAAGAAAGAAGAGGCGAGGCGCGGGGGAGGCCGCGAATGACGGACGGGCTGCGGCAACCACTCAGCGCTGCGGATGGGCGCGGCGGGGGCGGGCCGGCGGGCAGCCAATGGGGAGCGCGCGCTGTCAGGAGCGAGCGCCTCAAATAATCGGGCTCAGCTGATTGTCCCCGGCTGAGAGTTGTTTGGCGGCGGGCGGGCGCGCGGCGCAGCCGGGAGGGCGGGCGAGAGCGGAGGAGGAGTTGGGGTTGGGGGGGGGGCGCGCTCCCCTTTGTTGCATGGGGGTGTCCAGCCGGGGCTGAGGGGCGGGGCGGGCGCGCGCGGCGACCGTTGGCGGGCCGTTGCCTCTCCGCTGCCTCCCGCTGCCCCATGAGCGCGACGGCGGCGGCGGCCCTCGCCGAGGGGGCGGCCCTGGCTGAGGGGGCTGCCGTGCCCTACGCCGTGGAGCTGGGGCTGACCGTGCTCCACACGGCGCTCTACGCCGCCCTCTTCCTCTTCGCCTACCTGCAGCTCTGGCTGCTCCTCTACTACCGGGAGCGGCGGCTGAGCTACCACACGCTCTGCCTCTTCCTCTGCCTGCTCTGGGCAGCCCTCAGGACCACCCTCTTCTCATTCTACCTGCAGAACTCCCTGCAGGCCCTCCGCCTCCAGCAGCCTTTCGCCCACTGGCTTCTTTACTGCCTGCCCGGCTGCCTGCTCTTCTCCAGCCTCTGCCTCCTCAACCTCTATTTCGCTGAGGTAAGTTTTTCCCGTGGTGGGGGGCAGAGACACACCGAACCCCCACCCTGCAGGACGCTGGGGCTAAATCCCCCTCTTCAGCCACCCCCGTAAACTTGGAGGTGCACAGAAATGTGCCCTGAAGCCGAAGGGTGGGTTGGGGGGGTTGGGGGTGGGAGGGTTGGAGGTGTGCCCTGACCAGGCTAAGTGGGAGAGGTCTGCCCTCAATGTGAGCTTTAGGGCAGGATGGGGAGATGCAGGGTTGTGCCCTGGATCCAGGCTTGGGGGGAGGCACAAAGATTATGTCCTGAATTCAGGCTTGGGGGTGGGGTGGGATGGGGGGGTGAGCGAAAAGTGTGCCCTGAATCCTGGCGTCAGGGTGGTGTGGGGTGCAGGGTTGTGCTTTGAATGCAGGCCCTGTGGGGTGGCATGGAGGGGGCAGGTATGTGCTCTCACTCTGGGGTTGGGGGCTGAAGAGATGCGCTCTGCTCCCGGGTGGGGCTTTCCCCTTTGCACCCTTACAACGGGTGGCAGCGCCATGGGGGTCTCTTGAGGGATTGTTTTGCATCTTCTTTTAATTGATTCCCCTTCTCTAAAGAGGACCAGAAAGTGGCAGCAGCAGGGGCTGCTCTGGCCTGGAGTGATGCCAACCATTACGTCACCAGCTAGAGCCTCTTCTGCTATTGTTGCTGCGCTCCCTCCTTTTCTTCATCTCTCCGCTCCGCTGTGAACTGAGCTTGTTGCTCTGCAGCTTGTTGTCAGACAAAAACCCTGAGATCCCTCTGCCTCCCCAGACAACAGCCTGGGGCTGGAGAGGTGGGCCCCTTCCTAGTGCAGTTATTGCTACTGGGACGGTGCAGACCTGCTTGTTATTGTTGCTGAGCTGTATTCCTCTGTTTCTGGATTTCCCATCACTTGCTTTTCTGATTTTAATTTCTTTTATTCTCTGTTCTCTAGTCCTTTCACTTGTCTTTATCTTTTTAAAGCCTTAGCTCTCCCCTCCCCTTCCTCCTCTGAATATTTTGTTTCTGCTCCAGTTTCTCGTGAGCAGCCCTTTGCTTGCCTGTCTTCCAGTTTGGTGCCTTGTTTCATAAATAGGCTGTACTTTCCTTCCAGCTTTGTTGTTGTTGTTCAGATTCTTTGCTCTGCAGCTCTCAGCTGTTTGCCAGCCTCACAAAGGAATCGCTAGCACTCACTGAAATCACTCCATCGCTCCAGTGTGTCACTGATGGGAGTTATGATTTCATTTTCCTGAGGACATCAACATTCACATGATAATGTGTGACTTGAAGTGGTTGGGTTGTTGGGCTGTTTTTGTTTTTTCCCCTCTGACACACACACCTGGAAGCTGGGGTAAACTGCCTGTTGCAAAACCTTTGGTGCTAGATACGCTGCTGATCAAGTGGCAGCAAAATAACAAATGGTGCATAGTGTGCATAATCCGTCTTGGCTGTTAAAGGCAGCCTGACCTACCAACCAGCAGGTGTTTGTCCCTTGGAAGAAGCTGAGGGAGGGATCCCAGGTTCTGGTACCATGAAGTGGCTGGATTTCGGTTTTCCTCAAAGTCACTGGACTTGACAACAGATTTACCTCTTTGCATGCTTGTTAAAAGGCTTCTTTAAAGAATGGCAAAGTAAATTCAGATAGGTTCTCAGCCTTCACTTCTTTCCATGGTATCTGTTTTTCAGTGGTCTCTGGCTAAATATACCCTATTTCTTTCTCCTTGAAAACCTAGAGCCAAGGGAAATCTTGTCTGAGGAAATAAGAGCTCAGAATCTAGAGTGGGGAAGGATAAAATGACTTAAGATGGGTACGCATGCTTAATTACAGAGAGGATCTGGCCCTTGGCTGTCACAAGCAGAGCGGGTGTCCAGTACGGTGTGGTGTGGTTGGGTGGTCTTCCAGTGGTGGCAGGTAGAGAAGCCTGCAGCTGCAGAGGTTTGGAGAAGGAGTGCAGCTAGATGGACTGAAAGCCTTCGGTGCTTTTCTGGTTTCCATTTTAACAAAAATTATGCTGAGTGGTGATATTTAGCCTCTGTTTGTGCAACAGACTGATAAAACTAGCCCATTCTAGGCAGAGGGGTGCTGGTAACTAACTGAGATGTGTCTGGCTTGGCTTTGTTCTGTTGCCTTGCTCTTGGAGCACAGGAGGAGTTGTGGTAAGAGGGCTTAGGGTGTAATTAAACAAGATTCCTCACTACCTGGAGGAGAGAAACTACAGTGGTACCACAATAGTTTAGCTGAAGTGGCTCAAGAGCTAGAGATGACTGGTGTGTTTACGAGTGTGACTTCAAGCAAAACCTGCTGTGGAGGGCCTGACCATTACCAATGCTTAAGGGCTAGTTGGTAGCAACCTCTAGAAGGGTACTAGGCTTCTGCTGTTCTGGGAGTGGTGTCCTGCTCTGAGATGTCCTCAGATAAAAGCATAGGCTGCTTCTGTGCTAAAGGCCTGGCTGATTGTCTTTGTACACAGTGCCTCCTTTGTGGAGATGCTGGATAAATGGCATCTGTATAAGCAGTGGAAGAAAATGTGGCCTGTGCTATGGTATTTGAACTAATCTTTCTTGACTTAGAGAACTCCTCAGGCTGTGTACAAGCTGGGGATGAAATGATGCTGGATAAGGGAAGGTCTCCAGGGAGCAACAAATACCTATGGAGAGTTAGCATTATTTTGCGTTCTGGGGTTGAAGTTCAAACTGAAGAAGCTGTGTGGTGTACCCCTTTCTGTGGGGTGAGGCTATGCTCTTCCTGTCCCCTCTTAGCCCTCGCGGTGCCTGGGGAAATGCAGAGGCCTGACAAAATGTGTGTAGGATGCTTATTTGGAGGTTGCAGGGTTTTTTTGCCACTGCCTGGAATTTCCACGTGGAAAAGGTAGAATGCCTTTTGCTTGTGAGTGTCTCCCTTTCTGCTTCAGCTGTTAGAGTCGATTTCCAGGAAATCTGGAGTTTCACAGTACATCAGGTCAGAATTACTCAGATCTGCTCCCCATCTTGCCTAAAACTGGCAGAACAATGGCTTAGACATCCAACCCAGGGTGTCTTCCTTGCTTCTGGAATAGCTCCTCTACTGCCAGCTAGTCATCTGCTTGAGTAATGCCACCTTTCCCAAGAGTCTGCCAATTTGTGCTTTGCCCCAGGTCATTGTCAGGAGCACAGTACATGGAAATGTAGCCAAAACAACCTCCATCTTGACCCTTCAAAAGACCTTCATGAGCACTTGGCATCCTTGTCTCACTTGGGAGTCAGCAACTGTGTGCAACAATGAGTAAGGCCTTCTGCGGGAGTGGTGAGGCTCTGCCAGACTGGTGTGGTCATAACCCTTAACCTGTCTGGGTTTCCTTAAGCGCTCCATCTGATTAGATGACATCAACCCCTTTCATCCCTTGCTGCTCTAATTGCACTGGAGCAGACATGCATGGAAAGAGCATCCATCCTGGGAGCTGTTTGTCCTTGCTGTCCTGTATCTTCCTGCTTTCTCAGATGGAACACTGGAAAAGCAGTCACCCATTCTTGCATTCTTCCACCTTCCTTGTCTAGCATACAGAAGTGCACCTAGCATGTGTACTCTGCCTCAGAGGGGTCACTTAAACTCAAAATTGCTCTATCCCATAGCTGATGATTCCCATGCGCCCTGCAGTTCCTGAATGAATAGGTGGCCATGCCAGCAACCAGCTATCCCAGGAAATCATGGTACATGCAAGTTGTACCCTTGTTGTGTTTGTGATGGAATAGGATGAACTCGGTGGGGATGGTGAGGGGTCATCCTTACGCATAGTTCCAGCTTTGTGTCTGAGTTGTGGCTGGGGGCTTGAACACTTGTTATGGGATGTAGTCCCAAAATAGTCTGTTGCTGTGCTCTGATGCTTGCTGCTGAATGAGTGTGGGGCAAGAATCTGTGGATGTTCTTGCAACTGAGTGAGGGCTGTGGTCATGCCAAGGCAGGACGCTGTTATGTTGTGCATTTGGAGCCGAACTTGTGTCAAGTAATATAACTTCTTGTATCACCGAGCTCATTATTTCTTTATGGAGCAAAGGAGACTTTGATTTCATCAGGCAGAGAATGTCAAAGTTTTGTTTCTCATGGACCTCTTGGATCTGTTGTGAATGGCTGTACCAAAACCAAGTTGAAGTGCTATCTAGGGCTCAGTGTTAGGCCTGAGGTTCTGGCTTGTACAGCCACTGAAAGCGGCCCTTAGAGCCATCTGTGGGATCTGTCTGTCACTTGTCATCTTCTCTTAGCAGCTGCCACCTCCAGTACACCTAAGGATGAGTGTTTCTTAAACAGTGCTCTGAAAACATAACCTTAGCAAGTTCACTTTCTGGGCTCAGTGAAGTGAGCAAGGCATTCAGTTTTGTGAAATATATCCACTCATCATGAAAACTTCCAGCATCATGGGGGACTCTGAGGTCTAGCTCTTCCCAGCCTTGCCTTCTTATCAAGCCTGTGGCTGATGTGAAGTTCTCAAACTATTTGTGGCTCTGGAAAGACAAGAGTATTGCCTAAGTGTTACAAAAGGCTGGCTTAGGAATAAATGTTCTCGGCTCTGCTGCACTCTGCTAGCAGAAACCTCTCTGTTCCTTATTTTCAGCAGGTGACTGCATGACTTCTGGGGCTGGTCTCGGCTACAAACTGCAGGAACTGTTCATTTTGCAAGGGTTGCTACTAGCAACTTGGCATAATGCACCTGTATGAGGGCAGGGGTCTGTATTTCCTATTTTTATGAAGAATGGGACTACTCCTGAGCTCTCTGCACTGGCTTCTTCACAGCAGAATCCTCAACATAGCTGTCCTTGGGTTTTGAAAGCAGCAGTCCAGTGCTGAAAGGCTTCCAAGATTGTCTCAAGAGTAAGAACCCAAAGATGTGTTGAGCGCTACTGGTGTCACCTACTGACCCAGCCCCTATGAAGAAAAAGCAACCATCAGATGAGTATCATGTCTTAAGAACTAAAAACAGTGTAAACAGAGATGCCTGTTCTCTCCCTTGAGTTATAGGACTAAGTAGCTGGGGTCTAATAAAAGTATAAAGCTGGTGCAGTGGTCTCCCTCTGCTTTTCATGGCAGCAGTCCAACTGTGAGTCTCAGGTTGCTGTTGCACTTTTAACCCTCACACAGCTCAGACTGTGTGCTTAGTCCCCAGGGCTGTAGGGGAGGGTCTTGGGAGACAGGGCTGCTGCAGAAGCCAGCATCTTCCTTCTGCTAGCCAGTGGCATTTCCATGCTCAGTTGAGGGGCTGTTCTCAACCAGGGTGATGAGCAGGAATACAAGGCATGAACTGTCTGCACCGCTGCTTAGAGGCTGTAGTTAGGTTGCTGTTCTGGGAGTCAGAGCAGAAGTTCAGATATCTTAGATGGATTTCTGTGCTGTGTGAATGGGTGCTGAACCATGAGGCTTTCCAGCTGGATGTCCTTGATGTCTGTTTTTACATTGCCTAAGTACCTGAATATAGCCTACAGGCAAACTGAGGACAGAGAAGGAGTCCGGGGTTTTTCTGTTTTGAAGTCCCTATGTGGTCCTTCAAGGCCCAGGTTTCCTGAAACTCAGATGAACTTTGGGGCTCGGTGAATTACGGCACACTTCTGTACTTCTCTGGGCTGGTGTAAAGTGGGGCAACAACGAAGAGGACTTCAGAGATTGCCTGTGGTAGTGAGCCCCTCAGCTACGGGGGCTGGATACCTCCCTCTGCTGAGGTGCTGTCTTATTCCCCACGAAGCACTTCTTGAGGTGGTTGGCCCTCAGACTGGGGAAGATGATGCAGACAGTGAAACTGGTTCTTCACAGACTTGCTGGAGCTGTTCGATACCCTGTAGGAGGGCTTTCAAATGCTTGAAACTACCACAATGGATCAGACAACCCTTGAATCCTTAAATGTCTCTGGAAATTCTGTTGGCAGAAGCCTGATTTCTAAAGCTTCAGGGTGCCATTTCTACCTTGGTGCTGACTGGAAGGCAGCAGCCAAGAAGTCCCATCAGAAAAACAGGCTGGCTAAGGGTGCTTTATGACATGAGTGATCCCTCTCTACAGCCAGAGCAGGAAGGACTTCTTGCAGAAACAATGAAACTAAACCCTTACAACATGCAGTGATCCCACAGTGGTCTTGTGCTGACCACAGTATGTGGCTGCTAGATCTAGCTAAATGGCTGTCTACCTCTTCCCAAGTTCCTGCAGTCTCTAGTCAGGCCATGGGCTTTGTCTGATACTGAATGTGACCTCAACTCTAGGATTCTTCCTCGTGGGGGTCTGTATGAGGATCTGCACTTTTCACAGGACAAAAGCCAGTTCTGCCATGGCTGTGCTGTTACCAGCATGTGACAGGCAAGCTCTATGCAGCCCTGCCAACATCCTGCTTTCCTGCTTCTTGTCCTGGCCATGTGTGAGCACTGGTTAGCTGTCCCCTTGCAGTAGGACCATGGTACTCACATCTCAGCTGTGACTTTGTAGTGTCTGCTCCTTCCTAAACTGGCCATACTTCCTTAGGCTAGAAGTCTGCCCCTGTGTGCTTCAGCAGGAGGCCCCCTCCAGCCCAAAGGGGCATGGAAGTTTGCCATAGTGGGAAGAGTGCTGTAGGGCTGCCTGAATATGATCTGGTCGGTCTCTTCCAGCCTTCCACACACAAATGGCTGAGGGTGCAGACAAGGGTTCAGGCCCCTGCAGCCTGAAAAGAGGACAGAGAACCTGTGCTTTGAAGCACTGGTCCTTGTGCAACTTTCAGCTTGAGTCTCCTAATCCCTTGTGTGGCAAGAAGATTCACAGAACCAAGATCCACTCTTGGACAGAGTGAGTGTTGCTTTGGAGAGTGAGGGAGCCTGCAAATAGCTATCATCTAAAACACTTGTCTGCCAAGTGTGCTGTGCAACTTGGCAGTCTGGGCCTTCCATGTCTGGAGGACTTTCCACTATTTAAGAGTTACTTTTTCAGGTGTATTTGGCCTACAGACCTCTTAAGGGGTGAGAAGCTGTGAGCTCCAAATGCTGTTAGAGCCTGCAAGTCATAATCCAATACCAAAGGGCTATTTTAGATGAGCTATTTGTCTTGTTAAAGTGCAGCAGCTGAAGAGGCCATCTCAAACATGGGAATCAAGCATGACTGAGGTCCTAAAATATGCAGCACAGAACACTGGACAAAGTAGATATATTTTTGAATTATCTTGGTGACTACTGAGTCCTGAACTCCCTGCTTTTCTGTAAGTCCTTAGGAGTGGTGTTAAAAGTCCTTGTCACGTATGGGGTATTTAAACATTTATGCCTGTTGGATGCCTACATTTGGGCTTAGCTCTTCCAAGAAAAAGACTACCAGTCTTTTGTGCAGCTGGGTCCAATGCAAGACTTGGTGCTAGCAGATAATCTAGAGTCCTTCAAAATGTCCAAGTGGGTACTGGCTCCCCTGTTGTACATGTCTTTACTAAGTTTAAAGGAGAACTGTAGGTCACATGGGGTAATGCTGTGCAAATCTTTCCCCTAGGTCATATTCAAAGTGAAATGTGCAGCTGATTTCAACAAGTACAAGTAAGTGATGCTTTCTTAATATTACCTTTAAAGCTGGCTTAAGGTGAACTCACGCTGCAGTGCCAGGAATGGGAGCCTCAGTCCCCAAAGACTGAAGAAAGCTAATGCCACACCTTGCTGTGCTCTGTCAAAGGATTAGTGGTAGCGGTGTGCCTTGGAGCAGGGCTGGGACCTTCAAGGGTACCACAGAAGCTAAAGCATATGCTGCATGCCTCCATACATGTCATCAGTCTCCAAGTACTGGTGCTGCTAGTAAAGTAGATGTACTCTTTAGGTCACTCTGAGCTGTACCACCCCAGAAAAGGTCAGCAGGATGAGGCGTGAGCAATAGGTGACACCTGTGCTTGTGCAGCCTAAGTGTTTACTGGCCATTTCCAGGGAAACCCACAATGGAAAATGTGAGCTCCAGTGGCTTTCAATAAAGAAATTGCAGTGGTTGTGATGACTCACAGCTTATTGACTGGAGTTAATGCAGAGCTAGAGCTACACTTAAAATCTGCAAGATAAGAACCTGACTGTCAGAAGATGAGTCTTGTAACTCATGACTACTTACATTGCTCATGCATTATGAGAGCAGCTCAAATACTCTGCAGACTGGCTGTCAGTACAACCACTGAAACTTGCTGGAATGTCTGATCTTCATAGCGAGTAGAACACTGGCATGCTGGGAGGCTCTCTTGCCTGATGAAATAGGAGGGTGGTGCAGAATGAGTCCAGAATTATCTGACTCAAGCGCCTTTTTTTTTTTCTGCCCCCACCATCTCTCCAGGGTCCTGTTGTATCTGGGCTCCATATTTACCAGCCTCTTCTTCTTAGTTGTGAACTTAACTTGTGCAATGTTAATCCATGGTGAGGTTCCAGAGAACCAGCTGAGGTGGATAGTCCTTGCCCGTGCCCTAGTCAACGACAGCCTCTTCATCTTCTGTGCCATCTCACTGGCTTGCTGCGTGTGCAAACTAGGGAAGATGTCTTCAGCAAATGTCTACCTCGAGTCTAAGGTAGGTAAATGCCTTGTAAACTGCACTTGAACTGCACAGTCATCAGCTGGATTCTGAACTATATCTCTGTGTGCTTACTCAGAGCAATGCTGACCTTGTGACACCTGAGCTACTCTTGCTCAAATTTTCCTTCCAGCTTGGAGGTGGTGGCTCTTAAACTCCTCCCTCCCACAGAAAGTGCATGCTCCTGCTATAGAAATGAAGTACCCTGCATGCCTTAGAGGGATACACTGTCCACAGATTTGCTGGTGTGACAGAAGACCTAGCTGCTTATGCTTTTCAGGTTTAGAAGTCTTAATTTAGGGTTTGTCTGGATGAGAGGGTTCTCTAAGAATGGCAGATGCAGTTTCTGCAGTATATTGGCACCAAGGCCAGGAAGGTCTGCAGCAGGTTGTTGTATCTGGCAGATGTATGACAATTCTCTGAAAAGGGGATCCCCCAGCAGTCCGGCTTTAGCTGCCTGATTACTTGAGCCAGGGGCAATGCTACCCTGTCCTGGTGAGATGAGCATCTTAGAAGGGGAGAAGAAGTTGCTGTAGGTCCTGCCCCAAGGCAGTTGAGGGTCTGAATATGCACAGCTCTTCTCAAGCAGATAGGAAAGTGTGTAAGCCACCAGCAGTCTTATTGTAGCAGTAGGCTGCATTTAAGTGTGAAGTTGAGCTGCCTCCTTTTCCTCTGGGAAGCCATATTGCTCCTATCAAAGGCAGTTATTCTGGTGTAGGGACCTGACCTGTTGAGAAGGGCAGACAGGAGTATCCTGGAAAAATCTGTAGGAAGAACTTGAGCAGCTGAGCATGGTCAGGCGTATTGAAGCCAGCTGCCTGCCTCTAGTGCTGAGCTAGTGTCTTTCCCCAGTAGTACAGCTCATCAGTCCTTGTGCTCTGAATCCCTTCTCTCCAAGTGTTAGAAGGTGGGGCTGTGGCCTCCTGTGGAGACCTTTTTTCCAGTGTGCCCTCAGTCAGGAATGAATAAGGGCTTAAAGCACTGTCATGCCTATTGGATAGTAGTGTTCTGCTTCAGGAAGAATTGGGTACAAGGTCCCTTGCAGCAGACACTGCTGCAAAGACATTCTGGATCCAGACACCTGCCTTGCATTGGCTGGAGACATCTCCTTGCTCCTTAGCAAGCCGTCTGCATGGCTGCTTAAAGAGCTGCAGTCCACTGCCTTCCTCTTCATGAAAGGGCAGCCAGAGCTGTGCTCTCAGGGTTGAATTGAGGCTTTCTGTAGAAATCTGGGCCTCTTAAGCAGCAAAGAGTACTGCTGGTTGCCCAGACAGTAGGTGGCTGAGATGGGCTCCCTAAATGGCTCTCCTGAAGTTGCCTGCAGAGTCTTCAGATTGCAGCCAGGTGACCTGAAGTGAGACAGGAGCCATGACTAAGCTGAGAACCTGTGCATATCCCTGCTTGTATGGGCCAGGTATCCAGCTCTGGACACTTGCCAAGTTCACCCAGCAGTAGTTTACGAATGCAGCTTTCTCTATTTATGTGCCTGAGGCTGCCTGCGGGCTGTGCTCTTGTACAACATGCTCTAGAGAAGCTTGCTCTCCTGTTGAATACCCAGCCTGACTGTTTGGTAAAGGTCTTTTACATTTAAATGCTCTATCCCTTCCCTGCCTTGGAGGCATCTCCTGACTTCTGTTGTGGAGCTGCAAAAATAGGGTGGGAATAAGCAGAAGGGTTACACAAATGCCTGAAAAGGTTGTCCTTCCTCCTGAACTCCAGCTGTGAACCTGCTGACTCAAAGCAATACACCAAGGCTGGAGGGGCCTGATGAGGCTGCTTCTTCCACCACTAAAGGTAGAAGGTTGAAGCTGTTTCTCACTTGAGTAGGAGCAGCCAGCTTCTGTACTGTGGTCCTTGTCAGCTGAAGACTTGCATCCCTAGCCTTTTGCCTCTTATTCTGCTGGCCTGAACACCAAGGGCCCAGCTTAACAGTGCCAGAGCAGGCTGTGTTCTTGTGCTTCAGTGGTGTCACAGGGACTTGTCTGTTAGCAGCACTTTCATGCCAACTCTTCCAAGATCCTACCTTGAGTGAATGCTCTAAAGCTAGGAAAATAGAGCTCTCATACCCAGAGCTTGGATGTGAAGCAGGTCAATGAGATGAGCTTCCTGAGCAAATGCTTAAATACAAAGGTGAGCCAGCTGTTGCAATGTGTTTGCCTGCCTGCTTTACTAACTTGGTGGCTGCCAGCAGGCTATTAAAAGACTTCAAGTATGTATTTAGCAAATAAATTTGAGATGCTTGCAGATCAATTGGCTTCCTCTCCTATGGCTAGCTGTCGAGGAAAGATAGGTACTGTGACATTCAGGTTGCTCTTCAGCTGTCCTCTGAGAACACTGCATTTGAAATGCTGTGGAGGAAAACTTTCACTGGCACAGGACAGCTAGCTACCCTTTACACATTGTTCTGTGTGCAGCAAAGCCTGGCTTGTCCCACGACAGTGCTGGAGTTCAGGTGCTGGGTCTTTCTGCTTGTTCTCAGAATTGCCTACCCCAAACATTTGGGCAGCTTTGAATGCAGTGTTTGTCTAGGAATGTCAGGGGTACTGAACTGCTGGGGAGTGAATGAACCAGGTAGGCATTGCTGCTGTAGAATCTGACCGGGGTTTAGAAGCAGCAGCTTGATTTTCTTAATGGTTGTTGGTTGGCCTTCTGGAGACTACCATAGTGTGTGGGATAGCATCTCTCTGGACCACCAGTTTGAAGCTGACGGTGACACTCCTGTACCTCACATCTTCCCTGCTCCCAGGTGACACTGGCTGCGGAGGTCTGCTACTGCCATGAACTCGTAGCACAAGATAGCTCTTAACCAGCTCTGAATATTTTAGCAGCAACATACAAATATTCTAGGTCATTTTTGCCTGCACAGCCCCTTGTGCTTTTAAAGGGAAGAGGGAGGAAATTGCAGCTCTGTAGGAAGGTGTGTATTAAAACTTTTTTTTTCCTTCCTGTTCTAGGGAACATCTGTCTGCCAGGCTATTCTTGTGGGATCTGTAGTTGCTCTTCTATATTCCTCAAGGGCTTGCTATAACCTGGTAGCTGTGGCCATATCTCCAGACAATGTTCCTGGGCCTTTTAATTATGGCTGGGACAACCTTTCAGACAAGGTAAGTGTGACCCCCTATCCAGAGTAAAGTGAAAGGCAGTTACTCCATCCTGTGAGGGCATGTGTAGGTGAAAATGGAGCTCTGGGGGTGTCTGTTTAGCTGCATACCCAGATGAGCTGGCTTTCTGCCTCCAGAAGCCCTGCTTGCTCTCTCCACCAGAGCAAACCTCAGTCTTCCTCTATCTGGCTGCTACTTCAGGATGGATTCTCTGTTGAGCTCTTCAATTTTAGTCTGCCAACTCTTCTTCTGGGGAGATGAGGAACAAGTCAACTAGAGCAGAAGAGTAATGCTTAATCAGGCATGGCTTTGTGCATGGGAGTCACTGGTCAGGGGAGAGAGCTTAGCAGTGCCATTGTAGCATGCTGGAGAGAACTCTCTCACTAAAACCAGTAGCAGCAGTCAAGTAAGAATCACTATTCTGGTTTAGGGACTCCTGCCCTCATAAGAGTTTTTCTGTATCCCTAGTTCTCAGCTGTGTGCTGTGTCCAGCTTTGGGAGCTGGGTAGCTCTGCTAATGGCTATGGTTAGAGAGACCTCTAACTTCCATTCACAGGTGCATGCAGAAGTGAGCAGTGAAGAGTATGTGGTGTTTGGAGTGGTCCTCTTCCTCTGGGAGCTGATGCCAACAACTTTTGTGGTGCTGTTCTTCCGGGCTCAGAGACTCAGTCAGAACTTGGTAAGCCCGAACAAGCTGCTACAGTTTGAGGAGCCCTAGCCTGCATGGGCTGTGGGGCTGGCCTTTAGGTAGACTGTCAGAAACATCTCTGTTCTGGCATAACTCCTTTGTCTTCAACAGACTCCAGCGGGGATGGTAAATAGTCATAGTTACAGCTCCAGAGCCTACTTCTTTGACAATCCGAGGCGCTACGACAGCGATGATGACTTGTCCCGGCTTGGGGCCAGAGAAGGAGGGTAAGCATTGTGCTGTTTGCCCTGTGTGGAAGCAACAGAGGCACTGGCTTCTGCTCTTGGTGGGGAAAAAAGACTTGGTATAATAGGCAGCCTCAGAGAGGTGGACAGAGCAAGAAGTCTTTCAACGGAGCTTTTGTTCCCTTCTGCAGCTCACAAGGAGCCAGCTTTAATAGAAGTGACCACTCTGAGAGGTGGATATTGCAGTGGGCGCTCATAAGTAGAAATATGCAGTAGCAACAGACAGGAGAGTTGGTCTTGCTAGGATCCTTCCTCAGCTGTGGGGGTAGAGGGCTCTTGAAGGACATCCAGAGGAGTTTCTCCACTGGGAAGTAAAAGGCAGTGAAGTCCTGGGAGGGACATGTTCTCTGGAAGCCAGCTGGGACAAGACTCCACCTGGTGTGGAGGAGAATGGTCAGATATCCACAGCAAAACCCTTGAGGGAAAGTTGACAGCCCTGTCCTCCACTTGCTGCTCAGGGCCCTGAACTCCACCTTTGCAGGGGTATAGTGAGGGGTCCAGAGGTTCTGGTTCCTCTCAGCCAGTGTTGTAGGGCTGGTATTGCTTTTGGAACTGGCCTTCATGCAACCGATACCCGACCTGCACAGCATAGCCTGAATCTGCAGACTTGGATACCCTGATCTGTGCAGCAGTTTTTCCTAGCAGTGGAGACTACCACAGCCAAATAATTCACCTCTAAGAGTCCATGTCTGGTTTTTCTGTCTCTCCTCCCAGCTTGGCCACCCCTCAGTGCTCGGGCTGCTATGGGTCCCTGGCTGGGAATGACAGCTACATGGTGGGTCCACAGCTCAGCGGGACTGCTGCAGACAGTGCCCCCTTGCTCGTTGCTGCAGGCGGTTCGGAGATGAATAATCACCATAGCCCATATGCTGCACCACAGAAATGAAGAGGCTGCAAGGTCCCTCTCTTCCCAGAAGTGGCATTCATGTATAGGATTGTAACCTGGTTTTCTCTTTCCTTCTTCCTGAAGCATTTAATTCATCGACACAAACATTCCACTACCTGCTGCAGCTGTGAGCAGGACTGAGCCTATGGCTGCATGCAGTAAGCAAGAGAACTGTGACTTTAAGGTACCATGTAGCAAAGTGAAGCTGAACTTTCTGGAAGCTTTTTCTTGGTCTGGTCTTCAAGATGTTGGCAGCTAAATGCACCAGAGCTTCCTCACTAGAAAAGAAACATCAAATGCATATTTGCACTTTTATCTGCACACTTGGAAGGAACGAATCTTGCTCAGACTGCTTGGTCTGAGACTGTTCTAGTTACTCTTTTAATTGCACATCCATAGCTGGGAGAGGCACTGTCTTCCTGCAAAGACGTGTTCTGTGAAGTACTCTGCATCCTGACTCACTTGGGAGCATGAAGCTCTGTTTACTGAGTGTGTTGTGGGCAGAGCCTCCTGCTGTGAGTGTTGAAGCATACTGTGCCATATTCACACCTGGCCAGGGCTGGTGTGACCAGGCTCAGTGGGGTCTTGCCTCCCACTGCTGGTCCTAGTTTCACCTGATTGCTGAACTGTCCTACCTAGGACTGTGGATTCAAAGCTGAGCTCAAAGCACATCCTAGTGGAGGCCTATGAGGATGAGGTCTAGTGTTCCTAGTGGCATTATGATCACCATGTTGTTAATCAACCCACTAGCTTATGGGAAAGGAAGAGGGCTGGCTCGGATGGTAGCTGCTGTCAAGTGAGGGGACAAAACTTTATAGGCTGCTGCCTTCACAGGGAAAGCTTAGAGCTGGCTTGGCAAGAGTGTGTGGCCCAAAGCACATGGAAAAAACCTGGGCTGCTTGAACTCCTGGATGGTGGGAGCAGCTCTGCTCCCCCTCTTCTCCACCCACAGTGGGGCTCCCCTTTTCCTCCCCCTCAGTATTAAATTGCATTTCAAAGATAACCAGGAGTTTTAACCTGAAGTGAATGTGAACTGGTGAGGTCCCCATGAGGTGCAGGAGGTGCCTGTCTATAGGCTTGCACAGAGAGGTGGCAGATGCTGCAGAGCTCTGACCCCAGGGCTCTTTGCTCTGTCCTCTATGAGGCCTTGAGTCCTTCCACTGCTGGAGTAGCTGTGTCAGCAACGCTTAGTGGTGTGCACAGGGTTGGAGTGTGCTGGGTGGAGGATTCTCTGTCTCTAACCAAAATAGCTGAAGTTTGACCTGGGCTGTAGCTCCATCAGGCTCTTGGAGATGAGGGCACCAGGGCAGCCCCTGCCTCCCCTCACTTCTCACCTTGATGTTATTCCTGGCCTGTCCCTCAGCCTGGTGTAGGGATGAGCAAAAGAGCTTTGGTCACACCGAAATGGAGGCACTGGCTCAGGGAAGGCAGTTGCTCTGCCCTCTAGTGACAACTCAAACTGGGACTGCTTTTAACCTACCTGGAGCTGCTCCTGCTCTTCAAACCCTAGTCTGACGCTGAGGGACTGGCTGGGTGAAGGACTTGGCTGTGTGTGGAGTGGTGCTGGCTCTGAGGCACTGGGGTCTTCTGCTGGAGGGACTCCAAGGCAACCTCTGTGTCTGCAGCTGAGAGAGAAACCCCAAGCACCACAGCAGCCCTGGCCTCCCCTCACTTTTCACCTGCCCTGTGCTCACTAGTAGGGCATGGTCACTGATCACCCACTTTGCTTGTACCCAGGTAGATGTCACTTGTCCCACTGAGAACACCCTGTCTGTGTGGTTTGTGCTGGCTGGTGGGCCTCTCCCTGCTGACCTGCCTCACTCTTGCTGGCCCACATAAAGGGGCAGCCCCTGCTGCTTTCTGAAGAAGGCTCTGAGGTGACAACTTTCAGCACCTCCCTCTTGCTCTAGTATTTGAACCAGCTGTGGCTCCCCTGGCTGCTCCACTGTATGTGGCATGAGGGGCCTGTCCCCTTGCCTCCAACCAGGCTGCTCCCTCTTGATCACTGCTTGACTTAGGGCAGAGCTGATGTAGGACCTGGACTTGGCGCATTGCCCTTCTTTCTTCTCCTGTAAGTCACCAAAGACAGTAAGTGACGCTAGTGGCCCCAGTTCTTGCTTAAATTCCAAAGCACTAGGAGCACTTTAAGTTTTTCCCTGGAGGGAAAGGAGTGTAGTGCAAAAAAAAAAAAAATTAAAAAACTAAAGGGCTACAGGCTCATTGTTCATATTGCACTGAAGCACACAACAACACTACGATCTTCCTGGCATTAGGAGGGCAGTGAGTCGCGTTGCTAATGTATTCATGAGTGACTGGCAAAGTGGTTTGGTTTTACTGATTTGTACGGATGGCCGTTAATTTCAAAACTCTGACTGCTCCTCCTGGGGCCAGTCCTGTGTTTTACTGAAGTAATTTATAGCTGAGAAGTACAATGACTTTTTTAATGCATAGTTGCCTTTCATTAAACTTTTTTTTTTGGTATGGTTTAACAGTGTTTTGGCTTTGCAGTCAGGCAGCAGCTGGCTGCAACAGGAAGCTGTGGCCAATGAATGTACCTATTTGTTCTTCACTAAACTGTAACCAAGCACTACTATGTTGAAATAAAACAAAAGACTCCATACTGGGTTGCCAGAGCCCTGCCCACGTTTAGTGCTCCCTGTGGCCCTGCTGCCCCCCTTGGCCTGGATGGGGCCTTCTTGGCCATCCCAGCACAGGGCCCCAACCCACTGCTTGTGCTGCTGAAACATGGTGAAAAAGGACAGGGACAAGACTTGGTAAAGCTGTTGCTTGATGGGCTCAGTGGGATGCAGCATAGCTCAGTCCTGGCCAACCCATGCTTTGCTCTGGTGTGACTGCAGCATCCCCACAAGTCCTTCTCTGGGTATGAATCTGGTTGGGTGCAGAGCACCCAGAGCTGGTTTTCTGGGGGGACTGCAGCTTCCCTTTGGGTGTGTTTTTCTGAGGCTGCTAAGAGCAGAACTGCTCTCTTCCCCCCTACCCTTACAGGGTGTTTCATCTTATGATGGTTCTCTGGGCTGGTCCTCTGCTGCCCTGATTTCCTTGCACAGGTTTATGTGTGTAGCCTTGAGCTTGCCACAAATAGCAGTGGCTCAGCTGGAAAACATGCTGCCTATCCCTGCATGCTTCCACAGTGTGTTTTGGGGTGCAAAGCAGCAGTGAGGCTGCTGCCCCCCCCCTTGCTGGATGGGGCCAGGCTGGGGGTGTCTGGTCTCTGGCTGTGTGAACCCAGCCTTTGCCCCTGTTGTGCAGACGGATGGTGTAACCAGGGCTGTGCTCTCCCTGCGGGACCTGCTGGCAGCAAGGCCAGGTGGCCAGGCTGTCCCATCCTGCAGCTCTCTGTCCTACTGCCCCAGCTGCTTGTCCTTGGAGTGGCAAAATTCAACTTCGCCTCAGCCATGGAGCAGAGCCCCTTGTGGGATGTCCTTTCCCTTTTTAGCCCTGCCCGGCTACTAGCACAAGAGGAGCAGAGCCAGAAAGAGGACAAACGTGCTGTAACAGACCTGGAAGAGCAGAAAGTTGGATGGATCCCAGCCCTTGCTGCATGATTGAGACTCTAACAGAGCTCCCGGATGCAGCCCCACAGGCAGGTGGCAAGGCAGAGCTGTCTCCCCTTGCCCTAAGTGAGGAGAGGGCTGCCCTTGGGCACTGGCTGGCAGCAGACCAGCTTTGTGGGGCTCATAATGAAACCCTGTTTTCTGCCACTGCTCTCATTCCTGGCAGCAGGGCAGACACTTGCCTCATCCCATCCTACCTGCTCCTTCCCACAAGAGTTCAAAACCTCTTACAAGGTGCATGGCCCCTGTACTGCTGCTCCCATGGGGTTCTAGCCACAACGGAAGCACATGGTGGGGCTAATGGTGAGTATCAGGGCTCCTCCAGCGTGCTGTGGCGTGGTTCATCTCCCATGCAGAAGGGAAGCAATTGCTGAAGCCCACGGGAAATGCTTGTTGCCACAAGGAAGTTTCAGCAGGAACAGGAAGGCACTGTTGTATAGCAGCCGATCTGAAGCACCGTGAGCTCCTACAATCCCTTGCAGTGGTTTTTATGCAGCAAAGTGTTGACGTGCTGGTTGGAATCATGGAGCAGACAAGGAATTTTACCCAAATTTATTCAGTGTCATAGTTCTTGCCCTCCCTCCAGCTTTTGAAGGCAATGAGATAATTCTAATCCATCCAAATAGTACAGCAGTATTTAAAGACTTTTTCAGCAGAATCTTCCAATATATAAAATAAAATTTTACATATAGTCCCTGATTTTATAAAAACAAAAATAGCTTTTTTTCTTCCCCTTGTACAAAATATTTGGCATCAGCAGGTTCCAGACAATTGGGCTGGGAAGAAGAGATGTAGCAAGTAGTCTTCACCACACTGTGGGTGGGAATGTGACTGAACAGTGGCATTTGTCCTTTCTCAGAGAACCTACAACAGCGGAGCAGTAACGAGTTAAGTCTCTCTTTCTCCAAGGAATTCACCGCATATTTTGTAAGATGTTCCTGAAGTTTTCCAGTTCTCTAACGCTTGTTGAAATCCTGTGTGAGGAAAACAAAGAGGAAACATTAGAGCCACATCCACATCATGCTTTATTTAAAATTCAAGAGAAACTTGGCAGCTCCACGCAGCTCTTAGGAAGCCAGAATTTAGGATTTCAACTGAATTAGGTTGTGGTTAGGTTATTTGGTAATTTCACAGACTCTTTAAAAGAAACGCTGAGAAACACAGAGGATGTTACAGAGATCACACAAACCCCTTAACTAGAGGTCAAGAAACAGACTGTAATATTCCAAGTGTTGCAGGCATGTCTCTTTGCACTGTAAACTTGTTTCTTCTGAAGGGTTATTTTTATCACCCACCTCATTTTTCCTGCTGAATGTGTTTTGCCCCAGGAGCATCAGTGAAGGGGCCAAGTCAGATCCTGAGAATATGGTCCATGTGTACCTCTTCTGTACAGGAGGGTTCTGCCCTCCCGCATACAGGACAAACTGCTGTTCTAAGGTTTGGAATAACCCAAACAACGAGAGAAGGAGGTTTCAAAGGCTCCAAGGAGGATTTTCAGTTGGGCATCAGAGGGGAAAATGGAAGAAAGGACAAGGCCTGTTCCTGAGCAGCTCAATTTCCTCTGAACACAGCCATGCAGAGATTCCCTAAGTCTCCTTGCATGCTGCTTCCAGAGGCTGTGGTGACCTGGCAAGAGAAGGGCCAAGGAAGCTGAGCTGCCTTGGTGTAAAGGGAAGGCAGCTGCTGTGCTTGGGAGGGAAGCACGACAGCACCCACTGGGGAGGAGCACTTAGGGGTTTTCCAGGTCTGATGCACATTACAGGCTCCCTTCTACTTACAAGTGATGCTGCAAGTTTGGTTTGAAGCAAGATACAGCAGGACCCCTGAGCTTGAGCACTGGCAGCAATGTTGCCCAAAGAATCTTTTGAAAAGCTGTTTGCCAGAACCTCCAGCTCTGTCAACACCACTAAGCAGTAACATATAACCAGGTGTCTTGCAGCATCCTCTCCCTCCTAAGGCCTTGTTACCCTTATTCTCTGTGAAAAACTCCTCATCCAGCTCTCCACAAGGGATGGACTGATGGAGTCCTGTTAAATGCAACCACTCTAAACAGATGTGGGGATGTTGTGTGTGCCCTGGAAGTGTTCAAGGCCAGGCTGGACAGGGCTTGGAGCAACCTGGTCTAGTGGAAGGTGTCCCTGCCCATGGCAGGAGAGTTGGAACCAACCATTCTATGAGTCTGCGATACTATGAGGTGGGCAGCTTGAAGCAGAGCTCAAAAGGGAGCATAGAACAACCACAATCCCCATCTGGGGACAACATGCTCTGAGGACAGAGTCACACAGTCCTTAAAATCTACCAAAATTCTTTGTATCTTTATACAAATGCTTCCTTGAATTTCTTAGAGAAATGTAGAGTATGACAGATTTTTAAATTGTTTCACTCCATGTCAACATCATCTGATGTTTGAGAACTTCTTCGTGAGACAGAATAATCGGAACAGGAGCCAACACCAACACTGCTGGTAAGAAATGGCTGTTTAAGTTTAAAAGGGATGTAACCCTACAGCTCATGTGAAAGTAGAGGGGAAAAAAAAGTCTCATACTAACCTTCCAAAAGCATTAAATAAGGCAACAATTTCTTGTCTGGTCAGCTGGAACCCATAGGAAGGGCCACTTTCAGGCATCTTTTCTATTAGGTTTTCAGAAAAGAGAATCTTCAGTGCTGTACCCAAGCCCTGCGTCTGTAACAAACAAGATCATTTAATAGCGGGGAGATCCCCAGAGCCTGACTCACAAGTTTAATTTTCCCTCCCTCCTGCATCTTTGCAAGGATTCCTGCTGACATCATCTAACAGAGCAAGACGTGGATTCCACCTAGCACAGATCAGAGAAGGGGCAGAGCACAGCCAGGATGCTTTATTCATTTAGTGTTGCTGTGACAGCCCAGTTGCCCCACAGCAGCTTTCTGCGTAGGTCTGACCACCTGCAAAATCCAGCGCAGATCACACTGAGCAGCACCCTCTGCATTGCTTGGCAGAGGCCCTGCACTCCCTCCCCTCTTTCGGGGAGCTGCTGTAGCAAGGTAACCCAGTTTCCAACTGCAACGGCCACAGGCAGCTGCTGCCAAACCTGGAAGGTGCACACTGCTTCCTACTGACCACACAAGGTAACACCCGAGCAGCCTGATCTGTGCCTGGGAGCTGACCCGTACCCAAGAACTGCATCCGAGTCCCACAAGAGCAGCCTGCAGACACACCCCCTGCCACTGAGCAAGCTCACCTGCAACTTCCCCCACAGGCGACATTTGAAGCAGCCAACACAGTCCATTATCCTTGAAATATTCTTAAAGTGTAGCCTAAATTCCTCCTAGGGGAAAAAGACACCCAAATTGATTGTGGTTATGCACTAATTAGGACTTCTTCCATCTATTAATCCAAATCCAATAATGTATTAATCCTGAACTTCAGGCTAAATTCAGTGGGACTGAACTAGGGAAATGCATCCTGAAGTGGGGTCCCCAACAGCAATTCCCCATTCTCCTGAAGGTGCAGACTGTAGTTACCCAACAAGTATCCAAACCATTCAGAAAGAAAAACGGAATTTAGAAAATTAGAAATTGGAAGATTTGAAATAGCTCACCCGGTCCCTGGAGCCTTTTTAGATCCAACATTATCCCAGCCACACACCTGGAAATACCTTTTCACCAGCAAGAGTCCCTAATGGAAGGGCTGGCCAATTACCTTTAGTTTAGCAGCTTCTTTTTTATTTCCTGCAAAGAATGAGTTTTCATCAAAATGCAGTGGGAAAGATCTGAAATAGAATAAAAAGAGATTTGTGATTGGTGAGAAGCTCAGCATGGCCCGGCAGTGTGTGTTCACAGTGCAGAAACTGTCCTGGGCTGCATCATAAGAAGTGCGGTCAGCAGGTAGAGGGAGGTGATTTTCTTCCTCCACTTTCATTAGACCCCACCTGCAGTACTGCATCCAGCTCTGGGGCCCCCAGCATAAACAGTACATGGATCTGTTGGAGCGAGTTCAGAGGAGGCCACGCAGATGCTCAGAAGGCTGGAGCATCTGTGCCATGGAGACAGGCTGAGAGAGCTGGAGTTGTTCAGCCCGGGCAGGAGAAGGCTCTGGGGAGACCCTAGAGCAGCTTCCATTGCCTAAAGATACTGACAATAAATCTGGAGTGGGGCTTTTGAGAAGGGCCTGTAGGGATAGGACAAGGGGGAACGGCTTTAAACTGAAAACCTTCCCCATCCCTGACAGTGTTCAAGGCCAGGCTGGAGGGGGCTTTGAGCAACCTGGTCTAGTGGAAGGTGTCCCTGCCTGTGGCAAGGGGACTGGAAGTAGGTGAGATTTAAGGTCCCTTCCAACCCAAACCATTCTAGGATTCTGTAATTATCTCTCCACAGCTCGTTTCTGTGGCTGAAGTCCAGCTCCAGGAAGTACCTGGTGAGGTGGGTGAATGAAACCAATCATTGAGAAACATTGGACATCTCTAGATGTCTTTTAAGTGTAATCTGCTTGTTTCTTAGATTTCTTGGAGGCTTTCCATTTTAGCTTGCATCTCACCTTGGAGACATTTTCAGCAATTGCCCTATGGTTTCTAAGCAATTTTAGTCTGTTTTCTAATAAATGTAAGCATTGAAGGAGGAGGAGTGTGACAAGATAAATTCAAACATTGATCACATTGAGACACCTATTTCCACCTGCTTCTATTTCTCTTAGTCCAGACTGTCCAACAGCCCAAATCTCTGTTACCAACATGTTCAGAATTCTTTTTCCTAGTCAAAACAATGAAATCAGGACTGTTACTCCACAGATGAGTCAAACATGTAGCCAGTTTCAGGCCTGACATGTAGACAGCTATTAAATTCAATTCTGCTAAATCAAAAAGGCAGCCTAGACTGCTACACTTACACTCTGGGTCTAACCACCCTGTTTTGTAAATTGAGTACAGATAGAACATACTCCTACCAATACTGCACAAATCATACTATCCCACTAAGAGAAAGACCTCAGAAACCACTTCCCTAGGTGCTTCAAGTGAAAGGTTAAGCACGCTCAGAGATGCTGGGGCTGGAAGAGCCATTCGTCCCAGGCACCGAGTGTAATTACTTGGCCAGGTGGAGAGTGTCCAGCAGTAGGTTTTTCATTGCTGCATCATGACTCTTATTCCCTGTGTACAGCTGGAAACCTGGGCGCTCAAAGAAGGGCAGCACTTTGGACAGGGCTCGCAGCTCTATCAGGTAGAGAAAATAGAGGTTCTTGAGTCTTCTGGGACCTTCTCCTCTGGTGATGACTTCATCAAATCTTCGCTGGAACTCTGTAACATTGGGGCCCCATTTCTTCTCTGACCATGTATCTGAGAGAGTGAAAAAAAAGACAAAAATGTGATGGGTTTAGTTCAGGTTCAGCTCCTCCCACCATCCCAAGTTAAATGATGAAATATAACTCTAACAAGGAAGATGCAGGCTTTCCAACAGTCACAGACACTTCACCAACCACAGATTGTTTTAGAGTCCAGAGAGGTGGGCTTTAAGCCACACTTAAACCTCAGCAAGCACACAACTCCTGCAGACCTTGGTTAGCTGGTTTAAAACACGACCCAGGCTTACAAGCAAAAGGTAAAATTGGAGGCTGCCCATTTTAACCAGTTAAATCAGTTGGAGAGTTTCTCATCGGGTGAGCTGAGTGTTTCTGGGAGCAGTTCTGCATAAGCTGGTGATAGCTCAACATCTGCAAGTGAAGAGGACCAGATGGATGTACCAGGAAGGCTGTGAAGGTCCCTTTGTTTCTTCACTCCTGCCTTCAAAAGCCATTGACTTAACTGCAGAACTCTGAAGAGGTCTCTGCTTTGGCATGAGAGTCTGCAGAGGCAAACAGGCCTCCTGCTCCCATTGCTCTGGCAAGCAGCATGGAGGCCAGAGGTTGGTAGGTTTCCTCATGAGCGGGGACATCTTCAGAGAATTCCTGCTGTTAGGGAAATGCAAGAGAACAAAAGCAGCCAAGGGTGGGAGGAGACTGGCCTCTATTTTCCATTCTCAAGCCCACAGGTTTCACAAAGGATACTTCATTTTGCTCATTCTGTCATATACTTAAGGCTATATTAAAGGATACAGTGGAATGTGGAACACAGCCAGAGCGAGCTAATGTATAAAAACAAAGATTAAAAAATAGGAAGAAGCTTTATCTTGTAAATCACACAGCAGGAAAGGGCTCCTTCCCAGCTCTGAGCTGAAGTAGGGTCTCTGCAAGGCGACCACAGCACCTGCTGATGGAAATCCCTGCACAGATCAAAGCTGTGCCAAGGAGCACCACCTCAGAGCAGAAATCACCTTCTGTAGCCTTCCAATGGATGCTCTCCTTTTCTACACACGCCAGACAGACACTCACTTGGCTGTGTGTAAACACCCTTATTTTACTAATCCCTCTGAGTCCCAAGTCATCTCTTGCCTTTGATGTTTCTCTTGTCATTCCATCTCCCAGCTCTAACGTAATCTAACATCAAGGCAAGGTCTATGTGGGCTGTAGAGACTTAATTACTTAGTTAAATCTAAATTGCTTATCCAAATTTCAACATCTATCTCTAAATCTGTGCTTGATTTCTGTAAGCTTTAGCAGAATAAGATGTTAGGCTTGACCCACATGTACCTCCCTGGACTACAATGACTAAATCCTTCAGGAAGTCTGTCATAACCTATACCCCTATGCTGCATGAGCAGCACACCATAGCCGATGGCCTCGCAAGACACACTTATGTTTCCACGTTACCCTCGATTTTTAACCCCTGGGTTGAAACTTAGATCCTTCAGACAGCTACTTACGGACAAAGGCACGCAAAGGAAATGGAAATGGCATATGAAAATGGATCAAGGGTGCTGGGAAAGCCTAGCCAAGCATTTCACAGTCTAGGTGAAATTATTGCTAAACTGACCATCATAAAGACAAGGCTGTTCCTTCCTAGCCCAATACTCAGTTAGAAACCCACTCCAAGATAACCTTGGAGGAAGAATAGAAGGTATACATGCTGGGAGTCTTGGTACAGAGCACAGTCCAGCCATTTTCAGACCTGAAGGCATGTGGTAATTGCATTCCTAATTCTGTTACACAACTGGTGTGCTGAGGGAGGGAAGAGAAGGGCACAGACAGAGGCCTGAGCACTGCAGGAACGGGCTCCAGCTAGCACTTAGTGGAGCCATAGAAGTCTCAATTTAGGAGTGATGCAGAAGAGCTATGGCAGAAAGTAGCATTTACCTTGTAAAAGGTACCTGGCACTCAAATGGATGTTGATGCTTGCATGGAGACCAGAAATGAGTCTGTAGAAAGCTCGTTTCTCTACACAGACACCTGAAAAAAAAATGGGCAGCTTAAGGTACTGAAAGCTTACGTAGAACTTTCTTCTCCCAGCTGTCAGACAGAAATCTAACCCCACCTGAGTGTGGCCAGTAACTCCCACCCATGGCCGGACCATTTTGTGTTCATCCCAGTAACAGCAACCAAGTTTAGACAAAGGATTACCTTTCAGCCACTTGTAAAACGCGTGCCCTGGAAACAAAAGAGGAAAACAAGCACTTCAGTTTGAGGGTACTGCCCAAGCCTGATACCCTGAACCACCTCCGAGGCCAGCCCCGGAGTTGCTCTTCTTGCTCCAGTTTGCAGAAGCCAGGAGAGGAGCATCAGAAGAGCATGAAAATAGTTTTTCTCCCCATCCTGACCGATGCTTCTGTAACACAGCATGGCAGCAGCTAAACACAGCACATGGTCCTTCCCACCCATCTCAGCAAGTGCTGCAGAACAGCACAGCATAGGGGGACACAGGGAGCATGGATTGCTTTTGTCTTCTGGCTAAGGTGGGGACGGGCATTTTGTTTGTCTGTTTATAAAACAAACAGCACAACAACCCAACCAAGTAAAAAACTCCACACAGTGCGACCAAGTGCATACAATCACACAATGTAGTGTTTCACACTACCCCTGCTACTTGCTTGTAAGTAATCTGGAGAACATAAAATGATTTGGAGATAATTTGGAGACAAAAAGACACGGCATATACAAAAGCCCTGTGCTGCAGATGGCAAAGAGCTCCAGAGAACATGCTCTCCCAGATGTGAGCCCTGCAGGGCTGAGGGCTGGGTACCCAGCCTATGAGTCTTCTCAAAGCTCCAGCCTGAGAGCTGCTGTCTCAGTAATAACAAGTGCTGAAATAACCACAACACAGCTCCTGTCCCTGAAGACTTACAACACTTCAATGACTATCTTCAAGTAGCCTTAAAAACCTGCTGGTGCTTTTTAAGCCCACAGAAGGATGGGCTGAGCTCAGGGACAGGGAGCTCAGGGAGATCTCTACACAGGGTCCTGAACACAACAGAATTTCAAGACAACTTCTGATTTGCCTGGAAAAAGATTTTGCTAACCAGGTGCATTAGTTAATGGTACAGCTTGACAGCATGAGAGAGACACCATGTTATTAGTAGAAACAGATAGAGTGCCACTCACCTCCATCATCTCCTGATGAAAAAGAGCATGAATGGTGGAGGAAAAGAGGAGATAAAAATTACACACAACCAAAATTAAACCCCAAAGCACAAGCATTAAGATTGCTCTGTTAATCTGCTCTGACAAGAGAATGAGCCTCTCCAGGGAAGCTTAGGAATGTTCCGAACATGGAAAATGTTCTGAACATCTCAAGCTGCAGCAGTGAACATATCAGATGAACAATCCTACTGAATAACCTTGACCAACACTGGGGGCATTGATATTTGCAAAGGAAGTAAAACCACCACACAGCTGAACCAGAAGCCAGAAAACAAGTGACATAAATCACAGAATTATAGAATGGTTTGGAAGGAACCTTAAAGCTCATCCAGCTCCAACCCTCTTTCACAGGCAGGAACACCTTCCACTAGACCAGATTGCTCCAAGCGCTGTCCAACCTGGCCTTGAACACTGCCAGGGATGGGGCAGCCACAGCTTCTCTGGACAACCTGTGCCAGCGCCTCACCACCCTCACAGGGAAGAGCTTCTTCCTAATATCTAATCTAAATCTCCCCTCTGTCAGTTTAAAGCCTTTCCCCCTTGTCCTTGTAAAAAGACCCTCTGCATCTTTCTTGTAGGCCCCTTCAGGCAGTGCCTACCTCTGCCAGAGGTGCCTTGTATGACCTCTGACAGGACACTCAAAGACCCCATCCCTGCTTCCTGCAGTTAATTTGTCACTTGCAACAACTCTAGCAGGTGTCAGTCTCTATTATCATGTCCTCCTGCTTCCCGATCTGTGAAAGGTATCCCTCTCCCCTCAGTGTATCTGTGGTATTTCATTCATATCTTGCCCTAAACAACCGAGGCAGTCCAGGGAAGCACTGGTATTTTCAAGGACATTGTACATTTCCTTTGCCACTGCTGCTCCGGAAGTGCCACTCCTCTGCACGAGGGTCAAGAGAGAGGGGAAGCACCTACACAATTTAGGGAAAAATCACGGGATCCCACTAGAGGGCACTGCTAGGGCAGTATTCAGGTCAAATGAACAGGGAATGAGGTTAAGGATATTCTACTCATTTGGGCACGATGGGGCATCAGGAGATGTGGGGTCTCTTAGCCGTCTTTGAACAAGAAGCTCTCACGCTTCCAAAACCCTTCCCTACTTTCATTTATACTGTATAGGCTTTGCCTTTGGGGCAGATTTTCTCTTTCTAGATGGTGTCCACAGACTATCACATTCTCATTTCAGACCATCGCAAATAGTTTGGTATTGATGAGTAGAGAAACCAGGGACCCAGGGAGAGTTCAAAGTTCAGCTCTCCTCCCAGTCCCTCCAAAGTTCACATTTCTTCCAGGAGTGGAAGATCAGACTTTCTTTCTCCATGATAAATGCTAGAAAGCCACAGTTCCAGGTGCTCTTGTGTTAACCATAAAATTCTACGTGTGATCAAGAGCTACAACACATTTCTCATTCAGAAGAAGTAGCTCAAGAGAACATTTACTGTTCCTGGGGCTAGGATCAGTATGCTGCAAAACCACTTAGTGAAATAAATAAATGACTCACCTCTATTAGATTCTAAAGGTCTTTTTACATTCTGAGGCCTAAAAGGAAAAGCAAAATCATTTAAATAAGATATGTAAATAAGTTAGTGTCTCCTTGCTGTGCAGAAACACAGTACAACAGAAATAGTTATTTCTCTGCAGTCAAATGGCTAAGGAGATCTAAGAACCCCTTCTATGCTTTAGCTTTGCTTAGAGAGGAAAAGGATAGAGCAAAATGAGGCTTTCTCTGCGGATTTTTGTGTTGTTATGGTTTGTTTTTTTTTCTTATTTCTTTAGTAAAAACAGCTAGGAAAACTTGAGTGTCTACAGAAGTGTCGGTGGGCACTATCGCACAGTGCAGCATGATACACCAGTATGAATGGAGAGGAGAGCCCCAGAGACCACAGCAGTCAAGACTGCAGACCAGTGTCCACCAGTACTGTGCATCAGCCTCAGGGGTACCCCTGGCAGAGCTCAAACTGGCACACAGCCTGGGGAGAGAGCTCACCTCACCTGGGTGGTGGCCAGGGAGGACAGGACTGTGTGCCCAGGACCACATCGCACCAGAGCTGTGCACCCCCTGCCAGGCTGCTGCCTTGCCACACTGCAGGGCCTGCATCAGGAGCCTGCACCAGGGCAAGCCATGGTACAAACAACAGCCAAGGGAGGCTCATGGGGCAGCCACACGCCTATCCCCTCCCCTGACAGCCCACACTGCACAAGCGCTGTGGCAAAGACAGGAGAATGGGGATTAATGGGACAGTTAAAGGACGTGCGGCCCCTCTGCAAAAAAATCAGCACCTGCAAGCTTGTGGAGTCTGTCTCCCAAAGCACCTACTTGAAGCAGTTTTCTTCGTAAATGCTGTTCCAAATTTTCCAGGCATCTGGTCCTTTGTAGCCAGTATAGCGCTCAGGGTTCAGGAGTAAATCCACGTACTCCGCGTCAGGAGAAAGGATGTCTGCAAAGCAGAGTGCTGGGTCAGTGACAAAAATCTTGTGAAGGAAAATGTCATCTCCATCTAAGCTGCTAAATTCCTAAACAGGGCATGACCCTGAGCAGTGATGAAGCTTTGTCAGAAATCTTTGCATCACGTTGTTTTCCAACTAGAGAGGGGAGGGGAGGTGGAAGAGAGAAGAAATGCTGTATATGCTCCAGGTTTGCTGAAGTATCACACACTGTCCTGAAAGTTTTGCAGAGGTACTTAAAATCCCACTACAACACTTGTCAGAGCTAAGAGGCCCCTGTACCATCAGCTTCGCAGAAGCTGTCTGAAGAGTCATCATGCCGTGTCCACCGGAGCATTGCCCGCTGTGTTTCTTCACTGCAAAGGAATTTGAAAGAGACAATGAGAAAGAGCACTGATACTGGGTTTCCTTCGAGATGGGTAAGGACTGTGGAAAAAGAAGTCCAACCTCAAAGAGCCATCAACAGCTCCAAGTCTCTTGGCTTCTTCACATTCTTCAGCAAGATTGTTGGCTTCTTCTGAGTACTGGGTTGAAAAACAAAGGGGTGGGGAGAGAAAAGGATTAAAAAACAGGTTTTTTGCTATTATAAGTCTGCCTTTAATGCCTTAACCTAGGTTAAGCATCAGAAACATTTTCATGATTCATCACACCCTGTGTTTCCACAGGATGTCTGCAGATACCCAGACACTTGTGCAATTGCCATGACTTGCAGGGCCTCACAGCAGCCTCCAGCACTGCCATAGGCGCATTTTGTCCCTGACACCATCCCAAAGGCTCTATAGCATGCCAAACACTTGAAGAGGGTAAAAATTAAGGCACAAATACTGCCCATCTGATTAAGGCAGCTTTTATCAGCTGCAGTGACATGGGACTGGCCTTATAAGCTGTGTCATTGTGTGTACACTGACACACCTACCTTGTAACTTCCAGATCTGATTCCATCAGGGACTTCGTCCTGAAAGACAAAATGGAGCAAGTGCTTCGTGTGGAGCTGATGAGGTCTTTCAGCCTAATCTTTGAGAAAGATTAGGGAAGTTACCACAGTTTCCAGCAGGTAGAAGGTAATGAAAGTGCTCAGCTCAGCTTACAACGCATCCAGTTTCAGGCTCCTCCACAGACTAAGGTTAAGCAATATTCTTGGGTGGTTTATTTGGATTTTTCACAAGACTCCTCAGAAGGTCAGCAGCTTTCCACAATGCTATGTCATGTTATGTTTTGCTTACATAAGCATGAGGCTGGGGAAGCCAATATAAACCCCAGAGGAGCTGGAGCTGCCTCTGGTCAGCTGGTGACATCCTGTCTACCAGTGATGCTGGCACTCCTCAGATACTGCACAACTGATACACGTCATTCCAAAACTTCCCCTTTGCCACTCCATCACCTAGTGTCAGCCCCACACAACCCGAGCAGTAGGCACAAGACAACTGGGCCCTAAATTCTCCTCAACTTCCATTTCCTGATCAGTGGGAAGGCAGTAAACCCACTTTTACATTGCAGAAGGAAATAATATGATGGCAAGTAGCACAGGAAGAGAAAAATTAAGCAATGAATAAGAGTTATTTTTATTGCTTTTGGTGTAAAATGGACCCAAATTAAAATAATTAAGAACAGCAGTGACACAGCCAGTTCTTAAAATAAGAACAACTTCTTCCCTGCAGGATGACCTGGGCAGGCTGGAAAAGTGGGCTAACAAGAGCCTTACGAAGTTCAACAAGGACTAGCGTAAGGTCTTGCACCTGGATAAACACAGTCGAAAAGTGCAGCACGGGCTGGGATCTACCCAGCTGGGGAGCAGCTCCATGGAAAAGGACCTGGGGGTCCTAGTGGACCAAGCTCAATAGGAGTGAACAGTGTTCAGCTGCAGCAAAAACATCCAGCAGGATGCTGGGTTACATCAACAAGGGCATCACCAGCGGAGATAAAGATGTCATTGTCCTGTCTACTCAGTGCTTGTCAGACCACACCTGGAATATTGTGTTCAGTTTTGGCCTCCACTATACCAAAAGGTGTGGACAGCCTGGAGAGAGTCCAGAGGAGGGCCACAAAGATGATCCAAGGACCAAGAAGCCGTGTGAGGAAAGGCTGAGAGAACCAGGCTTGTTCAGCCTAGAGAAAAGAAGGCCCAGGGGAGACCTGATTACCACCTTCCAGTATTTAAAGGGTGGCTACAAAGAAGACAGAGACTCCCTTTTGACAAAGGAGTCCCATGGAAAAGACAAGGGGTGACGGCCACAAATCATTCCTGGGGCAATTCTGACTGGACACAAGGTCATGCTTTGCCTACAAAGGTTGGACCAGATCATCCTCGAGTTCCCTTCCAACCTGGTATTCTATGATTCTAGCTAATACTAATTTAATTGTAACATTACTCTGTCACATTGGTTGTAATCATTACTAAAAACATTCTTTTTAAGGAAAACAGTATTTAAGTAAAATTTAGGATTATTTTGAGAGGGGAGAAAAAATCATTCCCAACCCAACATTTTGGGTCCATAATAAGTGCTTTTTGAAGACTAGGGAAGCAAAGGACACGTCTTCTATTCTACCCCTCAAACACATACTTAACATACATATCAGATTTTATATAACACAAGTGATATTCACACACACCCCAGACCAGAATCTTCCAAGGTGTTGTATCAGCTTAGTAGTTGCTGTTTTTTTTCCAGCCAACAGCTACACTACACCACAGTAGTTACCAGGTGAAGGGGACAGATGCCTGTTTCACTGCAGCAGACATTAAGTTATACATGAAAATAAACTACTGCATTGGGAAGATACATGCAAGTAGCACCATGAGGCCTCTGCCACTGAGAGCACTCATCACACTGTTGGCACAGCATTCCCCTGGGCACCATTGGCACACAACTGGCTCCAGAGACCAGGGAAGAAAAGGGTGAGACAGCCTGTTGCTGGCTGTGACCCACAAAGCCAGACTGGGTGGTATCTTCAGCACCTCTAGCAATCAAGTTGTGATTCATCTGCTGTCCCGTCCCCTTCTTTTCAGGCAGACACCTGCGGTCAAGGTGTTTTCTTTTAGCTCAGCGAAAAACCCTTTTATCCAGCAGACAGGGTCAAGAGTGTTTGCTTTCATACTGGGAAAATAATACTGGTCTCTGGAAGAGCCATTGCACATAAAGAGAATGGGCTGGGAAGGCTGAATTCATCAGGCAAAACTGCAAATCACAGTGTGGCTCACTGGCCAACTACGAACATCCTGCCAGTTAACACAAGAGGCACTTCTTGTAACAACAGTGGATTTGCCCAAACCCCATCCATTAATGCCAAAAATAACAGGGTCCAGGACAATGTTTTAGCCATTCATGGAAGGTGCAACTATTAAAAGCCCAGCTTTCCTTTAAACTGTCACAATTTAGCATTTTGGCCTTTCTCATGGATACCAGTGTCACTGCACCTAAGAAAGCTCCACCAGAGCCACAGTTTTGCTGCAGCTACAATAATAAGTCATTTGCCTGGTTCTTCCTCTTGGTCTGCAAAAAGCCAAATAAAGGTAAAGGAATGGATTTGGTACTTACAGACGGGCAGGGCTTTACAGCACAGTCTCTTATTCCACAATGACTGTTGTCATTCCAGAAAGGACAAGGTTTCTTTAGGTTTACCTACAAATAACATAGTATGCTATTACACATTTTTTCCATGCAACCACACCAACCTTCCACACCAGATTTACCAACACACATCTTCAGTGCCTTAGTGCAAGACTTCAGGTTTAGTGCAAGGTGGAGTGCAGTGACAGTGGAAACAGTTGGCGTTATTTATCTTAACAATATAAAAAGCTGATTACACTCATTGACTTGTCTCTCATACAAGATGCGTGCACCCACGCAACCTGGTCAGCACTATTTATGGTAACACAGAACGCAGGAGGCACACATCTTGTGTGATGTCTTGTACCCTTTAGGAGCCAACAATCACTACAGGACACTTGGAATATTGCTGATTTTGTTTTCTGTGAATCTTGGGGGATGTTTGCTCCCCATTGATTTTGTTTCCTTGTTTTGGGCAATTTCGGACCTCAGCCTCCCTCCCTGTCAGAGGAACAGGGAGAGGATGTGCTAGAGCCCTGCTGCCATCCACTTGTGCCCAGAGCACAGGTCTGTTGCTGTCAAGTCACCTGTGTTCTGGACATGTTGGTGTGAACCTTCCAAGCTTGGTGGGAACAAATAACTCCTTGGTGTTCACAAGACCGATTGCTATCACTCATGTCCTTGCTATCAATAGAGGTTATTCTTTTAATCCTTGCTTTGCTGGTTCTTCAGGTGCTTTCACACACAGATATTTTTATTCATGTTTCATTTAGACCAATCTTAGTATTTCTGCTACAAATCCCAACACTGGAAGGGGAAAGGACATGCACTTCTTTAATAAGCCCTAGTCTTCCTTTTCTGCAAGTTGGTATCAAGTGTCATTCTTCCTAAACAATTAACAAGATTTTGTGGGTTTGGTAGAGAGGGCGAGCAGGGAAAAGCAGCTTCACCCCTGTGATTTTATATATGGGCCCATGCAGTGAAGTTGGGAACTTTGCAACTTGTTCCTACAGAAAATGTTTATTTTGCCTGCGGAAACAATCAGGCAACAGTCACTGTTCAGTATCTGTACACAGCAGGTAAAAATACCATCCCATAAGCCAAGCACGCTCAAACAAGCTCCACATTTAGTCACATACACGCGGTCTCATGCCAATGTCTGGCAGTTACAGTCATCACATCACCCAAATGCCTGGTAACTAAACCTAGCTCTCCACCTCGATGGGGAGACACTATGGAGACTCTCATTATGCAACATGGATCTCTGGTCATCAACATTTTTGAGCCACAGATCAACAGAAGGAGTCATTTCATTGGTTTACTGCTTGAGTTCTTAAGGGGGAAAAATGCATAAGGAAATACCTTTAAAGCCATGCATCTTATAAGCATATTGTATGACATTAAGATTCTCCTAATAATAGAAGAGTCCACCTACTGACTGCATTCTTAAAAGATCAGGATTAAAATGTAGGCATCTGATTTTAAAAAAGATCAGCAATAACTTCAGGGGAGAGTTGAAAAAAGAAAAGCAAAGCAGTAGCACACAAAATAAATACAATTCTTCTATGAGAAAATTACCTTGTAGAATCTGAAATAGTCACTTTCCAGAAGTTCATTCAGTCTAGGAAAAATCTTGTAGTTGTTGAAGGCATCAATGGTTTCTACATCACAGGTGCAGTCATCTAAATGGCCAGTAACCTGTTAGATAAAAGAAAAACAACAACCAAATATGAACAACTTCACCAGTGCTTTTTAACACTGCAGACAATAAAACAATTCAGAACTGTCTTTCCTTTTACCAGCAACTCAACTGGTTAAGTTTAAACGTTAAAATAGACTGTGCCGATTGGCAGAGAACTTCTTTTGATGCATCCTTTAGGAGCTGTCCTGTATTTGTTGCTTGGGATAGGCAGTTTTCTCTGGCAGCGCTTTTCCTCTAACACAGAGAGATATGTTAGAATTCACTGATGTCAGAGTAATAGGCATCAGATGGACACTTCTGTCTCTAAAAGGCAGAGATAACAGGGCACATCCGTGTGTCACGCACATACACAAAATCCACACAGCCCTTGTCCACACATCACACACAGCTACAAAGATCCCAGATGTTTCACTTGAGGCCAAATCCAGCAAGACCCTGATATTGGCTGCTGTAAGAGCTGGGAGCCATAGGCACTGCCAGCTGAGGCTACCAACTGTGACCACCTCAGTCTATCACTCCTGTAGGATGGCACACAGAGGAGAGTTGGCATTTCCATAAGGGGCCAGTCAGGCAACAATAATGCCACCGAAGATTATGGCACCCAAGAAAGTCCCTGTGGTTAATCAACTATGTCTCTGCCATTTATTTGACTTAATCAGAACCACAGCAACTGCAACAGGCTCTCTCCAAACCTCACCTCAGAGAGCCATATGGCAAGAAAAATTTGTTTTAAATGTGAGGTAGAAAGCCAGTGCTTCTTGCATCACCCTGAATGACTCAAGCTCTGAAGAGGCAAAAAAAGTCAGAAGTAGCACAAATTCTACTATGGGTTTGCGAGATGTGGATTACAGTCCCAGTGACAAAGTTGCACAACAAAAGTAGTTTTAAACAGATCTGAGCTCTGGGGAACATCACTTGTGACCAGCCATCAGCTGGATTTAACTCCACTTCCCACACTTCAGGCCCGGCCATCCAGCCAGTTTTTACCCAGCAAACAGCACACCCCTCCAAGCCGGTTTCTCCAGGAGAATGCTGTAGGAAATGGTGTTAAAAGCCTTACTAAAGTCCAGGGAGACAACATCCACAGCCTTTTCCATACCTACTAAGCAGGCCACCTTGCCGTAAAAGGAGATCAGGTTAGTCAAGCAGGACCTGCCTTTCATAAAGCCATACTGACTGGGCCTGATCACCTGCACATGTCCTGTACATGCTACGGGACAGCACTCAGGATGATCTGCTCCATAAAATCCCCCAGCACCAAGGTCAGGCTGACAGGTCTGTGGTTTCCCAGGTCCTCCTTCAACCCCTTCTTGTAGGCAGGTGTCACATTTGCTGACCTTCAGTCAGCTGGGACCTCTCCAGTGAGCCAGGACTGCTGATAAATGATGGGAAGTAGCTCAGTGAGCACTTCCACCACCTCCCTCAGCACCCCTGGGTGGATCCCATCCAGTCACCCTGGCCAGAAATCAAGTATTACTACTCATTCACTCTCAACAGCACACCAGGGATTTTTCCTGGATGTAGCAATACAACACGGGGCAAGCTGCCATTCCCCTCTATCAGATAAATTTTAAAGTTTTAAGACCAGACAGTTGTTTTAAATTGATCTTGTTGATTTATGAAGCAAAGAATGGGATGTTTGCCACAGTTGTGATAAGAAACCAGCTTGTCTTCTGTCCCTGAAAGCCTACAAAATCCTGGTAGGAAACAGCACAGAAATGATGCACGCCATGATAGTGTTCTAGGAGATAATGTCCAGTCTTTGCCTTCTCTCTGTGCACAGGACAGCCGGAAGCAGAGACAAGCAGAATAAGGCTGGAAACATTGGCAGCTCCTGTGCAGTCTGACAGAGTGCACTGATGGGTGGTGGCACAAAAGCTCTCTAGGAGAGGCCAGGAACAAACAGGCAGATGGGGGATGTGCAAAAACTAAGAATTTGCTGGATTGTATTTAAGGGGCTCCCCCTTTTCTTACTTTTAACGCACTTGACCAGCCTAAGGGTCACTGAACACTGTGGAACAGCAAAAAGAAGCAGGTACCATCCCCCTTGCAGGAAAGGCAGCAGATGAGCAAAGTCATAGGCATATGTGAGAGGGAGTAGAACCCTGCAAGCCTCAAGAAAAAGCATGCCTGAATCCAAAGTAAAGGGGCTGCTCCAGTCTTCACAATTAGGGCAAAATACATTCTGTACAGTGCCACGTGTAAAACACAAGCTACCTGCCTTGACACATTTCCGGAGAGCCCTCAGATCATTCAGCAAAAGCTACATGTCAACTTAAACCCATTGTAATTACTACTGTGGGAATGGAACTCCCTGTCCTCCTTCCAATAGCGCAGGCAGAAAACGGAGCACTTGCCCTCAGAGCACACATGAAATGGGGTGGTGGCACAGGAAGAATAGCCTGGATTAAACACAAAGCACCTTAAAGGCAAGTTCCTTCCCGCCACCCCAGACAGGGAAAGAAGGAATCCAAGCTCTAGACCCGGACTGCTCCACAGCAGGAATTAATATTTTGAGAACAGCTTTTTTTCCAAAGGGCTTTAATAATCTGGACTCATCAACACTGATCTGAGGAGGAGTGAGGGGAAATCAGAGCATGCCAGAATGAGCACTCCACTTAAACAAATGGTTTGTGCTAAGGCACTATGATTTGGAGGCTCACTTCTAGTTGTAGAGCTTACATTGAAGCCCCTCATGTTATCCTCACACAGGTGCCGGATGCCATCATGCATTTTACACACTAACGAGAATTAACAGCATAGCAATTAAGCTTTCCACTAGCCTGAATCGCCCCTATAAAAAACAGCACTTCGCTAATCCAGTTACCCAATTTAATGCTGTTTCAGGATTAAAAAACAAACAAAACCCCCCAAAACCCAGCAAGAAACAAACCACAACAAAAAGCCAACCAACCACAGTTATTATTTCCTGGAAACTTGGCATCCTTTAGGCAGGAAGGTTATAGATGGGGTCTAAAAGTGGCCTACAGATGGGTTTGTGGATAATCTTCAGCTGCTCCCTATATCCATGCTAGTCAAACATGTTGCTCCCAGGGAATGACACTGGAGTGCTCAGCAAGCCCTCAATGGGAACAGCCCGCACTATGGGCACTAGGCTTCACTGCGTCTAGAAATCAATTCAAGCCGGAACCAAGCTGGCAAAACACCATCTTGAAAATAACCCAGGGTGAAGTGCAGCAGCACATAACTAACACAAAACTGAGGACAAGATGGGTTCACGCTTTGGAGATCTCCACGTATCCACTGCTCTGTTTAGAAAGCACTGGTGGGAAGATAAGCCACAACAGCCATCAAAGGGCAAAGAGGAAGCACTGGGGAAATCTCGAGCTCTGCTCAACTCTGAGGGAAAACTCCTTCTTTCCCCAGGGATCTCAGTCATTCTATGCAGAAATGGGCAATTTCCCCAACCTGCGCATAAGATATTGCTGTCCTGCTTACCTTCCATCTCTGCCTGCTGAGCCAGGCCTGGTGACACTACCTGCTCATGCCCAACCTACCAAAGCTCACAAAGGAGCAGAGAAGACACAAGCCAAGTCTCCTCAGAGACTGAGATGAAAGTCCCAGTGATGCTACCACCAAACAGCACTGACCCACATGAAGATGCAGGGATGCGGGCAGCATCAGAACACTTGGCAGGGCATTGTCTTCACCACAGAAGTTCCCTCTTGCTCCATGACTGCTTACCACCCCAGAGCATGTAAGCAGCCAGAGACTTGTGTGTTTTGGACTTCAGTTAAGCTACAGCACGTGTCAAACATGCCCTGCAATGGGTGGCGTCTTAAAACACTTTCCCCCCGCCTCTGTAAAGTATTTATCTACATCTTCAGCTTGTATTAATTAGAACAGCTGTTTAAGATGAAATTTAAATTGATCCTGTCCCAAACATGTGCCCTGTGCTTGCTGGCATCTGTGAATCACTGAGCTGAGCAGCAGCAATGGGTTTCACTCCACCCAGTAAGGGTGTGAGAGCCTGGCATGAAGCTGACAAGCAGGGCTGGGTTTCCCAGTGGGAAGAGATGCAACGGAGCCGCTGGGACAGACACGACACAAGCAGCTCCAGTTGCTGAGCAAGCACCAAAGAAGGCGTTTGGCTGTCCCTCTGCAATAGCTGCTTTCAATCCCTTAACACAGGTTGAACCACAATCACACGTGGACTCCACATCATCCTTGGGTTTGGCCTTTCCTTCCACCCCAGCCTCCTGTCAGTCTGCTTTCCCTATGCTGCTGGTCCTCTTTCTGCTTCCCCTAGTGTCACAGAAGCATCCCCTGGGCAGTGGATTTAGGGCTTCTTTTGCTATGGGCCCCATCCCAGACCCATACACCACCACGTATTGCACAGCTGGGCAGGGAAGGAGGCAAACTCTTTTCTGGATCTCCCACTTACAGCTACAACAGGGCACAAGGAAGGGAATGCTACAGTGGCTGAGGAGTTGCTTTTAGCCTGTACTGACCTCCCTGGCAGCTGCCTGCTCTCCTAGACAAACCACACCAGTCCCAGGCTGATGGCAAGCAGATGCTTTCCCTGCTGCCCCACGGAAGCTTCCTTGCAGTCTCCCTGCACAAGTGACCGGTGGCTGTGCTGAAGCACTCAGTCCAGCTAGGGTTCCCTTTCACCCATGCCAGCACACTTGGAGCAAGGAGCTGGCAGCCCGGTGAGGATAATCATGCCCAGCATCTGTCTTCCAAGCAGTATATGCCAGCCAAGGTGCTTTCTTCCCTGTCTTCTGCCCAGAAAAGAAGGCTGGGGCCTCCAGAGCTCACACAGAAGCAAACCTCACCTGGGAGCCTCAGGATGCGATTAAACCTGAGAAGCTGATGTGCTGCCAGATATCACCTCTGAGCATCTGCTAGCAAAGAAGGATCTGCAGCTGCTCTGCACTTGGAGCCACCCAGCAGAGATCAGGAACTGTGCTAGGGATAAATTCCTGCCCTGAAGGCTGCTGGGTGAACATCAATTCAACAGGAATACAAGAGTGGTTTGAAAGTCTGTTCAGGTAACAGGGAGGTAACACTCATTGCCCAGACTCACCCCTAATGACAATGTACTGACAGTAGGAACACCCCGGAAGAAAAGTGGCCCTTTGCCAGACCGGAAACCTAGTCAAAATGCCAGTCTGCCCAGCACCTGCAGCACATTCTTAATGCAGCTCCATCAGTCTGTAAACAGCAAATGAGCAATAACTGCTAGGAACATGGAGAACTGATTCATGTCTGACTAAAGCATTAGCACCAAGAGCAGTATCAGGGCTGGTGACAAGCTGTCTGTAAAGTCTGAGGGAACTCCAATATTGAAATGTTATCCAGCACTAATGAGAGGGGTTAGAAAGCAGGAACAGTATGTGAAAAAACAGTACTTTTAGTAATAGTTCCAAATACAAGTTTCAGGACTGGTTAGCAACCCCTTTAATGAAATGAAGAGCTAAAATAACAGTCAGAAAAAGGAGGTGAGGCACTGCTCTTACTAGTACAGAAAGAGAGCAACACCCATTCCAGAAGTATGGCCCACATAGGTCAGCACTTGAAGTACTGCTAGAGCAGCCCCTGTCACCTGTCACAACATGGGCTGACAGACAAGTTGAAGCTCTTCCACTCACCCTGCATCAAGGTTTCTTGATCTGACAACCTTGTGAGACAGCAAGAGATGGTTCACAGGAGGAAACCAAAAGCTATACCCAGGCCTTGGAGTATATAAACAAAAGAGGTTAAACCATACCATTTAAGGCTTGCCCTGTATTTTATTTGGTGGTAAATTAACACCACCACACAAGATGATCAGCAAGTCATTTTACAAAACGCCTCAGGTGTGTTTTTTAGCAGGTTGTGGTTTGCAAGGCTGAGAAATGCCGCCCCACACAACACGCTTTCCCAAAGGCAATAAAGTCTGGAAAAATCTTGACCCTGAACACTTGTATTGAAAACTAAACCGAAGCACACACTACATGAACAAAAAGTGTGTTGCAACAAAACAACAGGGTACAGAGTACAACACCAGTTTCTCCTCCCCAGGGAAAAATACCTGTAAGCCATTACTATGCCAGGATGCCCGTTCATTGAAGGTTAGGGCTTCTTATCCCACACCACACTGCCCACTCAGGCTTTAGTCCTTAGGAGAAAAACTTCACTGCAAAGCAGGAAGTGTACAAGCAAAAGCCCTACAGATATATGTTGGTTGATGAGAAGCTCAACATGAGCCTGTAACATGCTCTGGCAGCCTAGAAAGCCAATTCTGTCCTTAGCTGCACCAAAAAAAGAGCAACCAGGAGGTCAAGGGAGGTGACTCTCCCCCTCTGCTCTGCTCTTGTGAGACTCCACCTGCAGTACTGCATCCAGCTCTGGGGACCCCAACATAAGAAGGATGTGGACCTATTGGAGCAAGTCCAGGGGAGGCCACAAAGATGCTCCAAGGGCTGAAGCACCCCTCCTGTGGAGACAGGCTGAGAGGATTGGGCATGTTCAGCCTGGAAAAGAGAAGGTTCTGGTGAGACCTTAGCCTCTTTAGGCTTCTAATGCTTAAAGAGGGCTGACAATAAATGTGGAGAGGGACTTTTTTACAAGGAGATGCAGGGACAGGAAAGGGGGAATGGCTTTAACCTGACAGAGGGGAGATTTAGGTTGGATATTATGCAGAAGTTCTTCCCTGTGAGGGTGATGAGGTCCTGGCACAGGGTGCCCAGAGAAGCTGTGGTTGCCCCATCCCTGGCAGTGTTCAAGGCCAGGTTGGATGGGCCTTGGAGCAACCTGCTCTAGTGGAAGGTGTCCCTGCCCGTGGCAGGGGGTTGGAACTGGATGGTCTTTTAGGGCTCCTTCCAACTCAAACCATTCTATCATTCTATCTATCACTCTATCTATGTATCTATCAATCACAGATACAGAATCAAAATGCATGTTTTTCAATTCTTGATCAGCACAGTTTATATTTACCATTTCCACATGAAACTGAAGTGTTAAGACCCACCAGAAGGCAAAGCCAAGCACACAGCTGCAGGTTTTTTTTCATTTCTCCATTCTCAGTTTCTGACTCACATTTAAGCACTAGAATTTTAGTACGGCAAAAGTAGCCTTTTTTTTTAATAAAGGAATAAAAATAAAGCACTAAATACACTGTGCTATCTTTACTCTTTCATCTTGCAAACGTGCTTGCGCTAAGTTAAGTCAAAAGGAACCTGTGGAGGCACCATTCCCTCAAATCCAGCTGCCTGGTCTCATCTCTTGGTGAACTATACCCAGTTCTCTCATTACTGTACACCAACAGAAGGTGCACCGGCCAGCCGAGAACAAGCCTGGCACATCAGCAAAGGAAAAAACACTGGAAGAGCTTTAACATGAGGGCAGCCCAGCTCCCGCTGGCATAGCAGGGTAGGGCAGCGGGTGCCTGCTGCAGCCACTCTCTCCTAGACAGTGGAGCTGGGAAGAACAGCGAGGCAGACCCACAGGAGAGCCTAGAGAAAACTCCGGGGTGACCTCACAGCAGCTTTCCAGTACCTAAAGGGGCCGACAAGCTGGAGAGCGGCTTCTGACAAGGCCCTGTAAGTACAGGACAAGAGGAATGGCTTTAAGCTAACAGCGGGGAGATTTAGATTATATATTAGTACAGTAATACACACCCCTAAAAAGCCCGACGAGAGGCGGCTAGTGAAGGACAGCTCCCCTAGCTGAAACAGTCGCGTTTCCAGCTAGGCGCAAGGAGAGAATACAGTTAAGAAGGCAAGGCAGAGGGCACGAGACTGCTCAGTGGCGTGAAGTCGCCCTCCCAGTGCCTTTGCTTTGGGGCACCTCGCAGCAGGTTCTCCCATGCTCACAGAGGAGCCGAGCCCTGCCGCACCGGCACCCACGGTCCGCGCCCGCCCCGACGGCTGAGCCCCAGCCCCACGCCGCGCTGCTGCCGCCCCGTCCCGCCCCCCGGCAGAGCCCACCTGGCAGAAGCAGCGCCGCTCCGCCGCGCTGGGCTGCCCGCGGCACAGCACGGCCCCCGGCGGCAGCAGCAGCGCGGAGAGCCCCAGCAGCGCGGCTAGCCCCAGCAGCCGCAGCCCTCCGCCCGCCGCCATCTCTCAGCCCCAGCGCCGCCGCCGCGGCCTGAAGAACCCGCGCCGCGCACCTCCCCTCGTCGGGGGCGCGGCCACCGCCGGCTACGGCCCGTGCCGCACGGAGCACGGCCCACGGCCCACGGCGCTGCCCAGGGGCGTCCGGGCCCTCGGCGGGAACGGGAGGCGGCCCCGGGGAGCTGCCTGGCTTCCCGGTAGCGGTGACTCACCCGGGCCGGGCGAAAGGCGGCTCTGGGTCGGGGCTCACGTCCGCAACGGTGCCGTGACCAGAGGCAGGAGCCACGGGCTACAGGCAGTGAGTAACGAGAACTGGGTGGGCACTTCCCGGAATTGTGATGAGCATGTATATAATGAAGATACATAAGCTGTAAAGTGCCTCTTCCCGATGTGCGTGGTAGGCGGAGCGGTCCCCCATGCACCCGGTACCATGACAAAGTAACGCCGGGTTTCTCACCTTTCATGCTCGTTGGAGAGCTGATTTTCCTGGATTTCTGTGGCATCCCCAGCGGCCTGGCACAGCATGTGGGCACCTGCCCATGTTCGGCCAGCACAGAAAGCAGCCCGGTGGCCCAAAGGAAAGACAGGGCCTCTCCTAGCAGCAGCCCGGGTGTCCCCAGCTAGCAGGGAGCAAGGGGTGTCTGCTGGCCCTGCTCCAGGGGGGTACCCCTACTGGGGCACTCTCCTTCCCTGTGAGAAGGAGCTGGAGGGCACAGGCTGCCACTATCCTCACATGGACTCGCTGGCCTTGTGTCCTGGCTCTGGCTGTGCAGGAGCATGTCCAAGTTCTCCAGTACCCACAGGCCATGGCCACTCCATACCCTGTAAACTAGCCAGTGCTGAAAATAAATCCTTGCTAATTCAGATAATGGAATTCATAGATCGGCTGTAATCCCATGACTTGTCTTTTCCATTGACATCTCTGAAGCTCCAGAATGGCCCAAACCTCAGGGCAGCCACCTTGGGTGGGCAGCCCCTGGGGCATGGAGCTGAGGAGGTTCCTCAGGAGTCCTGACCTGGCAGCTGCTTGTGCCAGACACTGTGGTGTGCAGGTGTGTACCTACGTGGAACCACAGAATCAACTAGGTTGGAAAAGACCTTTAAGGTGACCAAGTCCATCCATTACCCTAGGATTGCCAAGGCCACCACTAACCCATGTCACTGAGGGCCTCATCTACACAGTTTATGAACACTTCCAGGGACAGTGATTTCACCACTACCCTGGGTAACCTGTTCCACCACTTGACAACCCTATTGGTGAAGACATTTTTCCTAATATCCAACCTAAACCTCCCATGGTGCAGCTTGAAGCTGTTTCCTCTTGTCCTATTGCTTGTTCCCTGGGAGAAGAGACCAACCCTCACTACAACCTCCTTTCAGGCAGTTGTAGGGAGCGATAAGGTTCCCCCTGAGCTTCCTCTTCTCCAGACTAACACCCCCCCCCCCCCAGGTCCCTCAGCCGCCCCAAGCCCTGCGCCAGCTCCGTTGCCCTTCTCTGGCCTCACTCCAGCACCTCAATGTCCCTCTTGTAGTGAGTGGCCCAGAACTGAACACAGGGTTCGAGGTGCAGCCTCACCAGTGCCGGGGGATGATCACTGCCCTGGCCCTGCTGCCACAGCGGTGCTGATACAGGCCGGGAAGCCGCTGGCCTTGGCTGCCCTGGCACAAGCCGCTCACGTTCAGCTCCGCCAAGGAACACCCCCAGCCCCTCTTCCCGCCGCCGGGCACGTGCTGCTGCGGCACCTCAGCCCGCACGCGCACGCGCGCACGTACAGATAGCGGCACGCGCCCGCGCCTCCAGCACTGCGCATGCGCTCGGTCAGGCGCGCGCCCCCTCCGCGGCGGCAGGGGGTGCTGCGGCGCGCGGCAGGGCGGGGGGTCGGTGGCGCGCGGGGGGCGGGGCGGGGCGGTCGCGCGGCCATGGCACTTCCCGGCATTCCCTATGAGCGGCGGCTGCTCATCATGGCGGACCCGAGAGACAAGGCGCTGCAGGACTACCGCAAGAAGCTGCTGGAGCACAAAGAGATCGACGGCCGTCTCAAGGAGCGTGAGTGAGCGCCGCCGCCGCGGGGCTGCCCGCACCGATGTCGCCGCCGCTCCGTGCCCAGGGAGCCCTGAGGAAGCCCGGGGGCCGCCGCGCCGCTGCTCGCGCTTCGTCATGGGCCTGGCCGGGCCCCGTGGGGCAGCGCCGACGGAAGGGAGAGGAGGGGCGGGCTCCGGTGGTGGCGCGGCTCCCCTTGCCAGCGCCGGGCTGTTTTCCTCTTCCTTTGGAGAGCCCCGTGGGGCTGCCTGGGTCCAGGGGACCCACTTGCTTCAGGGCGGGCGGGAGGGACGGGCCGGACCGGACCGAACCGAACCGAACCGAGTGGGGAAGGGAGGTTTTCTCAGCCCTTTCCCTCCCCCCCGCCGTGAGGTTGTTCTGTTGGCTTTTTATTTTTCCGTTGGCTTTTTATTTTTCTTTTCGAAATGCTGTGTGCTTTATCGGTCAGACAGTACAAATACTAGTGCTGCACAGAGGAGCTGGTGCCTTTGGGTCTGAGCTTTTTTAATTGGGGGTTGGCTTTGTAGATGCTTTCTGCAGTGTTTGTGCTCATCAGCACCCTGTCGAGGGTGTGTGGTCCTCGGAGTTGCTGAGCAGGGGCTCTGCTCTGCTTGCAGGAGGGTGACTTGCGGGGTGTGGACTACTCCCAAAACTCTAGCTCTGGAAAAGGGCCTGGTCCCGAGTTCCTGTTGGATTGAACAATATTGAATCCCTCTGTTTGTTTCGTCTTCTAGTAAGGGAGCAGCTGAAGGAGCTCACCAAGCAATATGAAAAATCAGAAAATGATCTCAAGGCCTTGCAGAGTGTTGGGCAGGTAAGTAAGAAAAATGAGGTCATGGCATCCTGTAGTAGTGGTTGACGGTGAGCCTGCTTGGATGTAGCATTTTGGTCTGTTTATGGCATCAAGAAAAAGTGGGAACAGCCTGGTTGAGAGAACCGGGGGGTCTTGCTGTCAAGAACACATGTGCTGAGTGTGTGGGTTAGGGAGGTTTCCTGCATGTGTCCTGGTTAACAGAGAGGTGTTAAAAGCATTGGTGAGCAGAATGAAACAAGAGAGAGGATTTCAAAGCTGGCAGTCATCTTGAGTGCCCTGAAACAAATGTTAGAGGTGGTTTTGGATGGTAGTTTGACTGTAAGTTAATACTGCATTTATTCTTTTGCAGATTGTTGGTGAGGTTCTTAAACAGCTAACAGAAGAGAAATGTAAGTACGTTGGACTGTTACATATTTTGAGATCTTGAAAACAAGCTTTTGTAGTTAAAATCTGGTTAAAGATTTGTAAGAGTAAAGAATTAAAGAGTATAAAAATCTTTGTCTGCAACATGGACAGTGGGATTGAGCACGCCCTCAGCAAGTTTGCTGATGAGACCAAGCTGTGTGGTGTGGTTGATGCGCTGGAGGGAAGGGATGCCATCCAGAGGGACCTGCGCATGCTGGAGAGGTGGGACAGTGCCAGCCTCATGAAGTTCAACAAGGCCAAATGCAAGGTCCTACACCAGGGTTGGGGCAATCCCAAGCACAGGCTGGGCAGAGACTAGATTGAGATTCTTTGGTGATCTGGATATTGGCAGAAAAGAAGCATAACAGAGCAGTGAATCAAGTAAATGCAATCTTTTTTTTTTTCCTTTGCTATTTTCAGTTATTGTGAAGGCCACAAATGGACCAAGATATGTGGTTGGCTGTCGTCGTCAGGTACCTGATCTGTGTGAATATTCATGGAAGTTTGCTTTTCATTAACTGGGTGCTTAGCAGGATTAAGTATCTGGTGTCTGCTTGCCCTCTCCCTTTGTAGCTGGTAGTAGTAACTTCCAAGTAAAGAGAAAGAGGTCCGCAACATTCCTGGAACTTTGCATGTGCTGTATTCTTTTCATGTAGTTGAAGTTCTGTTTCTTCCTAATCTTGAATTCCCTGAAATTAATCATTGCTACAAAAATTAATCAGCTATGTATGGTCTCCATTGCCATGCTGTGAATACAGGATGTGACTTTTGCTGTCATAGTGCTGAGCTTCAGATTAACATTTTTTTTCCTAATGGTTTTACACTGCAGTGAATAATTCTGGTAGGCAAGGCCCCTGCTCTGAACACTGTGAGGGACTTTTATTTGTTGCTGATGATCTTAAAGCCTTGACACTCGCAGTCTACAGGACACCACCTTTCTTGCCTATATTGAATTCTGTAGAAGCCGAACACTTCAATACCTAATCTTATGTACAGCATAATCCATCTGCTGTGGTCGGCGACAGCCACTTAGAGGTGCTCTTTGCTTTTTATTTTTATACAAAGAGTAAAGCATTCTGTTGCAGGTGTGGTTCAAATACTTGTTGGTTAACTGAGCACTGAACATGACCCCTTTAGAGTAATTAAATCCCTAGTACGTAGGACCCAGAATATGCAATGGAAGTGTTCTGCAACTCCAGAGCCATTGGGAGAGCAGAGGCAAATTTCTAGTTAGATTTTATTACACCCATCCCTGACTTTGAGAAATGGAAGCAAAAAAGAGAATGTATGAAATGTGAGACCATAAGGTGTCTCTGAACAGAGAACAGTGACCCCAGGGAAGGCTAGCATATCCCAAGAAGACAGAAGGCAGCAACGTTTAACTTAATAATTCTAATGCACAAACAATGTAAGATCTTCTAACACCTGTGACTTCTTATCTTAAGCAGATTCCTTTACGGTGGGGAAAGGTAACTACAGCTGAACTTTTAACACATTGTGTTTGTAGCATGTTATCCTGTATTTTGGAAGTTGTGAAAACCAGAATTCCTTCAGTGAGAGGAGCAGACATGTAGTGGTGGTGTGTTAGAGGTGGCTTTTCTTTCTGCAGAGAAACTGATGTTCAGTGCAGAATTTTAACTCTTAGTGATTCTATATAAAGGAATAAAATGTGTTTGCAAGACAAACCTGCAAATAGTTTTCAGTACCCAGAATATCTGGATTATCTTACGGGTTCGTATGTGGAAGTTAAATTTAAGATCAAAGTGATAGAGCTCCAACACGGCTGGCTTGTCCCTGGCAGTGTTCAAGGCCAGGCTGGATGGGGCTTTGAGCAACCTGGTCTAGTGGAAGGTGTCTGCCCATGGCAGGGGATTGGAGCTGGATGGACTTGAAGGTCCCTTCCAACCCAAACCAGTCTATGATTCTAGAATACAAAAGTTCACCAGCGCTATTTAGATGATTCATCCATCGTGGTGTTGGGGTGGCTGTAGGAGCTGACAGGCAGAGCAGGGAACTGGCTGTGCAATTTGAAAAGCAGGAGTGCTGGGGAATTCCCAGTGCAGGCCCACAGTTAACAGTGCTTGGCAGTAAGCAGTGAGCAAAACTCATGCAGTAAGTTTTCTCCTATGGTGTTGACTCTGCTGATGGATTATATATTTTTTGGTAAGGATGGACCTTCTCATTCTAGAGGCAAACTATTGGAGACATGGGTGCCAGTAGGTGTGTTAGTTCAGGTAGTATATATACAGGAACTCTTGACTTCCCTTGAGCATACTGCCATAGTACTTGTTTGTGGTTTTGCTTGTGTCGTCTGCAAGAACTGCTAGTATTGAAATGCTCTTTAAATAAATAAATTTAAGCTTCATCCCTTTCAAGGCATTATGGTGCAAACTCACTATTTTCTTTCACTGGAATGAACAAACTTTTTCTGGAACATAAGTATCCTTAACTCTGCTTCGGGGCATGTGAGGTAGTCTTGATGCTGTGTGTTGAAACAGATAAATGCTAAGAAATAGGTTGTGCTTGGATGAGCCTGGCGTTGCAACACATACTTTCAAATTTAATCTTCAGTAAAAACATTTTCTGATCTTAAAAGATCCTTGATTTGTTACCACACGCTTTGGGTGTCCTGCGTTGCTGAGGAAGAAGAGCAACGCTGCTTAAATTGAAACAAAATTACTTCTTATGTGAAGTGCTGTTCCTAAGGAATTCAAGGTCAAGTAGCTTCTCTTTGTTCTCACTGTGGAATAATTTAAATCTGTTGGGCAATATTGAATCTGGTAGAAGCTAGCAAGAAAGAGGTCTTGCTAATGACTGCAGTATAGGAGGAGTGACAGCAAGAGGAGAGACTAAAGAACCTGCATGGGCAAGAGACCTCATAAATCCCCCCAGTGGGGGGTGATGGGAAGCTTCAGGCAGTGCTTGCAAACAGTTGTCAAAATCGTCGTTGTTCAGGTGCCATGTCAGTAAAACTTGGAATAAATGTGTTTTGTATTCTTCAATGTGGACATGGAAGTAATCTCTTATCATTGTTCAAGGTTGTGTTGTATGAGAGATGACACTGCTCTCCTAGACCAAGTTTCTTAAAAATAGGGTGAGAAATGTGAGTTAGTTGTTTTAACTCCATCTGAATTTATCAGGGTGTACTGGAATAGGACTGCTATTCTGTTTAAAAAGCTCATAAAAACGGAGCAAGCAGACAAAAACTGCCAGGGCAGATGAGTGAGTAGGGCAGCTGAGGTAAATGAGAGCAAAAGAATAACACCTGGAACATCCAGCTTTAAAGATGGGTTATAACTGAATTACGTGAAATGCTGGAGGGCTTGGAGAAAATAGGTTAGGAACATCTACTTGCCTTTTCTGTCAGGCTGGAAATCGGAAAGCCATTGAGGAGAAGGGTGGCAGGCTGGGACTTGAGCAGGAAGACTGTCCCCTGTGCTCTCAAAGAGGATTCTTGTTCTGAGACAGCTGGTTCTGCCTGATGTTTCGCAGAAAGGAGGATTCAGTCTCACTAATCCAGTCAGATTGACAGCAGTAAAAACACAAAGCAAACCAGCCTGTTACAGTCTAGAAAATAGTACTTATTTTCAAAAGTGGTGGAATGGTTAATGACTTGCTGCTAAAGATCTATTTCAGTGCAAACAAAAGTTATTCCTGTGGTGTGGCTTTGCAGGTGTCCAGTTGTGACAACCAACAGGTTTGTTGGTCTAGGCTGGTGCCTGGACTGCTGCTCTGAGACCATGTCCCCATGACACCATGGGTCAGCTTTTTCCCAGTTTAAACATTCCTGGAAATGGTGGTGGTGGGAACATGGTATTTACTAAATGAGCTGCTTGGCAGCTTTTGCTTCTTGTGTGTGGTTGAGTGAAGGGTGTAAGCTGCAGTAAACATCATGGCTAAAAACAGATGTTGTTCTGGAGTATGGTTCTAATAGAAATACTTTTTCTGTGACTAGCTTGACAAAAGTAAGCTGAAGCCGGGGACGCGAGTTGCTCTGGATATGACCACTCTGACTATCATGAGGTAGGTTTCTGCTCTACAGCTGCTCTTCTGCTTATTATATAAACAGGGAAAATAGTGATCTGAGTAGGTTACACAAAGGTTTGAATGATCGGTTTTGTAGTATTCATAGCTAGATCTGGAGTGTTTTGTTTGGTTTTTTGTTTGTATCGTCAAATATACTTGTCTTATCAAGGGGGAAGGAAAAGAAATAATTTTCATAGTTTCTTTATAATATATTACAATAACTTTGTAAGTGTGTGGGCACAATGAAAAATGTCTGCTTTTCACTCTTTTTTTTCCCCTAGATATTTGCCAAGGGAAGTAGATCCATTGGTTTATAATATGTCTCATGAAGATCCAGGAGATGTTTCATATTCTGAGATCGGAGGCTTGTCAGAACAAATCAGAGAGCTGCGAGAGGTATCCAGTATCTCAGAAATGCTTGTCAAATAGTGGTACATGTTCTGAGTGGAGTTTTTCAGCACAAAAATGTTATACTGATGTTTGTCCTAAATATCATGAGACTGGTTGTTAAAAGGTCCTATCAGATTGATGCTTTCCATGTCTCATTAACTTAGACCACATTGTCCTATACTAGAAGCTAACTTCTGAAGGATTGTTTCCATGTGTTCCAGCTCCATCAGTGGCTTTGTGGCAAACAGCAGTATGGTGGCAGGGGCACTGGTGTGTTGTACTAAAGTAATCTTTAGTTTGAGCATCAGTGCTGCAGGCTGTGCAGGCCTGCTCAAGAATGGGGGTGTTTGAAGATGAGCTTGTCCCACTGTGAGCTAGCTGACGGTAACAGGTATTGCTTGTGTGCTGGGCACACACCTCATGGTAGCAGAGAAAGATTATTCTAAACACCACAGTCCAGTTTTCAAACTGATATATTTTATCTCTACTGTTAGAGCAGCTTGCATTGAGATTAAAGTGAAGACAATTCTCTAAAGAAGAGGATTTGAAGGAACTGAGACTCTAGCTAAGGGCATGCCATAAAGTCATTGGGAGAGCGTAGTTAGGATTGACAGCCAGCAAACCAGGCTTGAATTTTGCACAAAACCTACTACAATCAATCTGGGTAGCAGAATTATGACAGTAGCAAAGAGGATTGTGGGAGACAAGCCATTGCTGAGCTGAAGTCTGAACAATGAGGGCAGGATTGTGGATCTCTCCCTTAGATCAATCTGACATTTCCTTAACTGCTGCTCATACAAAATATGCACAGATAAATCAGAGTACAGACACCTGGAAGGCAGGCTGGCAAGTGTACCCTTAGCTTCCTGGGATTGCTGAGCTGAAACTCGGGCATTGAGTCTTCAGTATGTTGATCTGTCTCTTCACAGGTAATAGAGTTGCCTCTTACAAACCCAGAACTATTCCAGCGTGTGGGAATTATACCTCCAAAAGGCTGCTTGCTCTACGGCCCCCCTGGTGAGTTTCATGAAAGGGTAATGAGTGCTTAGTTGTCACTCTCAAACTGTGGCGATAGGCTTGTTTTGGGGGATTTTTTTTGAATTAATTTTTCTCCCTTGCTACTGTTTTACTATTTTATGTTGGAGCTTTTTTTGAACATGCAGTCGCTTCTTAAAATCCTTCAATCCCCTGTCTCTCCAGGTACAGGGAAAACACTTTTGGCCAGAGCTGTTGCTAGCCAGCTTGATTGCAATTTCCTGAAGGTAGTGTGATTGTACTTTTGCACTCACGCATATGGTGTATTTGTTTGTACTCTGATGTCTTCATCCATGTGCCTTTTGCCTTTCAAAAGGTGGTGTCGAGTTCAATAGTGGACAAGTACATTGGTGAAAGTGCTCGACTGATCAGAGAGATGTTCAACTATGCCAGAGATCATCAGCCGTGTATCATTTTCATGGATGAAATAGATGCTATCGGTAAGGCTGATGGCCTGGGTGTTGGTTAAATTATACTTTTAACACTGAAATTAGCTATAAAGTCACAGTCTATCTTCTCAAAAGAAAGTGTTCAAGTGTGCTAGTTCAGAAGAAACATACAGTGAGAAGTGGTTCAGCTTCCTTCTGGAGCTGTTGCAGCTAGCTTGGAACTATATGTAAGAAAGATACCCAACATAAGAAGGATGTGGACCTGTTTAGAGCAAGTCCAGAGGAGGCCACGAAGATGATCTGAGGGCTAGAGCATCTCTGTTCTGAAGACAGGCTGAGAGAGCTGGCTTGTTCAGCCTGGAGAAGAGAAGGCCCTGGGGAGACCTTGGAGAAGCTTCCAGTGCCTAAAGGGGCTGACACGACAGCTGGACAGGGGCTTTAGACAAGGGCCTGTAGGGATGGCACAAGGGGGAATGGCTTTAAACTGAAAAGCTTCCCCATCCGTGACAGTGTTCAGAGTCAGGTTGGATGGGCTTTGAGCAACCTGATCTAGTGGAAGGTGTCGCTGCCCGTGGCTGGGGGGTTGGAACTGGATGAGTTTTAAGGTTTCTTCCAACCAAACTGTTCTGTCATTCTATGATACCTGCTCGTATCTGGCTTGAGTATTTTTGACTATGTGAAAAAGCAGTTTACAATGTGTGCACTTAACTCTTTAAGTACCACCTCTCCTACCCCCAGTTTAAGAGGGATACCTAATTGTCATCTTAGTATTACATGGAGGCAAAAGTAAAGTACTGTCACTTATGAGTTTGGGATGCTGCAGGTGGTCGCCGTTTTTCTGAAGGCACCTCAGCTGATAGAGAAATTCAGAGGACTCTGATGGAGGTGAGTGTTTAATCCCTGACTCCATAATGTGCAGCCCATGTTAAGTAATGATACAGATGTGAATTGTTACAATGATCTGCCTCAGTTCTCAGTAAAACTTTTTCAGAGTTAATAATCTGATGCTAAAAGTGAACTAGATGATGCTTTTACAAAAGGCAGCTGCGCATCCTGATAACTCAGCCATGAGTTCAAGCTGGGGACTGATCAGAATCTTTAAAAATGCTAAAATTATTTAGGATATTTTCTCCTTTACTGTGACTTGACTTCATGGCTGGTTACCGCATTTTCGTTGAAGATTTGGAGGGCCCCTCTTAAGAAGAAAAAGCTGAGCTTGTCTCTTCTAACTGCAATGACACTATAAATAAAACTTTACTACTGTTATAGTTGGATTTTTTCCAAACTAGGAGAAGTAGTTGCATTTCTTTGTTTCTGTATGGATTGCTCTGCTAAACTGGGTTGTGTGGAGATAATTTCAAACTGCTGATGACAATTTGAGTTCTGAAGCTAATGGGAAACTTCTTTGGCCTGTTTGCAAACAGTTTTGCCCTGTTAGAAAGAACGTGTCTGCCTTACATGAAGAATTAGATCACTGCAATCAAAGAACAAGTGCTTTGAGTCTTCACAATGAAATTTAAATGTATGTGTATATTAGTATTCTAGAGGTGGCTCTCCAAGTCTCATTTGAATGTCCTGGACATGCAAATACAATCAAAATGTGCCAGCCGGGCATTGGCTCCTTCAGCACTTGCACTGTTTTCACTGCCTTATTGTTTCAGCCAAGTCTTTCACTTTGAGCTCTGCTTTGCTAGGTATCTTTTTCCCTCGGCAAAGTATTTTCAGTGTCTCTCTTAAGCTTCTCTTTATTGTTTATAGAATATGCAGGAAGTGTGCTGCCTTTCATTAGGCAGCTTGTAGCATTTTTTTTTTTTCTGATTTATTTTCACGAGTTTTATATGCTGGTGAAAATACTCATGCAGAAAGTAAGTACAGTAGATCACAGTAGGAAACTTTTGCGTTGTTTAAAAACAAACCTGTGCTTTCTATTAGTTGTTGAATCAGATGGATGGATTTGATACTCTGCACAGAGTTAAAATGATCATGGCTACTAACAGACCAGACACACTGGATCCTGCGCTTCTGCGGCCTGGAAGACTGGATAGAAAAATCCGTGAGTTACTGCTTCACAGTGGTTGTAAGGAGGATATTGCCAGTATTAATTGGTTTTTTGTTTTTATTAAAGCTGTAATTCTCTCTAGATATTGATCTACCAAATGAACAAGCAAGATTAGATATTTTGAAGATCCATGCAGGTCCTATCACTAAACATGGTGAAATAGGTAAGTAGGAAGCTACCTGGATATCTTTTCTCTGTGTGTTTGTAAAACTGTGAAGAGAGTGAGCTGTTATGATAGGGACTCTGCCCTTCTAATTCATGTCCTTACACTGGCCACACACCTTCCCTTCTCTCAGAATTCTACTTTTATCACATCCTGGTTGAAGAGTTGTTAAGGCTTCCTTTGCAAAGGAAAACCGAATATAAAACCTTGGAACATGGTTGTAAACTGGAAAATCACCATGATTCTCAGCAGGTTCTTTCCTTGTCTCTAAAGGAAAAGCTTAAAGCAAGTAAACAGCATTTTGATTATTAACATCCCCCCACCCCCCCAGAAAGAAAAATTGTTACTGCAGAAGTCTGAACACAATAAAGAACCTTTAAAAGTCATGGAGAAGCTTTGGAGTTTGGAGACAGCACAATGAAAACTTTATTGTCTGAAACAAAGCTTGTCTTTGGTTAGTGGTGTAGACTGCTCTGCAGAATGTAAGAAGTGTCTCTCAGATAAAAAGTTTTATATTATATAATTGCTGTGCTGACCAGAGCCTTAGTGTGACAGTGACACTTCAGAGCTTTCCTCAATAAAACTATTTGCCTTTAAAATGATGCTGGCAGCCATTTATTGCAGTAAGGCCCACCAGCAGCATGCAGCCTGCCTCTTCTTCTTTGCTGACATGAGCTATTCATGCAGCGTGATCTGAGCAGTGGAACTGATCTCCTTCACCATCTGGCTCCATAAACAGCTGCAGATCAACAGAGCAGGTGGTGTGTGAGTGGGAACGAGCTGGGGGAGGGCAGGAAGGATGAGGATTGCATTTCTTAGCAGCAGTTGTGGCTTGAACATGTATGCATGCCACTGCAGTCTGAGAAGCTCTAAAGCAAATGCTGAACCTGAGGTAAAGTGCTTCATCCTTTTTGTCTTATCTTTGGACACTGGAGGGAAGCTGGGTAGGGTCACTCCTTTACACTGTTTAGCAGGGTGAGATGACAGATGGTTATTAGCTAGGTTTCTGACCCTGATGTGGGAGGGCCGTGATGCTCCACTTTGATTTCCTGAAAGAACAGCCAGAACTGACCAGCAAGGTGGGGTGTGAATTGATTTAAATCTGAAGATAATGACCTGTTCCAAGGTCCAGCATGAGATTCTCTTCCAGTACTGGTCTCTGCTGAAGACCTTAAACTTGCAAACCTTGTGATACTCAGTATTGCTTCGTCCCCTCGCTTTTTTTACTTCTCAGTTATGGGAAGACTTGTTTATAGGACATTGTGTTACATGGAATTAAAATAGCTGAATTTCTGATCTCTAGGGGGCTTTGGATTCTTGGAGTAAAAAAAGCTTTGCAAGAAGTTGAGATTATTTATTTTTAATAACTAGTCTTGCAAAAATCAACTTTCTGGAGGCTCAGCAGACACTGTGTTTTTAAAGTTGATTCTAGAAGCTATAACCATAGCCACTTTTTTAGTAAATATATGTGCATAAAATATTAGGTTTAATATATCAAGACATTAAATGCTTTTAGTAAGCACAGTTGTTATAATGGCAAAGGAACTGAGTTATGATCACTTGGAGATAATTTTTCTGGCCTTTTACATCACTTGAATGATGATAGCATGCCTTGATGTAGCTTTTCTTGCATTTCATGTTGATGCTTGTAATCACCAGTTAGTAACTTTGGGATTTAGTTGTATGAGCTTTTGGTTGCAATTTTTTTTTTTTTTTAATGAAAGGGGTGATACAGCTGATGTCAGTTAATTCAGTTTATCAGTCTAGTGGACAGCTATCTACTTGCACTGAAATCAAAGTAAAGTGTTTCTTTGTTAGCTGAGTATATGCATTGTTGGCATCTAATGGGAAATGTGAATTTATTTCTAATTGAAATTTGTGTCTTATGACTAGATTATGAAGCAATTGTGAAGCTTTCAGATGGCTTTAATGGAGCAGACTTGAGAAATGTCTGTACTGAAGCAGGTATTTTCTTAACTCTTCATTTTGTAAGTCTTAGTTAATGCTAAACATTCCAGATCTTTCTCTGATACGTGTCTCAGTGGAGGTCAAAAATCTGCTGCTGGAACATGACGCTTGTTCACTGATGCTCACTTCTTATGTTCCTTTCTTAAGCGCAGATAGCATTTACTTAGTGGTAATGTTAGCATCTGGACAGTATCAAAATGCCCAAACAGTTGCATATTTCACAGCATGTCTCACATGTCTGGACTGTTAAGGTTATGCAGCAGCAGGTGATATGCCTTAAAGCTTTGATGAAACAACTTGAACAAAGTCTCTTCTTTTTCTCCCAAGTTTGCTTACAACCTGTACAGTCACACAGAACCTGATTCTTTACATCCTTCCTCTAAGGTTCCTGACAGGTCTCTTGCCAGGTCTGCAGAAAACCTCGCTGGGTGTAGCAGCAGACCACCTGATAGGTGCTTGATGGGAGCAGTAGCCTTGCATTCACGTGACGTTCTGCCTGCCAAATATCCCTGGCCATATGCAAGCTGGGTCCACATGGAGTTTTGTGGATTTGGGCACCACCCTGTGACATGTGGTGTAAAAGATCTCTGTAGGTTTGGTTCAGCTTGATGAGAGTTAAAAACAGCTGTACCATTTCTGAGCTGGAGCTGGCCTCTAACCACTTGTTGGCTGAGTATCATGACATGCGTCACACTTTCATAAAAGCTAGATACATTCCAGAGATGGTTTTTTCATAGAATCCATTTCTCTTAGTACCTGGGTGCCTAGAGAATTAATGCTATTTTATGTTTTTCCACATTATAAACTCACTATACATGTAGGGCTTGCCTACATAGGAAGGGCAAGTAGCACAGTAAATACTCATAGTTTAAAACAAGTTACACATTTCTTCTTGGTGGTCACCTAGTTCAGAAAGGTGACCTCATTGAAGGCTACTTCTCTTCACAACACTTAAGACATGTGTGTGAAAGTCTACATGGAAGACAGTATAACTTGGATGCATTTTCACTTTAATTTGAGTAAATCTCTATGTACCGTTTTTGTACTGTTGCTGCAAGGAGCACCAACTTACTCTTGCTGTTAAATTACTCTTCCCAGGTATGTTTGCAATCCGTGCTGATCATGACTTTGTAGTTCAGGAAGACTTCATGAAAGCTGTTAGGAAAGTGGCTGATTCTAAGAAGCTGGAGTCCAAGCTTGATTACAAGCCTGTTTAATTTAACTGTATAATTTGTGACTGACTGCACGTGTCATACATACACACATAATGTATAAAAAGAGAAATGTTGTACTTCTTTGTTATTGTGTTTGTGTAACATGTAGCTAGTAATTTGGTAACACTAGTTGCAGGTTGGCTACAGAAGTGTTTTCTGTACAGTTTTGAAATAAGATATTCATTACAGCCCAGGTTAGGTAAAATGTGTGGAGATGTGTTCTCTCAGCAATTATAGTAGGAATTTATAAATGTGCCTGGATGGGCTAGCAGACTGAAGAAAGTCAATTCATTTCTTGACTTTTTTTATATCGGTAAATTTCCTTTTCCCAAACAGTTTATGAATAAAACTTGTTTAAATCTGCTTATCCTGATGTATGTTCTCTAACTCTTGAGGAGAGTTGAATTATGCCTTGTCAGAATTTGAAGAGCAGGTTTTCTCTGGCATAGGTGTTCTATTGGACTCCTGTGCCTTTGCCTCCATGTGAGAGGTACCTTTCCCTTGGACAGAGGAGGGTCAAGTGCTGGTTACTCCACTTGTCTGGGAAGAGGATCTGGCTGAGCTAGCATTTAATTATTGCAAGAAGTAAATAAGTCCTCTAATATGTTTGCTGTCTTCCCTCAGGCCGGGACAACTCCTGTCCTGAATGCTAGTTATTGACAAAAGCATCTAAGTGGGAGTGTGGAAACTGATAGCAGTTTGATGCATCAGTTTTTGATTATGGCTTATGGGGTGGTAAGGGAGAGACATAAGATGGATTTCCTTCCCAATTTCCCATTTCAGTTGCTCTGTGGAGGCAGGAGACACCCACTATCATTTGAACCTGTGCCACTTCAAACGTGAAGTGGTGGGTTGTGTACTTCTGGAGCTCTGAAGAGGGCTTTGCCATGCACCAGATGAGATTGGAATTTAGCCATAAACAGGTTGTCTTTGTATTCCCTGGGAGTTGACTGCTGCAGCTGATTATCCTAAGTGGATTATGTCAGGCATGCTCAGCTGACAGATAAGTACATTAGATGAGCTCTAAACTTACCAGGAAACACACTATTTAACAGCACCTCCACAGCAGTTCTAATAGCAATGATGTAATTTCTCTCTTCATCACCACAAGACAAAGCAGGTAGCGTAAGGTGTAGAACAGTTACAACAAAACAACAACAATATTTTTGTGTTTATGTGGCTAATGGTTGTTACAGACCTTTTTTCCTGCTTAGTATAAAAACTTCCTATTGTGATTGTGTTGTGGTTTAAGTCCAGTCAGTACCTCAGCACCACCCAGCTGCTTGCTCGCTCCCCCTTTATTCCTCCCTCATGGGTAGGAGAATTGAAACAATGTAAGCCCCAAGGTTGAGATAAGAATGGTCCAATAACTAAAGTATAATACAAAACTACTACTATGTGAAATAATAAGGGGGCAATATAAAAATAGATAAGGAAGGGGGGGGGGGGAATAAACACAAGTGATACACACCTGCTCACCATCTGCTGAGACCCAGCCTGACCCAAGCAGTGATCTGGGCCTTCTGGGTAACTCCCCCCAGTTTCTGTACTGGGCATGATGTGCTGTGGTATGGAATATCCCTCTGGCTAGTTTGGGTCAGGTGTCCTGTCTCTGCTTCCTCCTGGCTTCTTGTGCCCCTCCTCACTAGCAGAGCATGAGAGACTGAAAAGTCTTTGATCAGGGTAAGTGCTGTTGAGCAGTAACTAAAACACTGGTGTGTTATTCAGCATTGTTCTTAGACTAAACCTGAAACACTGCACTGCACCATCTACTAGGGAGGAGAAAAGTAACTCTTACAGCTGAACCCAGGACATTGTGTCAGGAGTGCAAAGATGCAAATTTGGGGTTTTTTACCATAACACCTTTCAAGTGCACTTGTACAGAGCTGCTAGGTCTGAATGGTACAGCCATGTGCTTGGAAAAAATGGAAAATTAAATAAAAGTCAGTTTCTGAGTGTTAAGTGATGTAAAGGGAGCTGAGCTCCTGGTGTTACCTTGGAGGTGGGTAAAACATAGCAAACCATTTCCGGAAGCCCTGGGAATGGTTATAGCTCACTTTTGAAGTCTGGGCCAGAAGCTAAGGCTACCAGCACCTATCCCTTGATGCCATCTGGTGAAACCTGCAGTTTTCTTCCTTTGCTGTTTCATTTTTAATCTTTCAGTGGAAGGAAATTACAGTGCTGAAGGGGGTAAGTGAGTATATGTTTAAATAGTTTGGGGTTATACCTTAAGAGTCCAACAGAGCATGGGACTGAGGGACCTCAAGCTAGGAGGAAAGGTGGATTCCTGGCCCAAGACTCATATATCAGAGGGTGTCCTGTGCGCTCAAGAGGACCTGTTTGAAGATGGCCCCGTTTGTGGCATCAGCTAAAATCTGAGGCAGCCATCGCCTTCCTGATGGTGATAAAGCGCGTGTCTGCTCACCGGAATAGTTTCCGTGCAGTGCGAGGAGCAACAGGCGACCAGCACCGGCAGGGCGAGGGGAAGGCGGCTGTATGATCATCGTTGGAAGCGGGGAGCGTGAGGCGCTTCAGGCCTGCACGTCCACCGCAGAGGCTGCACCTCGCTGGCCGCCGCCGAGCTGTGCTGAGGAGGGGGGTGCTGCTGATGGAGCCCTAATTGGGGTTAACGAAGGAGCCGGCGAACCCGCTCCGCTGCCCCCGCGCTGCCGGGCCCTGAGGAGCGAGCGAGGGCCCCGGGCCCCGCCCTCGGGCCGTTGGCGGCACCGCCCCCGCGCGCGGCGGCCGTTGTGGGCGGAGCGACCAGGGCGGGGCGGGAGCGGCGCTGGAGCGGAGCCCGGGGGCGGGCGGAAGGGAGGGAGGGGGAGCGGCGGCGGCGGGGGCGGGGGGAAGAGGCAGCAGCGGCGGCAGCGGCAGCATGGCGGCCGGGCGCGGGCGGCCGAGCGCGCCGCCGCCTCCTCCTCCACCTCCTCCTGCTGTTGCTCCGCCGGAGCCTGTGGGCCCGCTGCCCAAATAGCCGCCCTGCCCGGTCCTGCCCCGCCCGGAGAGCGCCCGGCCATGGAGCTCGCCAAGCCGGCCTTCCCCGCGCTGCCGCAGGCCAAAGAGGACTCTGAGGTGAGCGGCGGGGAGGGGGGGAGCTGCCAGCGGCTGCCGCTCAGCCTTGCCTTGGGAGAGTCGCTGCCGCGCCAGCCTCGTGCGCGCCCGGCCCCGTGTGGCACGGCTGCTCCCGACTGCCCCGCGGGGCCCTGTCTCCCGCCGGTGGGTCCCCGCCGGGTCGTGCTTGCCGTTCTCTTCCCCGTCCTCCCTTTCCCTTGGCCGCAGGGACCCCCCTGAGCTCTGAGCGCAGCCCCCGCGGGGCTCCACGGAGGCGCAGGTCCGTCTTGTCCCTTCTGTCCCGGTGTCACACCGATCCGCCCGCCGCTGTGCCACCCCCCGGGATCACCCACCACATCCCCTGGTCCTGCCTGCCCTTTGCTCCCTCCGAGACGCTCTTTCCTCCTGCATGTTCCCTTTGGGGTGCATCCGGCCTTTCCCTCCCTGCCGCCTGCCTGCTCTCGGTGCTCTTAGCGAGCCCTGCCTGCTGAAGAGGGGGTGTCAGCCTTCACAGAACCCCCGGGCCATCTCGGCTGACCGCTGCTCCCTTGGCTTTTGCCCTCTGGTAGTGGCCCCTCGTGTGTTCTTCAGTGTGGCACGGCCTGGCTGTTAGCCGCCCTTTTGCTTTCCACGGCATGTTCTCCCTTTGTATGGTCACCAGTCCTGTCCTCCATCTGCTGCTGGCTGCCTGCTTGCCTCTCTGTACGTGCAGAAAGGTAATGAGCTACTAGCAGTGAGGACCTGCATGCCCCCTTCCAAACAGTTGGTGTGCATGAACTCTTAGATACTCCAGAAACAGTTTGGCGCTCCAGTGAGTCTGTTGGGAAGGCATTTCAAGAGCCAAGGCTTCTCTGCAAACTAAGGCAGGTGGCAATATCTGCCAAGACTTAGTTGCACCCTGTGTTGTGTCAGAGGAGTCGGGCCAGTGTGGTGTCTGATTTCTGAACTTGGCTTAGCTTCTCAGTTCTGACCCTGAATACTGGTGGTGTGTTTTCATGTGTCACAGACAGCTCCGAGTGTCCCGCTTTGATAGCCTCAGGTACTTCATGCAAAATGTCACAGTGCTCATGTGGGAAGTTGATAGCATCTAAGCTCTTCAGAGGTCTATAGGTTGTTGTGTGTTTAATAAACAACAGTGTTAATTCCTGTTTTAAGAGAGCTATTGTTAAATGCTGTCATTGTGGTAAGTTACCTGAAATATGGAAAGTTACCGTGTCACTTTCAGTTTTGTTGTTAAGACTTAGTATTTTCTCTAGAGTGTGTTTAGAAGGAGGTGTTTCTAAGTTGTCTTGGCTGTTTTCAGAAAGCTGTGATCCGTTTGTATCTGAACACAAATTATATAGCACTCTGTGAGATTTATGACTTGGGGTTTTCTTAATATCTTTCCTTTGTGGAGAAACCGATCCTATTATTGACAGTTATTCTGAAAATGGTCAACTCAGCCCAGATGGCTTTTGGAACCTGTTATAACTAGAATGGCTGAAAAGGCATGTGCTGTTAAAACAGTTAAAAGCAGAAATCATTGCCAGTCTAACAATTCCTAGGTGGTGAAAACTGAAGTTATAATAGCAGTCAGAGTGGATTTTATTTTTTAGCTTTTTTTGTTGTTTTTTTTTTTCATGCTGTGTCTCTCAGTGGCATTATGTATAAAATGTGAGACCTTTGCAGGCTGCAAAACCAGAGCAGAGAATTTCAAGGACTGTTTTTTAAGCAAAACCCTAAGATATTTTTCTTCCCAACACCTTACATCTGTGTCTGACTTAATCAAAATACACTACAGTTGGAGTACCTGGGGGAAGCAGGAAAGTTAAACCCAGTGGGGAATGTCAGAGTTTTCTTGTGGAGCTAACCTCTGAAGCAAAGTGTAAGAGACTTCAGCCTTTGGCCCAGTTCTTAAGAAGATGCTTTGGTAAAGCAAACTGAGGAAAATAGTCATTCTGCCCACAAAATGCAGTTATTTATGGGAAGCTGCAGATTATCTCTTGTGTGTTGCAGTGAGGTGGTTCTCTAATGAGGAGTATTCTCCAGTAGTATTTCAGGGAGTTGGTTGTGTATGGTTTAATGGTGTCTTGGTAGATTTGAATTCAAGATATTGTGGGGAAGAAGGGGAGGGGAGACAACCTGGGGAGTCCCTGATTTACTTACTGATACAGGCTGCTCAAGAGTAAGGGCAACTTTGTGGTCATTGTAAGGCAATCTTAACTGCCACCGCCCACTCTCTTCTCCCTACTGACACTAATAACCATGTGACAGCTTAAATGATAACAGTAATAATAATTCCAAATCAGTGAGCTGATCTGGTTGTCTGCACAGCTCCATGCTCCCTAGTTGACACAAGAAAAGTCAGTGTGTGGGCAAGGCTATGTGACGGGTGACAGCAACCTACAGCTGGGTTGACTTAGGCAGACTGCAGACGTGTACTCTAAATAAAAAGGTCAGTTTCCTGGCCTGTAGATTGTTTGCAATGTCACTAATCCATACATAGCATTACAAATTGCTGGTGTTTTAAACTACTTGGCTATTTGTACTTTTTGGATGCTGGTGGTATTTCCCTGCTGGAGCGAGTTGTGCCACCTTTGCATTCCTAATCTGATACCATCTCAGCAGCTGCCCGAGCAGAAGCTGGTTCTTCTGAGAATTCTTGGTCAAATGTGCCACTTTGAGGTACACATATACTATGAGGCATGGGGGGAGTTCATTCAGGTGGTGAAACCGTATATTAAAAGCCAAGCACAGACAGGTACTGGCAAGCGTCTGCCACGCTTCGGTGTGTCAGTGCTGGCTGGCCTGTGATGCTTCCTCCAGCCTGCTCTTGTGCACTGAGTTGTCCAGTTCTGCAAGGTGAGCTAATGAGGTCTGGGATAAACCAGCTTCCATCTTTCACTGGTGAGTCTATAGCACTTAAAAGCCAAATGGCTTTTTACAGGTCCTTATGCCATCTGCTTCTAATTTTTGGATGTTAAAAATGTAACCCATCATTCTTGAAAAGCTGAAAAAAAAAATCTGCTATATGCCACGAATGGCTGTAAACTACATGTTTAATGATATTGAGTATGTCAAAGTCTTACAAGTAATAGTGATCTAAGCTTAGATTTATGTCTTTTTGTAAAATTGGCATGCTTTCCAAGGTAAGGCCTCAAAAATTTCTTAAATTTGAGAAGTGCTGTGTATTTTTTCTTTCCCCCAATATAAGCACGTATGGATAAAGACCTGTTAAAGGAGGTCGGGTTAGTAACGGTGCATGCTGCATATTAGCACTGAAGATGGTACTTTGTGAGAGATGGTAAATAAGGACTGTAATAATTCAAAGAATTTAATGGAAATTATTTTCCCATTAGATTGTAAACAAAAAAAAAGTGGAAAATAGTGCTAGGGTATATGTACTGGGAACACAGCAATAATTACCAGTTTATTTCTTTGTTAGAATATGAGCATACTTGTTTGCAAGCAGGCTGAGTAAACTAGTATTTGTGATGTATTTAGAATGGTTTTTAGAACTCTCCATGGTTTTTGTAATGGAATTATCAGCTTATTGACTAAGCAATCATATTTGCCTTTTTATTATGTGTCAAAACCAAGCTCTCTTTAGTGCATGATGGAATTTACATTTCTTGACAGCTGTATTTAGTCTGAATGCTAATGTATTTTTGACTGCTTTTTAAAACCCTGGTAGTGCAGTTCATCTAAAGGTGGAACAAATTTCTTAGCTTTTTTACTCTTACACAGAAATGCAAATAACCTCCTTAAACATAGTGGTTCCCCTCCTCTGCAGACTCTTTAAAATAAGTAGGAAGCCTGTATTAGAATATTTATTTTACCTGCCCACATAATAGAGCAAAAGAAATTTTACAACAATTGTGATGTTATGCTGGGAAATGTAAATCAGGTGACAGATTTTGATCACGACGCTGGGATACTATCAGCCTATTTTGCATAGATCAAAAGAAGTGCAATGTGACAGCTAAAGTCGAGCAGTCTTGTGGGCTGTGATGAACTTATGCCTTGCGTCTGTGGGAAGCCCATTGAAGTGCATAGGCACCCACACAGACATGAAGGGGGCTCACAACTGGAGCAGTTTGTAGAACTGGGGACTTAAAGTATATGTATATTTTTTTAATTAAATGAGGATTATGAAGAGACCTGCACATTCCTTGGCTGCCTCAGTGGAGCCCAGCTCACTAGGCTGTAGTTTAAAAAACAAAGGCATGAAAATAAGATACTTACTCCATTATAAACAATTCTCATAATCTGAGTTCACTTTTTCCTTTACCAGTAAAACTTGTTCATTAGGGCCCACTCTACAGATTCTTTGTAAAAAATGAATTGTCAAGACCCTTTATTGCAATGGGTATCAGTGGGGTGAAATATTACTAGAAGAAAATCAGATGGGTCTTGGCTTCTGTGCAAGTCTATTTAAACAAGAAAAGAAATGCAAAAAGTGTGGCAGTCCTGCCAGTTGTCTGTGTGCTTCAAAGAAGGTGAAGAATTCCACCTTTGTGGCTTTATTGTGCTTTAATAATTATAGAACCACAGAATAGTTTGGGTTGGAAGGGACCTTCAAATGTCATCTAGCCCATGCAATGAGCAGGGAAATCATCTAGATCAGATTGCCCAGAAACATGTGCAGCCTGGCCTTGAATTTCTCCAGGGATGGCACATCCGCCTCCTCTCTGGGGAAATCTGTTCTAGTGTTTTATTACCCCTATTGTAAAAAAAATAATCTATAAAATAAATTCAGTTCACACATAATGATATGAGTTCATGCAAACATTACCGCACTATGCAATGGTGCGTATGTAGTTAGCTAAGTGAGTTCCATCAGAACAGATGATCACTATAATGTCTCAGTTCTAAAGTAACAACAAAGATTGATTCTGTTATTGTTATCAAACACAGTACCACTTAAAAGTGCTGATGAGCCTGTGTGCTAATCGGTATTTCACAAGTTAGTAGAGGTATCTGTTTGGACTGATGTTACAGAATGGGACAAATAAGAAACGTTTGTTTCTTATCTGTATTATGTTTCTGATTTCCATTTAGTTGCCTTAGTCTACCTTTTATCCTTTTCTGTGGCTTGTGTTTCTCTTTGCTAAAATAACCTTTATTTTCCTGTTGTATGCTTCTTCCTTCCTCTCTCTGCTCTGTCATTCCCACCTGCTATTGTTTTTCCTCTCCACCTTCCTGCTTTTGTATTCCTTTGTATTTACAAAATCAAAAATGTCTGTACAATGAGAACTTCCCATTCTGAATACTCTGTACAAATAAACAGAAAGCACTGTTAAACACTGCTTCCCAGCTTATGTTTACCGTTCTTGAGACTGACTGAAGCAGGATCTCTGACCAAGGGGGGACTTGCTGTTACAGCAAAGCCCATCTAATAGCTGGCTTTGCTAAAAAGCAGCTTTACCCATCCTGCCAACTATCCATCCAACCATCCAGCATTGTCACCAGTTTTGTCCTAGTGCTTATCTGACCTGTGGTGACCTGGAGCGGGGAGCTTACTTGGTTGACAACCAGCTTTGCTAAAAAAGCAGTTAGTCTGGGGCCATTATAATTTCCTGAGCATGGTACCATAGGATTAAACAGCTGTGAAGGGGTGGGAATGAAACCTTGCCCTTGTTTGTAGTTCATTTTGAGGCTCTAAAGTAGCACGCTTTGCAGTGAGAGATGTGACAGTTTTCAGTAATATTCAGATATTTTTCTTTAATATGTTTTCAGTACTTCATTTTATGTTTTCTTGTCAGAAGATGGCAAATGAGTGTGCTCTGTTACTTGAAATACTTCAGTATTTCATGATTTTGCTTGACATTTGTTCTGTTTTACAAAAAGCTTTACTTTTGCGCAGGTCTTTAATGATAAAGTCCCTTCTCTCCCTTTTGTTTGACTATCAGCTCTGAGTATATTTTCATTTTCCAACATACTATCCAAAGTACTGTCAGAACCAAGATGTGATTGCTTTTAATTGTGTAAGTTAGCCTTAAAACTGCCTCAGTTACATATAAAGCTTTTGCATCAAGGTAATCATTAAGAGATCAGGACCCATCCACAATCCAAGCCGTAGCCTGCTTAAGGGGGGTGTGATAGCAGTATTGGCAGTTAATATCATCATGCACTCTGACTGTTCTGATTAGAACATTGTTTAGCTGAACTTTAATTTCCTATACAGAGTGGTCAAAGTTAGAGCTGAGAGATCAGTTAGCCAGAGCAGCTGAAGGAATTAAAGCAGGTCAATAGAATGTGTGGCTGTCATTGCCGTAACAGTTGTCTTCAGCTTGATTTCACAACTTGTGGAAGAGTGTTGTATCAAGTTTGGAGAAAAGACTTTGAGTGTTACAGCTTATGTGCATATTCCACTAGACAGGGAAACAAATTTAGGCAAGAGGATTCTGACAGCCCTAGATTTTTGAGGTACACAAGGAAGGATCAGTCACGGGGAAGTGTTACTGTGATGAATTGTGATAGGAAGAGAAATCAGTACAGAGAGGTAAGTGATGCTGTTAATCAGCAGCAAAAGAGCTGTTTTGAGTGTTGGAAAAGGGTCAGAAACCTGGTGTAGTTAGGTTAGTGTGCAGCTTTTCAAGAGGAATTGAAAGCAGGGAGAGTCGCTGCAGATGGTGGCTGCTGCCCAGGGATGCTGAACAGATAAGTGACAGCAGCTAAAATCTAGAAAAGATAGTGGATTCTCCTTCTTTAAACTACTGGTCTGATTTATTTTACTGGTGTTTTTTTTCTGCACCTTTGAAAGCATCTTCCTTCATCTAGGGCAGTCTAGTTTTCAGGCTACTAATTATAAGGCAGCAGGAGTTTAGCCGTAATGATGAAAGTGCAGTACTGTGGGTTGCCTTCCAACTAAAGCTGAGCTTCATCAGAGACCAACTGGGATATACTGACTAGAATATGCCTTTTATATGTGGGAATTAGATGAGTCTTCAGATGTCAACTGTCAGGAGCCAGTTAAGCAATTTCACTACATTGCTTCTGGTGAGGCATGTGCAGATTACACAATGTACCTTGCTATGCTGTGTTTAAAAAGCAGTCATTGGTTTTGTGCAGATGTTGAGCATAGACAAGTCTCAATGTTAGGGATGTGAAACTAATACAAAATTCATTTTATGAATTTTTGAGTCCTAGCCAAGGTCACTCGGGGAAAATCCACATGTACAGGCATTTGCACGTGTCAGTGTAAGACATTAGGGGAGTTTTGCCATTAAACTGTTCTTCTAAAGAAGAACAGGTATAGTTATGGCAAAATACCAACAAAATAACCATAATTGCTGGCAAAGTAATTCTCTGTAGTTTAGATATTGGTTACCAAGAAGCAATTTGTAATATATGCAAGTCTTACACATTCTTATCGTCAGTTTATTTCAGTTAGAGGCTGGCTGTAGATGGGGAAGGGAGGGCTTTGAAACATGCTTCACTCCCTTTTCTCTTGCCAGTCAGTCCATTTTGGGACAGTAGTTGAAGTGCTTTACGTAGTCCCTGGCATTTTATTTGTGTGAATCCAAAACAGCAGATATGTGCTGTGAACACCCTCAGCAGAACAGCTGCGCTGTCTGTTGAACTTGACCATCAGTGAATCACAGTCAAGCTTGGGAAGGTCTGTCAGAGGTGAGTGGCTCCTCTTTTCAGAGTTTTAAAGACTTTGGAGTTGTGGGGGTTAATTTTTGCATTCTTTCTCTTTACTTTTGTGTCTTGTGAGAATTGAAGGTGGTGTTTTGGTGTTTCCCGGGAAGTTGTTGCCTTTTCTGAAGAGCCTACCAAGTACCTAGCAGCAAGGTCTGCTGTTACTTTATCCAGCTCTGGCATCATCAGTTGTTTTCTTAGCAAAAATCTTGTATTTGATCTCTCAAAAACAAACTTTCAGTTGTTATTTGTCTGATGGGTGGTTCAGACAGTGTGGAAAACATGATTGATGAATGAATTCCTTAAAATGAGACCTATGCTTGGGCTCAGCTTACATTCATAGATTTACTTTTACATAATTTTGCACTGGAATAATCTTGTGGTGTTGGTTTTAGACACCTTGAAGGGTTGTCAGGAATCACCAGAGTCACTCTCAGTAGTTTGTGTACTTGTTTCAGATTAAATGTTTTCTGCCTACATCACCTTTCAGATATCTATTTTGTAAACTAAATCCCACTGAAAACTGTATCTTTTAAGCTTCTTGATGAACACTGAAGACTAATGTCTGGAGCCCATACTAACATTTTTTTCTTGTTCAGAACATCTGTGGCATCTGTTGTCTTTTGGGTGTTGATTTTCCTTTGGACTGTATATTGCTAAGTTTTCACCTACCTACTTTGCACATTTTACAGCTGTTGGGACTAGCACAGTTTCCTGCTTCTGATGCATTTGAAAGAAATATTTGTAATGTTAAGTCTCCTTACCCCAAAGTGGTGATGAATTTGTGTTGTTATTATGCTCCAGATTAAGACTTCTAAATTCTACAAATAGCATAATAAACCCACTGAAGTGTTTAATACTCCTGGAGTATAGCTGAAGCTTTTCATAGTTTATTACTGTTGCTTTTATACTTGAGAAAAATTGGTTTTTCTTGCTTTTTGATGAGCAAATGATGCTTTTGTATATGCAGTGAGACACCTGGGTTATGCTACTAAACACTCTCATATTAACCCAAATATCTCTATCTGTGCCCAAAGGATACAGTTCTGTAAATGTCATCCTTTTGTCACAGGTTTTCTAATTTCTACTATCAGGAGATTTTATTATTACAGCTGAAACATGCAGAAGTAATTTAGCTGCATCTCTGTATCTTTAGCAAAGGCGTTGTCAGTGCATTTATTTCTCTGCTTGTACTACCATTTTAGGTTGTAGTCAAAGAATTGTTTTGAGTTGCTTAATGTTTGTTTGCTTTCTCAGAAATACTTTCCCAGACACAATTCAGGTGGTTTCCAGAATATCTTTATTGATACTAATCCCCTCTATAATTCCACCTCTAAGAGCTAGCAAAACCTCCCTGTGTTTGGGGGAAGCACTGGATTTTTGAGTGTCTTAGTAAAAAGAGGGTTAACATGCAATACCAGTACAACTGCAGGTGCTGGGGTGGACAGTGTTGCAGTTTGAGGTTTATCTTAGTGGAATCCTGAGCTTGTTTCAGAGGTGGAATATCCAGAGTTTTAACTTTCTCATAGTTTTGAGGAGAACATAGCAAGAGTGACATACGGCAATGTTTTTTCTTAGCTGCTGGTGTGTGTGGAGTGAACAACAGAGTTATGTAAATATATGTATGCATTTGATTTGATATGCTTTAACTATTTCTTTTTATTCTTTTTTTCCCCCTCCAGCTGGTAACTGTGATCTCAGATACAACTCCTTCGTGTGTGAGGGTCAGAGAATGAGTAAGAGCCTGTTAATAGAGGACGGTGGGAGTTGGAAAAAAGGAAAGACAGGAATAGAGCCTGCCTGGACATTTTTCTGTTCAGCTTTGGCAGTTCTGTAAAGTAGAGCGAAGGATAGAGATGTTGATCCTGGCATTTGCTTTGGGCAGTTCTGATACATTGAGGTGAATGATAGTAAACAGTTGAGGTGTTTCCCAAGTAGTGAACCCTCACAGACTGAGAGAGGGTCTGAGGTTCTATGGAAGGGTGTGATGTGCTATCTGTAAATTAAGAGAAGCATCATGTCCTTGTGGCTGAACACAAGTGTATGCATTTACTGTGGAAGGATCCTTCCCAGTGTAACTGTCTGGGGTGGAGAAAAGTGGAGATTCACTTTAGTGGCTTGCTGTGCTCATGGAGAGCGTGAGTTTCTAGAATTGTTAATCCTAAATACTCAAAATACAGTTAGTTTGAATGTATTGGGTGGGGCAGTGTAGTCTCTAAGGGAGTTACCTGCTTTACATGTTATCTTCTAACTGTTTTGTCAGTGGCGGTAGGAATGTGCCGGGCAAAATGTAGCTGGTACAGAATGTTCTAAAGCCGCCTTCCTTTCTCCTTTTTTTTGTTGACCTTTTTACTCCAGGGGGAAGCTTCTGGGCAGAAAGCTGAGGTGCGGATGTACAACACTGGGTGTTCTGCACCAGCTGGTTCACTGATAATGTAGTGAGCTTGAGGCTTCTTCATATTAGCTTTCAAAACAGTGTTCTTTGCGCATGAGTGTTCCTGGTATCTGTGTGGAGAGTTAGCAGTGAGCGTAAGCACCATGCCTGGTGCGTAGCAGGTAGCTTGTACAGTATGAGAAAATAAATTCCAAGTTATTTCTATGTCATGCCAGTACAGATCTCTGCCTGAATGTGTTTTTCCCCTTGTGTGTATATGTAGTTATGTTTTATTTTATTTTTAAGGATTGGACCTATCCCATGAGGAGAGAGATGCAGGTATGACACGCTTTCATTTACCATTTCAGTAACAAAACATGTTGTGTTCAGTGAGTAGAAGAAAGTGCCCTACAAGGGAGCAGGTACCAGAATTAGTCTTGAGGGGTAAAGTGTCAAGCAGCACCATGCAAGAGATGAGGATTGCTAGCTCAGAGTGCAGCTGGGCTTGGATATCTGCTGTACAAAGACTTAAAAAAAAGTAGTAATTTTGTCCTTCAGAATCCCCCAAATACTACATTTTTAACTTCGTGAATGTTCTTAGGAGATGACTGCTAAAAATATATTGGCTTTGCTTTTTAACTTAAATTTGGTTGGAAGTAAGTGTTCTCAAGTAGGACGAGCAATTAAAATTTTCCTACCATGGTGTCAGCCAAATCTTTGCACAAACAGACCTACATGTCTCTATTGGTGGGGCGATAAAGGTTTAAAAATGTGTATTTTCCTACTACTAGGACAAAGCTAGCAGACTCACCATGTGTGTATGATTTATCATGTGTGTATCTTTTACCATGAGAGCAATTTGAAATTAATTGCAAGACACGATTATATACAAACTTAAAGTCCCCTTCATTTGATCTGGGGCTGGGTAAGATGCAGTAATCAAACTGGAACTTTGTCCAAATAAAGGACTTGATTCCTGTTCCAAAACAAGATCTACTGCAGAAAGATAATGTTTCTTTTATTTTACCAAACTGATTTTTTCCACCTTATCCTGTTATAAATGACACTTGATAACGCATCCCACTAATGTGTAAATCTCTTTTCCATGGCCATAGTCTGAATTGATGTATTATTTCAAATAATATTGACTTGGTATTAAATGTCTGTGTTCTTCTGCCTCCTAGGAAATTTTACCTGGGTTATTTTTAGGCCCATATTCTTCAGCTATGAAAAGCAAGGTATGATTTTCAGAATAGTGTCTCGTAAGGAAACTTTGCTGTGGTGATTTGATTTGTTACTGTGGCAATGTGTTTGTGTGTTCATCTGTATGGGTGTAAATTTGGCTGCAATCCTGAACTGGAACATGAAGGATGCCAGTGCAGAAGTAATACATGGTACATTTATGGAATGGCCCTTTTAGCCTGTGGGATTGTCTGACTGGGGCTGGTGTCAATGCCTCCCCTTTTCAGGGTGAATCTGAAATGCCCTCTCAGGCACATGCTGGGCAGTTGACACTTAGAAGACTCTTTTCCTTCACAGTGTTGTGAGCTAAAGGGTTACTTCAGGAAGAAATAATTCCTAAAAAATAGCCCTGATGAAATTCTTTTCATGTGGCCCGAAGTTTGGGATGTGTTCATATGCACACACATGTGCTCTCTCAGTTCAGCTAGTCAGCTCTAACTGCTCCTTACAAACCAGAAGTGCCAATTTGAAGTGACTTGCACACTAATTGCAGTGAGTGTTCATGAGTGACCTTTTTGTGCTATAATTGAGTCTTATAATCAAGCTTGACTATAACTTTTCTTAGGAAAAGGTGAATAATTTGAGACATGCATGTTCCCGATCAGGCAATCTATTTCCTTTGCAAAAGCATTGCAACATAAATCACGTATGTGTGAGCAGGAACTTGCACATACACAATAAATAAGGTGAATTGCATCTACAACAAAGTCAAGCACTGCTAAGACAAAGCTTGTATCTGCGAACTTACCTCATAGTTTAAATGATCTTGCTTTCAGTGGTCTGATTCCAACAAGAATCCAGTGTTGGATGTAAATTTCTACATCATGTAGGGACTTGCCATTTCATGCAAAGTGAAAGGTGGGCCAAGACAAACAAGTTCATTGAATGCCTTCTTTACTGCCTGTTCTTTTTGTCATTGTCACGAATGCCTTTTCTTGCAGCTCCTAATAGTCGTGTCTTGTCTTTTTTTAAATACAACATTTTTCACAGTATGCTTTGAATACTAGAAAACCAGCTCTGGCTTTCCTTGAACCCTGTTGTGTATTTAGGCATAGCTTTTCTTCTATTGCTCTGCAATAGATGGATTCCATAATTTTAAAAATAAGTGTGCGGTTTTGTTTTTCCACAGCTACCTATACTTCAGAAACATGGAATAACCCATGTAATATGCATACGGCAAAACATCGAAGCAAACTTTATTAAACCAAACTTCCAACAGTTATTTAGGTGAGAAATGATCAAGATTTTCTGTGTTAGTGTTCTTTCCAAATATTTTCACATTGTCAAAACCTTTTGAAAAATGTGCTAAGGCGTAGACATACTCTTAAATCCAAACCATATTCATCCTAATAAACTCCAGACATAGGCAAGTCTGCAAATGAGAAGTATCCATTACCTTGCAGTAACTGAGAGACGTGAGACCCTGCTTGGAGTACCGTGTGCAGTTCTGGTGTCTCCAACATAAAAGGGATGTAGAGCTGTTGGAGTAAGTCCAGAGGAGGCCACAAGGATGATAAGGGGGCTGGAGCACTTCCTGTATGAAGACGGGCTGAGGGGAAGTTTAGCTTAGATATAAGGAAGAAGCTCTTTACTGTGAGGGTGGTGAGGCACTGGAATGGATTGCTCAAAGAAGTTGTGAATGCTCCATCCCTGGCAGTGTTCAAGGCCAGGTTGGACAGAGCCTTGGGTGACATGGTCTAGTGTGAGGCATCCCTGCCCATGGCAGAGGGGTTTGGAGCTAGATGATCTTAAGGTCCTTTCCAACCCAAACCTTTCTATGATTCTTTAACTGTCTAGAGGTTTAAAGCTGTTAGTTGTGAGTACAGTTTCTCCTGCTAATAAAACATTTGAGGTAACTTAATCAGAATGGTACCTCTGAAAAAGTTGCATAAAGCCCCAGAAAAGAACCCTGACCCATATTTACAAACTGATGGGGAGCATGTGAGTGTGTAGTACTCTGCTTTTAGACTTGTCTGTAGCATAGCACTTGTGAATTTCTTCTCTGAGATGTGATTTTTGTCAGGGGATATCAGAGCAGGTTCCTCACATCCTTTTTCATAAGGACAGCTCCAGAGGTTGCTTCACTGTAGAAATTCTTGATCTCGGACAAGAAAGTACAGCCAGGAGAGTAGTGCTAGCTTCCTTCTGCAGGTTTGAGTGAAATGAGGTTGAATCAGCTGTACAGGGACTTGTAGCAACAACTCAGTAGTACTGTGTACTCATAGCAACTGTTTTCATTGTAGGTATTTAGTCTTGGATATTGCAGATAATCCAGTTGAGAATATAATACGATTTTTCCCCATGGTAAGTATTTGTGTGTTCATGTGAATGGATTGGGAATGGAGTTGCCCAGTGAGTTTTCTGAACTAAAAAATACTGGTTTCAAATGTGAGATACCCAGTCAGAGGTTCCTGGAGGGGCTGAGAACTCTTATGTGACCTTATTGCCACATTAGTAAGTGTAATTAACATATTTTTACAAGTATAGACACTGAGGCAGAATTCAAAGGGCTGTATCTTATGGTCTTGGGGAGGGGGAAAAGGGAGGAGTAAAAAAGACTGGTCTCAAAACAAAGAAGGTCAAGAGAGGATGCTGGAGAAAGTGGCCTGTAGGAAACTTGCTTTTTGAGCTCAAGAGTATTTATATCTCTTGTATCAAATTCAACAGGATATCAAGCAAAGTTCAACAGAAAATAGGAACTAGATAGTGTAATTAAGTTTTACAGCATCTTGAGGCATGTTTAGTGGAGTTAAAAGGTAGCTTTACATTAAACAGTATACATCACATACTAACATTTGGAAATAGAATAAACGCCTTACATTTCACCTATAGTTTTATATCTTTAGGTTAGGTTTTTTTGGTCCTTCCCCCACCCAAACCAACCAACCAAAGCTCTTCTCTGCCATATGCAGGTAGGGCAGTGGTCATGTTTTTGCAGAACAAGGCACCAGATCAGTTGATGGCTTATGGCTTTTTTTAAAGTGTAATGCCATTTAATCAAACATCTTTGCAAATCTTGCAGCTCTGTATTGGTATATTTTTAAGTCTAGTCTGAGCTTTCCCTACAATAAGTTATTTAGCTTTTGCTTTTTGTCTAATCAGCTGTTTCAAGCTGGCAGTATTCCACAGACCTCATTACATCATGTCTCACAGATCAATTAGACCTACTTCTGTAACTGAAAATACCATTGTGGAACTTTGCTACTGACACCTGTGTGTTCCTAGGGGTCCAGGCTGTATTGCTGCTGATGTGTGGGGGATGTTTGTTTGTGGTTTTGTTGTTTGGGTTGTTTTTTTTTTTTCCCCAACTGCTCAGCAAACATGTTTGGAAGTTACTTTTTATGATAGTGACATAATATGTGCCATAGTGATTGTAAAAAGCACAGTAATGGAACTTTATGCATTTTGTTTCTGGCTTCACATTAATTTTTCACTGACAATTTTATGGATAGTTAAATGTACAAAAGAAATAATGTCCAGTTGAAGTGGTGTCTAAGTCTATATAAATAGATCTGTATAAGAGTGTGTTATTGTCATTTTATATAAAGACAGATAAAATTCTGCCAAATTTAAGTGCAAGTAGCAGTAACATCTAAAACAATGTGAAACTCTGAGTCTGTTTCTTTTTTGTAGACTAAAGAATTTATTGATGGAAGTTTACAAAGTGGAGGTAAAATCATTAATTTTTTTCCTTTGTTTACTAATATGTTATTAAAGCTTTAAAACTTAGTGATCTGTATTAGAGGCTCTTAAATATTAGGTTTTCTTATATTTGTGGGTTTATTGTGCTTGAACTATCAAAGTTCATAGCAAACTGATCTTTCCTTTGCCTCCTACTGGAAAACAAACTTTGGCTATCTGGGGTTTGGGTTGGTTCCCCCCTTTTAAACACAACTGTGTTCTGTGCATGAAGTTTTTTGTCCTCTCACTAATGCAGGGCTAAAAATCTGCATTGTGGTCCTGGAATGCAGGTTCTGCTACTCAGAATCCTCTGAGGCAGGGATCTGTGCTTCTCTATCCCAAGGCAGTAATGGGCAAAGTGTAGTTAGTAATCCCGAGTGAAATAAGACGCAACTTTTATTTTTGGGACGTACCTTCCTTCTGTGTAGTTCTCCATAATGAGGACAAAACCCTACATTTCAAAGAATTTTCTACAGTCTATACAAGTTGTTTGTTTGTTTTTCCTTCTTAGGAAAAGTTCTTGTCCATGGAAATGCAGGGATTTCTAGAAGGTAGGAAACCATCCAGCCTGCTTACTCTCTTTTTTTTTTTTTTTTAAACAATGGAAACATCTTTTACTAATGTTTTTCTTTGTTTCTTTTCAGTGCTGCCTTAGTTATTGCATACATAATGGAAACATTTGGGGTGAAGTACAGGTAAGAGCAGAGCATGGTCACATAGTTAACCATTTGCCTGAAAAGGCTGGAGTGAGAGAGCACTTAGTACTGATAAGAGGCCTAACATATCTGTAGGCATTAATGTTTTAATTCAAGTGGTGTAAGCAAATAGTAACTTCGGAGGGAACTTAAACAGTTGTGTATTGATGCATAACCCAGTTAGCTACTGAGATTGAATGAAGACTGTACATGGGGCAGATCATTCCATTTCACTTCATTGTAGATCTGTTTACATCCTTTCTTCAAGAAGCAGGTACCTGCTGTTAATGGAAACAGGATACCAGCCTAAGCAGGCAGATGCCTCGCTGTAAAACTATAGGAAGGGCCCCAAGAGGCTGTTCTAAGTAGTGTGTTGAGAACAGGCCAGCAAGCCGACAACTGTAGGTAGGCCTGGGCAAATAGTATTTTACAACTAGTATTATTTTACACTTCCGCCCAAACAACTTCAGTTGTATAAACTGGTTCTGAGGAACAGAGGCTGTATATTTCCTAAGAACTGGTAATTGGAAGGAAGACTCCTGAAACCACACAGACTTCTGTCACTGTCTGTTTTGCACTCAAGTATTTTCTCTCTCCTTCTCTTTTTAAGGGATGCATTTACTTACGTTCAAGAAAGAAGATTCTGTATTAATCCGAATGCTGGATTTGTCCATCAACTTCAGGTGCCTTTTAGGGTTTTGGGTTTTTTTGTCTGGTCATAACTCAGAAGCCATTTGATGAATCATCTTCATACAAAACAGATGTTTCTACTTAGGTTTAACATTTACTGTAAAAGTATGCTTCAAGTAAATGTCAGAAGCTAAAGTAGAGCTTGGGAGGAAGATGAGTGGGTACCCCACTTCATTACACTTAAGCTTTAGACAAAGCAAATCCAGGAAGGGAGGAGAAATAAAAATCCTGGTTTGTGCAGTGATTAAGAGGCTCTGAAACAGCTTAATTGATGGCTAAGGAGAGTGCTGGGTCACATGTGAAAATGCTGTGGTATGCATTGGTGTCTGGACACTCGCATTCCTAGGTGATGAAATTCACAAATCTGAAACAGCAAATAGTGGTATCATAAAGTTGCTTTATTATAGTCAAGGAGTCTGTTGGGTGAACGGTGAGCAAGCATCAGGACAGTATGCTGAAACAGGGTTGCAGTGTCTCTGCTATTACTTCAAGATGATGAGTATCTCCTGAGGGGTTTTTTGACTGGGGGTTTGTTTTTTTTAAAGTAACTCCTGGAAAGAGTTATTGTGTAGTACTGAAAGTGTGACAGGTCACTAGACACAACTTGAAGGCCGTGGTTTGTCCTTGTAACAGATCTGTGAAGCTACTGTATTCTAAGTTTGGTTTGTTTCTACTGTCCAAATTGGGAGCAACAATTTCTCTGAACATTCTCACAGAAGTTTTGGCTTTATTTTGTAGTGAAAGTTTACTTTGTTCTCTTTTGCTCTTTTTTCCTGATGTTTTTGTCTTTCACATCAAAGCTGCAAAGAACTCTCCTGTAAAATCTCTGCCTTACTCTATAGGCTACTCTCTAGACCATCTTAGTGAACTCTCTGAATTAGTCCTTCTTGTCCTTACAAAGCGTTATACTAAATTAATAGCGATGTGTATTATTAAACTTTTTCAGGAATATGAAGCCATCTATCTAGCAAAATTAACCATCCAGATGATGTCACCACTGCAGTTGGAGAGATCCCTCGCAGTTCCAGCTGGTACTACAGGTCAGAAGCTGCATGTTGTGTGTGATGCCGCCTGTCTTACGTGGTGTCATGAAGTGACTCTTGTACTCCCTAAGTGAACCTCCAGCAGCAGCAAATCTCCAACTTTTGGGAAGGGGATGGCTGCAGTTGGTGTGTAAATGATGTTCAAACTTCAGTGTGCAGTATGCGTATTCTGTTTTCTTATGTTTGAACTTCCTTCCCTGTGGCATTTTCTGCACTTCCGCACCATGCTGGAGAAGGGCCCTGTCCCTCAGAAACCCTGAGTGTGCTGGAGGAATCAAGAGTGACAGGTTGAAAGCAGCCAGTGTTCATGATGTGATTGCTGCTCTTGAAATAAAGGCAGTTGCTCTGAAAAGTGTTTTGTTGTGTCTTTGAACAGTTAATGGGGGATGAGGGCATGTAAAAGCTGTTTTCTCAGTCATATAAAGGTGTGCCAGTAGTAACCCCTGCTGAGAGTCAGTGGAAATGGAGTCTGGGGGAGATGTAAAGGGAGTGCAAGAAATGACAGATTCTAGGAAATTTCCTTTCCATGTGGAGAAATGTGAGGAAAGCAGAGTGGTGTCAGCATCTGGCTGTCCAAAAGCAGAATGTCTTCAAAGGGCAGAGTCCCTGCCAGAAGACAGTAACAACTGCCCTGTAGTCTTCCTCATAGCTGTGTACTGTAAGAGCTGATCTTTTCAGATGTCTCCTCCTTCCTTTTGCCTTTTGCAGGAAGTTTAAAGCGAATGCACGAAGAGGATGAAGAACTTGGAACCGTGCATGTGGCAGCAGCACAGAATGGATGATATTTGAGGACAAGCACTGTTTTTATGGTGAATTCCTGCCGAGAAAGGTGAAGAAAACTAGGAGAAAAAGAAAACAGAGTTGTAAGCAAAACAATGAACACACACATAGCTTCCTTTCAATTACATGTTGCTTCCAGATGTAAATCTGCCTCTGCAACACACTAAGCATCATTTTTAAGATGTTGGACTTCTTGAATGAATAGATGGCACTGATTGTTTTACTCCTTTTTTACACTTTACAGTTTTATTCTAAACCAAGATTTTTGGACTTGCAAAGAGGTATTATTGCAATAATGCACTTTTCATACTTGAAATTTCTTTATTTGTATGATATAAAGTTATTACTTTAAACAAAATGCAAGCTGGGGGGGATTTGTTTATAAAGTTATTTGTGTAATTTATAACAAGAGACTTTAGTAAAGAAAAAGTTTGCTAAAACTCACCTTGTTCTCAGTATATATTATGGTCATGCTTGTAGAAATGTGCTTTATGAACTTCACTGTGCACTACTACTGGCAATTGAGCAACAGCAGTGATATAACGGGTATGTAATTCTTTACCTTGTTATAAACCTCACTATATCTGAATTATTTTGAGGCTGACACTCCGAGATCAATTTGAAACAAAATACCTCTAAAAACCTCACCTTGTTTTATGTAAGTTCAGCAATACTGATTACTTAATGAAATAGTCATGTGCTGAATTAATAGAGAGCAGCTACCGATTTTACACACATCAAGACTGAATTCTCTCAGCTAGTGCTGAAAAGCTGCTTGTTAAATTAGTTACAGGATTATTTAAATTGAACAAAACAACATGATCCATCTCTCTAGTAGAATAGAACATCTTCAAACTGGTATTGAGGTAGTAGTTCCCTTTGTAAAACAACAATTGCATCATTGGAGGTAAAATTTGGGTTGATGCCTGATAATTGAAGCCCAAAGCATTGGCCATAGTAGTATCAAGAGGCAAAGGATTCACCACAGCTCTTCTAAAGCTTTAGAGTGAAGTAAGGCTGCACTATCAGTGCTTTGAAGTTCTCAAATTGGGAATCTCCAAGGCCATGAAACTCTTCTCCCTTCCTAGCAGCATTGTGATAACCTCTGGTTTGCAAGGACTGTCCCTGTTCTGCATCTCTGCTTGGTTTGCCAATCAGTCTGTTGCAGAAAAGATGTGAATGAAATGATGGCTCCTTAAGAGCACTGTGATGACTGAGCAAATGATGGAGCTGTTAGAAGAACTTGTGTATTTGGGAAATCTGAACTTGTTATTAGACTGTATTTTAACAGGGCTCAGGAGAGCTGAATCAATATAAAAAGCACCCAGGGATCCGAGCATCCAGCTCACTCGCTGCATGCTGATACAGCTGTTTGTCTCAGAACAAGCAACCTGTGGGACAGGGACTGTGAGGGCAGATATCCTTGAATTCCAAGGCATGAGCAGCCATTTTGTACTGTGAGGATCATTTTCATACTGCTGTCTTCTGTAGGGTTATCCAGCAGCTTGTTTACTTTGTAGGAGTTGTGCCTCACTTTGTGTATTCAGGGCAAGTTGACCACACCTGGGACTTGCTGGTCTTTGCTCAGTCACAGGTCCTCTGCCTTGTCTTGCAGCTGAGGGACAGTCCCTCCAGAGCAAGTCTGAGCTCCTGGCCTGTGTTAAGGCTGTGACGTGTACTTAGCAAACTCTGGTTTGAAAGCTCCAGCCTGGTTTAACTCATGCTGCCAGAACACACACTGGTGACACCCAAAGAGGAATCCTCCTGGTTTAAGGCTGGGCATTGAGCTGAGCCAGGATACCTGGGTGAGGCTTTATAGCCCAATAACCTCATCTCCTTTGGGATGTGAAGGCCCTGGAGTGCTGCACCTTGGGAGGGCTCACAGCAGAGCTGAACCTGAACCAGTCTTCAGCAGTGCTTTCCCTTTACTGCTGCTGTCCTCTGCCACTGATGCTTGTGATGGAGCAATGCAAATCTTCCAGAAAGAAATCTTGGAGAAATGTATGATGCTTTAGTTGGGAAATGTTCTGCTTTAAAAAGAAAGTATGACTCTTACTTCCTTCAGAACTATAGCACGTCAGTGTTAAACTGACGGATTTGCAGTTGTGTGGTTTCTTACATGCTGTTAACTGACTCTCTAAAAGAATGCTTCAGAGCTGTTGGGAAATAGGTTCTTGCATGTTTCACTGCTTACACTGTGTGGCCACTGTGCTGATGCAGTGGGGTCTGGGGCTGTTTCTCTTTGCACAGCTCACCAAATGATGCCAGCTATGAGGATGGGAACCAGCTCTTTGCATAAAATGGCTGTTTTAGCTCCCTTGGGAAGGGTAGTGATGAAGCACAGATGGAAGAGTGCTGGTGATTCATCTGTCTCTCCCCTGCCAGAGAGGCTTGTTCATGTGTAGTCTGGTTCTGTTACCTCACTGGGGTCCTTGTGCTTCCCTGGGGAGACCGTTTCACAAACCAACAAGCTTCATGACTAAGGATTTTCCACCAATCCATCTTTCTTTTTTCAAGCCATTACTCCCTGCTGCTGCCTTCTGCAGCCATTGTACCTGCTCTGTGCACATAACAGCCTCTCAGATCCTAAGGGATTCTGATTAGTTTTCCTTTTACCTATTATTCTTTTTCTTAATATGAGACCCCTCTGGCTGTGGGTCTCACGTAGTTCTCTGCTAGTAGGTATTCCCATCACACCAAAGGTGGTAGCTGGCAGTAGGGTGTCTCACTGTGGCCTTAGACTGTCAGTAGAGGTTGAAATTATTATCCTCAGATTCACACACAAAGCTGCAGCACCTGCAGCTCTGGGGATCCACAGTTCTATGGTAAGGGGCTGAAGTTCCCTTTTCCAGCTTTGGGGAAGTAGAGTCAAGGAGCTGGAGCTCTTCCTCAGGGCAGGAGAGCTGTTACCTCCTCTTTGGGGGTTTGTTTGGGTGAAGTTACATCCCTGGAGGAGCTGGTAGTAATGTTATGGCTAATTTGTGACAAGAGCCTTTAACAAAGTTCCTTTATTCCTGGGAAGGTCTTGCTCTTTCCTCTTGAGCCAGTGGTACTGTAGGTAAATCAACAGGGCTCCTGCAGTTTAGGAGACACATAATGTATTTTAATACTACCTATTGCTGTTTAAAGCTGTTATTTGTGGCATTTTCCTGCTTCCTGTGAACCATGCTCACCTAAAGTACATACCAATGCGCTGGGTGGTCTGGACTTCCACTCTGGGTACTATCAGCTCTACAGCATCTGCCTGCAGCTTGTGCAGTTCCTGTTTTACCAGGGCTGGCAGAGTCTTTAATGCCTAACTAATGTTTCCAAAGCTTTAGTGCAACTCATACCCATACCCCTTTCTCCATGTAAATGACTGTCCAGGAGTCCAGTGGAATTCCTGACAGCTCCTCTCTCAACACCAAGTTGCCATGAGGGCTGTGCCATAGGGATGGGGATGGCACCTCTGCTGTGGAACAAAGAGCTCTTCAGCAGTTGCTGGGATGCTGAAGAGCTGGATCCTGCCCAGCAGCAGCATTGTTATGCAGCCACAAACCCAAGCTTTCAGCCCAATTAATTTGTTTTATGCTGATCTAAGCAGGGAACACAATCACCTGCTTCTTGTACTAATCTTTTCATTAACTCTTAATGAGGGCGTGGAGCTATGTCCATGGTATAGGTTTCACTGAATTCAAATCATCCACTTTAAACTAGTGGAAATTCAGAATTAATTAGAACTGTGAAAGGCAAGAAAATCCACCTCAGTCATTTGGGCCAGCATAAAGCAGTAGTTGATTTAATACAATTAGTGCAGAGTCAGGGCCCAAGCCACTTCCATGTTCTACAGGGAGCATCGCTGCTGTCTCCAGGGGGGAGAGTAACTCAAAGAAAATGGGGAGCTGCTGGTCTGCTGAGGAGAAAGTGGGTTAGAAACTCCTGCCTGGGGTTTGTGCCTGCAGGCAAAGGCTTCACCCCCAGAACAAGCAGAGAATTGTCCTTTGAACACTTACAAAGCTGAAAACATGCATCAGACACTTGCTGAAAATAATGTGGAGTCATCTTTTCAGCACAGGGAAAGGGAAAACAAAGTTTATTTTCAGCTAGTGGTACTGTTGTGGAAGCCAGTAGGTGCACACATCCTCTGGACACCACGCAGCAATATGAAAGCCAGACACATTTGGCAGTCTTCATTTATTCAGCTTAAAGATTAAAACAAAGAAAAAAACAAAATAAAAATCAATAAATAAATCAGACATCACCAAGGAAACACTACAGTGAGTGGAGTACCATCAGGAACATTAAACAGAACCCCACCACAGCTTAAAGTACTTCTCCACACCACAAAGAACGACCATTTTGTCAAGCCTCACTGTTCACAAACACAACCAGCTGCTCTGTACGAACCTTCGTGTTTTCATAATGCCCTATTCATTGATACAGGATTTGTCACTCTCTCCACACAAAACCCCACTGTTCAGACCAGGGCTTTGTACATTATTTGCTTGCCATTGCTGGCAAAAGTGCTAAAACTATTTATCCGATCTCTTAGCAAGAGGGATGCTTCAAAGCAGCACAAGTCCCTCAGGCTGGGGTGGGGGTTTCCCTGCTGGCTTGCTATGCTGTAAGCATAAGCAGTTACCAGCACAACCACAGCCCCCCCCAGCCCTCGGAAACTCAAGTACAAAGCTGAGCACACTCCTGCCCAACACAAATCATATTCCCATTGAGTACTAGGAGCCCCACTGAAGATGGGGTGTTTTCTCTGCCAGACACTCCAGTTTCCCAGTTACCTTTGCCCCATCACAAACCACACGTTGTGGTTGGCTTTGTCAGAAAAGTAATTATCCTGAAAACAAAGTAAGTTATCAGCTAAAGTGCAGGACCCCTGCAGCAAGATGTACCCAGCCATTTTTAAACTCAGCACATCAGGTTTAGCTTAGCCCATAGGGATTCTCCCCTACCCACACAAACAGTAACAAATTCGGTTTCAGAAAATAGTGCCTATAAAACTTGAGATGCACCAATACATCATCAGCACTTCAGTGAGGTTCCGTGGCAAGAACAGCACTAAGGCCTGTTCCGTATCACTCATTCTGCCCAAGAGAAGCACTGTCCCTACCCAAGCAAGCTACATCATCCTTCTGTGAAGTACAGGCAGCAGAACAGTCCCCTGAGCTGTACTTCGCTATTGAGAAAAGAATCACAAACTTTTAGAAAAATACAATGCAAGAAAAAATTTGACATAAAAATATATACCTTTGGTTAAAAACCACCCCTTTAACAAGAGTCCTTTGTAACTTAGTGAGAACAAAAGCTTCACTTAGACTGAACAGTAGTAAAAATTAGTTCTAAGCGCTTATTTCCTAATCCAGAGGACCCTTCTAAAATGTCAGTAATATCTTTTCCCCCCAGGATTTACACATTTGATGATCATTATTTATAGGGATTGTTACATTTGCAGCAATAAACTCTATAAATTTTCCATGAAGAAAATGTTTGTAGCACAAGCTCCTCCACCAAGAGTCTTTATGGAAAAAAACCAAAACCAACCAAACCCAAACCCTCAAAGTTCTTAGTTAAAGAACCGCTGGAACATGTAGTTTTCTTCAGATACCGAATAGCCAAACTTCTTATAGAAATCCACGTTTTTTGGCAGACACTCAAGCGTGATTTTGTAACAGTTCAGTCTCTTACTTAGCAATGTGAGGGTGGATGTTAATCTGAAAAAGACAGAAAACCAACAGTTAAAGGAAGCTGGCCCGGAATGCTGGATTGATTAAAGTAATCAGACCTACAATACTCAAGTTTTGCAACAGTCTGCATTTGCCTTCACTGCACAGACAGTCACTATCCCAAGAAACAAACAGAACTAAGTACCAGCATCTTGCAGACAACTTTATGCCTCTGTTTTAAGAACCTCGGCTGGTGATACCTTCTGGCTAAATTCTTGTCACATGCCTGCCTGAGGAGGATCTGCCCTGCAGCTTCAGCTGCAGAGCCAAGCTCCAGCTCACCCTCCAAGGTCTGATGATCCAGCTTAGCTGCTGGTGCCCATCGGGGACAGAAAGCGGCAGGGTGACGGCTTGCTGCCTGCTGCTGGTGAATGGCAACAGTGGGAAAATACTTACAGTTTACCAAGCTGCTTTCCTCTGCACTCCCCGCTTACTACAACATCTTCTATCCTTCCTCTCTGTGAAAACACAGGCAAGCATTAGTTGAACAGAGCACTGTTGTGTTAGTTTCCTTTCTGCTTATGCTTCACACTTGCATTTCCTGCTGTTTAGACACCACTCCTCCAGCGATCAACACACTTACAGTGCCCCTTCCAGCACCCAACAGGAACAGCAGCCCCACCACAGCCCTTCCCTACCAAGAGATTTGTATTTCTAGCTCCTTGTTTTCACACATCTAGCTGGGACTCCCTCTGCAGCAGCAAGATCCTCAGCCATCTGCTCCATCAGAATCATGTCTGACTAGTTCAAAAGCTCACTGCGAGGGAGAACGGGACAGCCATCCAACTGCTCTCTCCTTAAGAAAAGCCAAACCTTTCCCTTACTATTTATCTGAGTAGCCAAGGATGGGAGATAGTTTAAAAATGCAGAAGATACTTCATCACACAGCTGCCATAAAAACAACACACACAGAGTCAGGGACAGGATCTTTTCCCTCTCTTTAAAGCTGCAGCAAGAGAAGATACCTTTGCACAGGAGTGAGTGAATTTATGTTCTATAACCAGTGTTGCTGTAGCAACAATCTGTCCAAGATTTGTGTCTTCTACGACAGTAACGTAGTAATCTCCAGATCTCTTCATGTGCTCAAAGGTTTCTGTGGGAGCAGACAGCACAACAGTCACTATTAATCTCGGATTAAACTGCTGTGAAGTCTGACACTTGCAACAGGTTCTGAACACTCATCACTGCAGGGTTCAGGATCATAAGGATGATGCACTCAACACCCCAGAACCCAAAAGCCAGAGTCAGATTAGCGCAGAGACAGAACCAGGAAAATTAAATAACTTTTCCTTAGCTGCCAAGAGATCCCTCCTTCCCCAGCATCTCTGCTGTCTCTTAGGGGCACTATGACAAAGGTGGCGGCACCTCCTCTAGGTTAACATTTTGGCTGAACCAGTGAAGTGAGCTCAGGATGCTGTTGAGCTACAATCAGAGGCAAAGCCTCTGTCTCACTACTAGTGCTTCAGTAATTCAGCCAAGAAAGCCATCCCCCAGCAGCCCCTCCTAAAGCTCAGCCTCAAAAGCAGTTACACAATTTAGGTGTGGCCCAGTGAAGAAGCGATCCTTCAGGATAGCTGCAAGTGGATCCCACACCAAGTGCCTTGGGGGAGCTGAGTTAATATATCCTTCTGGCATCAAGCAGTTGGAAGCCTCTCACCCAAGTAGATTTGCTGTCAGCATCACCATCCTTTGGCTCCCAGCAACCTCTATGGAAATGCCAAGAAATAATGATATACTCACTGATAAACTGCTCTGGGCTTGCAACTCCAGTTTCAGTCAGCTGACCCAGAACCTTAAAAAAGCCTGTTATAAAAGAAAGGCAAGGAACAACCCTCAGTGAGAAACAGAGACACACAATTAGCTCCAAACAGCACTGAACAACCTGACATGGCTGTTTGGAGAGTTAACATCCCCATGGTACCATCCAACTCAGTTGTACGTAAAAGCCTGTGCTCCACATATTACAGAACTAGACTGAAATCTTAAACTTCTGCCTTGTGCAACGCTGAAAGATCAGCAGCAAACTGCAGCCTGAGTGCAGAAGATGCACACGTTCAAGCAAGATATATATATAAGCCTGAAATTCTGTGATATTAAGCTGTTTCTTCAGAACAACCTTTTTGTCCAAGTTACAGAACTGAAGAAATCTTCTTGCACCAAGAATAATGCTGGTTTCCATTACTTTTCTATTAAAGGGAACAGTACAACCAACCATACACTCTCTCCAAAGCTGTGGTGAACAGGAAGTTGTGGATTATTTGGAAAATTTGACTTGAATTTTGATGGTTTTGAGGTTAAAACAAGTAAACCAATTTTGAGGGTCACCCAACACAGCACCCATCCATGGTGCAAAGTGCTCAAATTCCTTACTGATAAAAATAACCCCAATCAGATAAAATGAGCAATCCTAATCTAGTGCGGGATCACACAGAAATACACAGTGTCTAGTTCAGCACCCAGCTTTCCTTTGTGGTGATCATTAAACAGAATTCTACCTCGATTTAAATCAGCCGTGCAAAGTGGTCTCAAAACCAAGCCATCTCCTGGATCTAAAGGAGAAATAGCAGGAGAAAACGTCGTCGTGTTCTCGCTCCAGTCGAGTTCATGCAGAATGTTTGGGTCAAACATCGGGGTGTCATCAAGCATCATGGTTGCAACAGGCATCATGGCTGCAGCAGGTGGTCTGGAACAGAATGCACATGGGTAAGGGGCAGTTTGGTTAGCTCTTGCTTTGATCTCTGATAAGTCGTTTCCCCAGGTTATATCATGCCACAGGATGTTCCTCAGGAATGCAAGAAAGGTGAACAAACTGCTGTTCATTTTATTTGCAACTGAAGCTCAGCTTCCACTGGACTGGGTTAATGGGTTAAACAGCACACACACTGATGCCACATGTATTATCTTGACACGTGGCACTTTTGTGTGCCTCCGGGAAGTTTTTTCTCTTGGAAAAATAAGCCCCAACAAATAGATAAGACATTTCCTGGGATATTTAACCTCTGTGGCCCTCTGAAAAGGAAAGCATCTCATCCTCTCAATAACCCTAACATACTGGCTACCGATATAGAGGGGATCCTTGGCATTAATGTTCCATTTAAAACTGGCGGTAGCAATAGTACACTTTTTTGAACCAGTCCCATCACACAAATGTTTAGTGTCTCAGCCAAGAGGCACTACAACACATGTATGAAAACACAGATAATACAACAGCCTGCACATGCTCATGGCCCATACTGCACTCCTTGTGTAAGTCAGTTTGCTCTGTCCAATGCCACCTCAGCTGTAAAGTGCAGCACCTCAGTGTCCACTAACGGGTAAAACACACGGTGCCAAGGTGACAGACACCTGGTAATAACAAAAGAGAGACTGGGGATTGTGCATTATCCAGAATTAAGGGTAAAAGGAAGAAAAGGGGTATGTTTTCCTAACTGCCAGGTATAGGAAAATAATTCTTACTTTGACACCTGCAGCATCTGCTATGAGCAGAGCGTATCATGAGAACCTCTCCCGAGACCAAGTTCTTTATGCATCTTCATATTAACTTAGTTGCACCATGAAGTTGTGGTACTGGCACACCATTGGACAGGCCAAATAAACACCAGAAAGAAAAAAATGTATTTGGGATGAACACCTTTCAAAATAAGATATCTTTCAGCCCTGTTAAGCTGCCAAAGGAAGTACACCAGAGGTCAGCTATGAAGCTTATCAGCCTAACTGCAACATGCAAGCCTCAAAGTGGAAGGTGGCTCTAGAAACTAAACTGAAAAAGCTTTTTTTAAAACAACAAAAAAACCCCACAAAAATTCTATGCCACCTGCTGATACATGACAGCCTTTAAATCCCCCTTCTCACAGCAATACAAATCCAAATGAATACAAATTCCACATGAATTTTCAAAAACAAAACAGTGGGGGAAATGAAGTGCAAAGAGAAACATTTCCCTATATGGGAGAGCAAGAAGCAAGAATCCAGGTCTTTGAGTCCCAGTCCTGAGCTTCGGTGATCAGATCACACCAATGTGTGCAGAAGACTGGAAGCCGATCACTAGTGTATTCATTATGTCACTGCTTAGCAAAAGTGAAGTCCACCTCGTTCCAACAACACATTCGGTATCTCTGTTCCTAGATCTCAATTATTCTAACCTTGCTGTTACCCTGTCCCGTTACAAAACCTTCCTAGAATTCATTACAATGGTCTGTACTGTGCAGACTAGAATCTAATTAATTTCAGCTCAAGGTTACAGAACACCAAGCACACACAGCAGTATAAAAGCATATGAAAGAAATAAATTTATGCTCTTCAAGTAGTTAACGACAAACTAAAAGTTATTTTTCAAACTACATCCAGAACAGCTGGCGCAGGATGAAGCTTGAAGCTTCATGCATCTTCTGGAGTCAGGGATATGACTTGCCCAATAGAAATGCATTGACTAATTAAAGAAACGGGTTCAAGGTGCAGCAAGGAAGAAGAGCTTCGGCCTGTTTCGATGGGTTGCCAGTTTCTCCTCCAGGAAACCGCGTGCTGGCCCTGGTGCGTACCTGAAACCTCCTCGGGGCATCCTGGACTTCCCACAACGAGTCGGGAGCGGGACCGGGCCGTGCAAGCGCACACGGAACCTCCGGCCCCTCTCAGCCGTCCTTCCTCCCCCTGCTCCGTCCCGCGAAGCCGGCGCGGAAGGAACCCGGGGCCCCCACAAAAGAAGCTGCCCGCCCGAGGGAGACCAACCCCCGAGCACCCGGTGCGGGGCCGGCCGGAACTCTGCGGCTCCCCAGCTGCGGCCACGGGAGAGACCCCAGCCCTGCCCCGAGGGGCAAGAGATAGCTCCGCACGGGCCCTCGGCGGGGTCCTCACCTGAAGCAGCGCCTTCGGGGAAAGGGCAGGGGGAGAGCTCCACATCACCCCTTGCGCGACTCCTCGGGGGATCCCCACAGCTCCCTTGAGCTGAAGCAGCCCCTTGGAGCGGTCCCCTTCACCTCACGCACTGCCCCTCGGCGGGGGTCTCTTCACCTCACACACTGCTCCTCGGCAGAGGGGGTGTCCGCGCAGGACCACCCCTTACATACAGCCCCTCGGGGCGACGGGGCGCCCAGCCGCCCTTGCCAGCCCCTCCGGGAGGTCCCCGAAGGGCCGCCCCTCACGTAGCCCCCCTCACGGTGATACCGAGGAGCCGGAGCCCCCTCAGGCGGCACACGCTCACACACGCACTCACCCAAACACGAGGCCCCGCCGCCAAACGCCGCCCGCACCGGCTGCGCCGCAGGCGCCGCACGGACGTGGCAGGGGGGCGGAGCCGGGCACGCACGCCAGCGCGCAGCCAATCACCGCCCGCCGGCCCCGCCCCAGCCCCGCGCGCCCGGAACTCGGGGCCAACCCCTCGCCTGCCTCGCGACCTCCGGGAACAGCCCCGCCCCCGCGCGCTGATTGGGCTGTGGGCGGTGTGGCCACGCCCCCTCCGTGCGGGAGTTCCCGCCCACACACGTCGGGGTCAGGCGTGGAGGTGGCGGCGGGATGTTTGCGTTTTTGGGTTCATCGCTGCTCCCGGCCCCGCTCCACCTCAGGGGCACGAAGGTGTTTGCCTGATAGGGGTTTGGTGTCTGAAAGGACACCCCCGCACCCCTGAACAAGGCTCTCCCAGGGGCGAGGCGCTGCACTGGCTATCAGCACAGGGAGTGATTTGGACGGGGTCTGGGAAGCCCTGCTGTTTGCGGCGCTGTGCAGGGTGGCTCTCGTGGGTCATTCCTTTCTCTCATCCGGACCAGTTTTCTCTTTACAGCTCTTTTTCAGCCTACGACTGTGAAGATTGTGGTATTTGTGTTGACAGACTGCAGGACTTTATTGTGGGGGAAAGGGTAAAACTGAGGCCTGGCCACATGGGGTCAGTGAGGGTGATACAAGGCTTCTCAGAAGCAGCAGATCACTGAGTGCTCGCTGTTCCGCATACGTTTCCCTGCGTTGCCACCGGGGTTCGGCCTCCGGAGTGCCTCTGGAAAGCTGTTTGGTGTTTGAGATGGCCAGAGCTCCGGACAGGCTTCTGGGTACCTGTGGAGGGGTGGCTCAGGTGACAGGGTTATACAAAGGTTCCTCTTTCTCCTGAAGAATTGCAGGTGGCAGCAGCTTTTGTAAAGAAAGAATCCCTCCCTTTGATACTTTTCATCTCTGGGAGATTGTTTTTGGAGGCTTCGATGCTCCCCTTGGAGAAGACTTGCTGTCCTGGGATGGAATGAGCTTTGTTCAGCCTCCAAGGCTGGCAGGGGACCTGACTGAGGGGGGTTCTTACTTTTCAATTAAAACAACAACAACAAAAAAACAACCCTAACTTGGAGATCACCTTGAGAAACTGTTTCATAAATAGCTGAGGTCAAGGCTCACATGTAGCATGGCGCTGGCGGCCTGCTGCACAAGATAATGATACAGTGTGCTTCTGAGACATGATTTTCATTTTCCATGTTTCTTCCCCGTTACTTTACCCTCAGAATGAATCACTCTCTGTTACCCTGGAAACAATCGACATCATTACTTAGTTTTCAATGCTGCAGGCCTAGAGTGACCAGATGACACACGCCAGCCTCCCTGGGCTCAGGCACACCCAAAGTCTGGGAGCAGTGCTCACCCCAAGTTTGTCCAGCGGAGTCAGGGTTGGGGGCTGCCTGGGTGAATCACTGCGACTATTAACCTTTCACTGCAAGGGAGAGGCACAAACTGGGTGTGAGCTTTCCCTTCCTGTCCCTTTTCTCGTTTCTTTTGAGGGATGAAGAGAACTGGGAAGGTCCCATCCATGCTGAAAGATGCGCACCATGTCTTGTTTCCGTTCGTGAAAAGAAACTGGGAAGCGCTACTTCAGCTGGTTAAACAGGGAAACTGGGGGTGTGGACACATTTCCACTGTGTGAAAAATGACATACGGTGATTTAGTTTAATTTCCTCCATGGTGTCTTTTCCTTGATGGAAAGATTTTACAGATGTGAAGTAGATTGCATTTACCTAAGTAACTATGGAAGGTCAAGGCTTTTTAAAAACAAAATCATGTCATAACAAGGCCATGACCACATGGGGTCAGCCCAGCTCTCCCCAGTGAGGCTTGGAGCAGAGGTCCTGGACTTGCAAGGGGAATATGGTGGGGTTTGGACAAGCCTTATCCAGGTACATCCTCACAGTTTCCAGCATGTGGCTGTGTAGAGACATCCTGACCCAGAAGGTGCATCTGGCTCATGGTACTTAATAGCTAAACAGTGCTATCTTTGGTGCTCATATCTCAGCTTCTGACCTCCAGAGCTTCTACTGTGCTGCAGCATAATGTTGCAGGGAAAATCCTTTGCTTTGGTTAAAACTCTTGCCCTTCCATTTTTTATTTTTTTTTTTTTTAGCCCTGGAAACTAGTCCTGTCCTATTTACCACCACAGGTACTGACTTCAGCTTGTCTTGAGGACAGCAACCTTTCTGCATGTGGGTTTTGAAGCAGTATAAGTCTAAACTGGATCAGGGATGATCTGGATGGAAAAACTTTCTGAAGGAAAGGGGTGGGAACAGACCCTCTTCAACTGCATTTGCAAGCTGAGAGCAAAGAAATCTGCCCCACTGGAGGGGTTCAAACTGAACAGTGACTCTGTCAGTGCTGCTGGAACCCTCGTCCATTTCATGAGCCCAGAGACATTATAGAGAAGGGCTGCTGTTGCGAGGAGATTCACCTCTCACAAAGATTTGATCTTTACCCCCTCTTAGGGCCCATCCAAAACCCTCTGGCAAAACCTGAGCCAACCACAGAGGCAGGGCAGGACAGGGCCAGCTGGTTTTCAGCCACCCCCTCCCTATGAGCTACGTTTTAATTTTTTTCTCTAATTCTAACCCCATTGGAAGGAGATGGCAGTGCTCTTGCGGGCTTTTTAAAGAGAAGTGGCCACTAGGGAAGGACTGGATTAGGGTAGCCAGTAAGGGGAAACTGGATTCACAAAGGCTCCTGAGGCTTTCCACTCATGAAAGACAGGCTTTGCTTCCTACGGAAAGCTTGGTGAGAGGCACATGGACACTGATGAGCTCTCACATCTCCTTGACACACCCCCGAGTCCCATCCGGTGGCTTTTTAAAGGTCAAGCAATTAGGGCCAGTGGGGATTCACAGCAGCCAACAGATAAATCTCTCCGGTACCTCCAAGGCCAGGATTTAGTTAGTGAAGAGCAAGGGGAAAGTTGAAATAACACATTTCCACTTGTGTCACGGATGTGTTCATCTCCTCTTTGTTGGTTCCACTGCAGTGTATTTTGTTGCAGCAGAAAAAAAAACTAGCAAAGTGATATCCTCTGACTGCTCCAAATTTCCCAGCACTGGAACAAGGCAATCATAAGTCAGGGAAATTGCAAATTCATAACTGCAGGACAGTCAGAAAGATGGGAAGGGAGCCATGCACTTGCTTGATATAAATGTCTGAGTCTGAAACACACCCTGCTTTATGAGGAGAGAAAAAGCGCTCTCCTTTCCTTTGGCTGTGTGACACAAGGCAGTAAGCACGAATAAATCCTTGACACAATAAAATTGTTTACATTCTGTTTTGGAAACAGATGCCTGGGGCTCGGTATACCTAAGGACCAGTCTTTTTGACTCTTTTTAGCCCCTAATAGGGCAGGCTGTATCCAGCCACCAATAAATCCCAAGCATTGGAAATCTCTGCAGAAGAGCTGCATAAACCAGCCCTGGGCACCCAGATTTTGCAGAGGACCCAGGGCCTGCTTAACCCCCATCTGTCTGTCAGAGGAAAGAAGAACGCTGCTGTGTCTCCCCAAATATTGCCTGTGGATGGATAACGAGAAATTGAATATGTATTCAAACTCTAAATAAAGACCTGGCAGTCTTTAGAAATGCTCTGCCACCATTCAGATGGTCACCTGGGACCTGGGAAATGGTATTTATTTGGGGTTTGTGATAGCATTAGTGCAGTTATGAAAAAAGTGCATCTGGACCATACGTACCTCGCCAGAAATAGCTATACCATCTTTAAACAAGAAGCTAAAGATCATTTAACTGCGAGGGAAGGGGAAGTTTTAGGAACCACAGATGTGTCACAGCCCCCTTCCCGAGCTGTTGCTTTGGGAGGGAAGCCGAGGCTGCCCCTGGCAGAGGCAGCCCTAACACACTATCCATGGAGGCTGGAAGACACATGAGTTTGGTGTCTTCAGGTTTTCTTGTCTCTCCTGTCCATGGCCCAGAAACACTTTTTTTAGGTGGAGAAAGTCCCCATCTGAGGGCAACAGAAATATTAATACTCAAATCTTGCAACTTAAAGAGTCCAAGCTGGGGCTTAAAAACCATGCGAAAGGGACTCCAGCAGGAAACTTATCGCTGTCACACTCCTTTGGATGTGGCTAGTTTATAAGAAGTAAAATAGTATCAGGTCACCCAAAAAAACTGGAGTTGGGATCAGATCAAAAACAGATCTGATGTTATGGGGGACACAGCCCAAATAGTACTTTTGATCCTGAAGTGTCCTGAACCTGTGCACAGTGGGTACAAGTGCATTGCTGGTAACCAGAGATTGACAGTCCCTGCAGGTAAAAGGACATTTCTCATCAGCTGCAGAGTGCTCCGAATGACAGCTCTCCCCAGCCTTCCCATACAAAATGAGCACACTGTGGATTCAATAAACTATCTTCTTTGGATGGATTGGTGAGTAAATAACAGCTTTTAGCTTTTCCCCTTCCACCGCATACAAGCCGGTGGTGCTAAGGTTGCATTTGTCTAGCAACTGCCTCTGCAAACATGCTGTCTCACCCAATGTCCCGTCACTGGGCTGGTTAAAGAGGATCTTCCTGTATTTCCCAAAGGTTACGACCTCTCTATGCGCTTGATTAAATTCAGGACTGATGCTTCCTCAAAGGAAATACAGCCCTGATCTCTTGTCCTCCCCTTCCATGGATGCTGGGAGATACATTTGATGGACAAAACTGGCCTCTCTGCTGCCCTGGGGCAGCCAAGGTTTGGGCATGGGCAAGTGTCTGTCCTGAACAGTCAGGTCACCTGAAACCTGAGGACAGAGTGGTCTCCCTGCCAGGATGGGCGGCAGGAAGGGCTTTGGAGAGAAGCTTTAGGCAGGAGGGAGCTCTCACAATTCAATGGTACGTGAGTCCCAGCTCTGTGGCCATCCCAGCTGAAGGCTCAGCAGGGCCGTGGCAGAAAAACCTTGCCACGTCCCTTGGCAGCTGGCTGCTGGTGGAGCTAAACGTGGAGCCTGGGAAGAAGCACACCCCGAATCCGAGCTGCTGAGCAGGCAGAGGATAATATTGCCATGTGAGCCGCTTGGCAGGCTTCATCTCTTGTTTATCCATCACGGTGGAAATGCTTCGTCTTCTGCCCGGGCTGCACTGTGTGTGCAGTGATAAGCGGCAGTTGTTAAACAGAAGCTGAAGCCGATGTTCCCTCCATCTCCAATTTCCAAGGTTACAGAGACAAAAAGTAAAATGGTGGCCGATTCCTATGCCCAGAGCTGGCAAACTGTGGGCTGGAGTCCCACTGGAAGGGCAGTGGGGCTGAAGGGAGCAGGGCCTGAAAGAGGCTGAGCAGGCGTTTGGCTTTTCTTCCTTTCTTCTTTCCCTCCTTCCTTCCTTCCTGGGGATGAGCATAGGGTCTGGATGAGACAGGAGGCACTTTCCATATCTTATTATTGTTAATCTAACTGCAGATAGATCTACTATTGAGAAAAAGAGAAAAGAAAGAAAGCCAGAGCATGTGGTTGCAGAGAACAAGCTCACATTTGGGGGATTTTAGCACTGGGTGTATTGGAGCACTGGGAGGGAGACTGACAAGATATGTTTGCTCTGAGTTCCCCACCAGTTTTGAGCCATATGGTCCATCCACGGAGATGTCCATGCTGTAGGAAGTGCCAGGGAGGAGTGAAACTTCAGGTGAGCGAAGGACTCGGAGAGTCACTCGTGAGATGGCCGTGAATCTCGTGTGACTGGCAATTGGAGTAGGAGGGGACAGCTAGGCTTTTGATCCAAGGCGGTTGCAGGCTCACCCGTGTTGCCCGGCCCTTTTCCCTCTAGGTGGAGTTATTACACATCACATTGCAGCTTTCGCATGTGTGGACCTGCGCCTGCAGCTGGGCGTACGGGGTCCCTGCCCGTCTGCCTGCATCCCAGGTGCTTTGCGGGAACTTAATGACCTGAATTTAATGAAGCACAGCGTATCTTGGAGGGCTTATTGCCTGTGTGTTCCATGTGTGGGATGGAAAAGATGAGCTGTGCTTTGGTTGTGCAAGGGCAGGGGAAGTATGAGGGTTGCTCTAAATGAAGCAAGCGAGATGATAGATAATGCTGGGAGGTACCATGGTCTTCATGGAGCATCTTCCCTTCATGCTGCTTTATGAGCTTCTCCTCATTTCTCTTACCTTGTGGTGTGGTTGGAGGGGAGGAAAGGGAGGCAGGAAATCCTGCTGGGCTATTTTTGAACTCTGGATTAATTAATGGCGTCATTAAGGGGCAGGAATTAACTTGGTTGCAGAGGGCTTAAAGGACAATTTGGGAGGTGTTAGTTCCAGATTTTGCTCATTCCCAGGCACTGGGGACATCTGAGATAGCACAGGGTTTGGTTGTGTGTGCCAGGGGACCAGCTGGGGCCTGGTTCTGTCCTGTGCACCGTGCTGTTCCCAGGGGCTGGTTAATCTGTGGGGCAGTGTAGCTCTTTATCTGTGCCACGTGTAGAGCTGCAGGGCTGGGAGGGTTGGTGTGCTCATCTTTCAGGTTGCTGAAAGTATTCTTTTATTTCCTTTTTTTGCAATTCTGCATTAAAGAAAAATGTTAGAAGAGCTCACCTAGTGCTCATTGCCCTAGCAGTGATGTTCCCTGCTCTCAGCAGCTCTTCCAGGATCCGGCACTGCAGTGCTTTTGAAGATTTAACAGCTACTCCCTCCCACCCCGTCATTTCCCTGATGGTCCAGACATGTTCCCAGCAGCTCCTCCTGTTTATAGGAAAGGGAAAAAACATTCAGGAGATAAAACGGCTGCCCCCAGCCGTCACCCAGACTCTGTAGTGTGTGTGTGTGTGTGGGGGTGCCATTGGGGAGCCCCTCAGCTATAAGGCCTTGTCCTTTGAAGTGCCTGACACATGACTTTCAGCTGTGAGAGGATGTGAATCAGATGTGGTCCCTGCAGACAGCCGCCTGGGACAGGGCACAGCACAGACTGGTGCTGGAGGTGGCCTCGGGGCAGCTCTGTCCCCCTGGCAGGGTGGGTAGGGATGGGGACACCTTGGGGTCTGGGCTGGCCCAGGGCATTTTTACCATGTGTTTGTTTGGGGTGGGACATCATGGTGTGTTTTTATCGGGGGCAGTGAGGCAGAGGGGATGGGATGATCTGATTGCTGGGCCAGGACCAGAGCCCACTTGAGTCTCGGCACAAGCCCAGCTCCCAGTGATACACCTAGAGACTTTCCAAGGATTACTGGGCTGCTTCTTTCCAGGTTTGCCATTCCCAAGAGCCCTCTTGGCCCTCACTGCCTTTGTAAAAGCAAACTACATGAAACTCTTTCCTTGAGGTCACCAATAGTGAGCAGCAGCTCTTTGTTTGCCCTCCTGCCTAAGCCATTAGGGAAACCAGGAACCCAGTTTTTCCCAAGTGTCCTAGGTGAGGTCTGGCCATACCTATTGCTTGGGAGAGATAATACCCACAGTTACTGTGGTGAGGAACAAGGGAGACCTTCACCACATCTAAACACAGTGAGGGAGTCCCTTGAATGCATTGCCTGACGAGCTGCCCCTCCTGCTCCTGGGCTGGATGTGGGGAGCACAGCTGTGGCTTGCTGGTAGCTCCAGCCTTGTCCACCTGGGACAAGGTGCTGGGGTTTGGTGGGATTGCATTTGGGATGTTTGATGTTGTGAGTGCCGAAGCCCTAAGAGGAACACACAAGGAGAGGAGCCCTGTGGAAAGGGATGTCGATGTCAGGGAGCTGGCTGCAGGTTCCCCTCTGCTTTCTGCCTGGAGCGAGCCGGCAACAGAGCCAGCTGGAAGCACAGTGAAGGGAATGAGCTTATTGATGTGCTTATTCTGCAGAGGACCATCATCCTCTCTCCTGCTGGTGTGCCCATGGGGTAGAGCTAACCCAGAGCCTGGCCGTGGTGCTCTGCCCTGGAATTAGGGAATTGCACAGGAGGACCAACAGAACCACTGCTGTCTCAACCCGCATGCTCCAGATGGTGCAGGCCTGGTGTGGAAGGCAGCACAGGGGCAAGTGTTGTCTTTCCTTGGGCAGGCTGGGACCACGGGGCTTCACTTTCTCTAGACACTGCTGCAATTCCCTTGTGGCCCCTTATGCTTGTCCCCGAGCCAAGCCAGTGCCTCCGTCTGGGACATTTTCCTGGGCAAGGGACAAAGGGGAGCAACTCCCAGCCAGGATTGATGGCGTGAGTCAAATTTCTAACCCCAATCCTCTCCCATTTCCTTTACACCCCCTTTCCCAGGCAGGAAATCAAAGCCCAGCTTGCTCATTAGAGGCTGACCAGCTGCTGACCAAAAGCCAAAAACAAAAAACCCCAACCCCCAGAGCAAATGCTTTATTTGCTCAAACTGCTGCTTTCTCAGAGCAGGGGGAGTGGGAGTCCTGCAGCCAGAGGCTTCCCACCAGCCGGGGAGCTGTGGCCTCACCGGGAGCTGACAGCAGAGGGGAGCTCCATTTTCAGGTCTTTGTCTTAGCTATGGATCAAAGGGAAAGCTCTGAATTGTCTCAGTATCTGACAGGTTCTTGCATATTTGAGTCACTGAAACATGGGGTTGGCCTTTGGGCTCTAGGAAATATTCTGATGCTCCTGTGTCTAATTAAAAAAAGACACCCCCCCCCCCCCGCCCAAAGTGCAAGCGCTGCAGCCTCTGACACGGATCAGATGGAATGCTGATCAAACCAATGTGAGCTGGTTCCCTGGCAGCTTTTGGGGGTGATTTTGGCATGTTGAGATTTTAAATTCTTCTTAAACTGGTGTTTCCCGTCCTCTCCTTCCCCAGCGTGTGCTCATCCGTCGGCACGGCTGTTTTCAGTGGGGAAGGTCTGGGTTTCCATCCCAGGGGCATTCAGACCTGAGGCCTTGATAACACCCTGGGAAAAGTCCCCCTTTGCATTCTGCAGTTATGAAAACCAGACGGGAGGGCTTAAGAGAAACCAAAGAAGCAGTTTCTGGGGGGAGACTCAAGCCTGAAATATGTCGAACAGCTGGAGGGATGCAGGGGATTTCAAAAGGAAGGCTGGGATGCCAATCGAAAGGGGAACAGGCATGAGGCTGAACTGCCTGGTCCGCATTGCACCGGTGCTGATGGGAAAAGAGGCACGCAGGGAGGAACTTTTTAAATCTATAACATCCAGCAGATATTTATAGATCTTTTATCTCTTTAGTGCCTTGGTGCCACAAATAAAAGCATACAGTGCTTTTCTGATACTTAAAGCAAACAAACAAACCCCTCACTGGTTTCCAGAAAGGTTTTGAGCCATGTGAGCATGGTCACTGATCAGTCTGAATTCAATTAGACTGATGAAACTGCTCCTGCCATCTGAGTTGGTGCTGTGCTGAGGGCTTTGCCTCTTCACCATCCTTTCCTGCATCAAGATGAGGGTTAATACACTCAGAAGTGAGGGTTTCTTGGCAGCTGGACTGAAACAGGCATCTCACATCCGCATGTGGTTTTGTCTCTGGGTTGGATCCTGGCTGGCAGTGGCGACGCCTGGTCTGGGTTTCCTGCATCCCTGGTCAACGCTGGGTAAATCCCTTGTGGCCCCAAGTGTCCCCAGGGGTGCCCAGAGCCCCTCTCCTGCAGCACACAGGGCAGGTCGGGTGAAAGGTGCTGCTCATCCCAACCCCTCTGATGCTCAACAAAGTGAGGGGCTTGGAGGGGCTGGACAAGGCAGGGGAAGGCACTTGAATTCATCTGTGATGTGAGCACCAGGAATCTGGGAGCCCCTTCCCAACCCAAAGTCTGGAAAATCCCCAGTGTGCTTCCTGCAGGGCTGAGATGCTGAAATGACTCATCCAGCTTGGATGATTAATGAATAATTGATTAATTAGATTACCTTTCTTTAGCCCTTGCCTACTGCAGGAAAGCCCCACTGTCTAGGGTGGACATCCCTTGATGGGAGGCCTGGGGTGGGGCTTTTGGAAATAAACCCCATGCTCCCACATGTCCCGGTTGTAGGCGATAACCTGCCTCCTTTCGTAGTGTTTGGGGGTCATTTTGTATTATTGCCCCCCAAAAACCAGCAGCTTCCCCAAATACCCTTTTTCTATAGATTCACAGCAGCAGGATGTGCCCCTGAACCCAGGCCATCCGGCTCTCGCCTCCTCCCTTGCTGCAGGCGACAGCCTTGTTTTGGAGATACTTCATTTTTGCTTTGTTTTTAAATTCTCCACGGGTCTGTGAATCTCTCGCAGTACAAACCTATGCTGTTCCTGCTCTAAAACCGCTATGTGACCTGCCCATCTGCATGGTATTGAATTACTTGGGGCTTAAAAAGCCGTATGAATCCCAGCCGACACTGCAGCCAGTACCTTGCTCAGAAAGGCATGCAAAGCCCCATGGCACACCAAGTGGAGTGGTTTTTCACCCTGGCAGCCGGTTTGCATCAGAACCTTTCGGTGAAGTAATTTATTCTTTCCTTTCCTCTCCTCAAGGTCCTGGAGAAGGGTCAGCAAGGGAGAAGCATCCATCCCCCAGCCCTGCCCACTGATGTAGGGCTGGAGTAATCCCATATTCAGGCACCTCTGATGCTTGTTTGGGTTAAAATGAGGTTTAAGCAGTGCTGTTGGCTCTGAACATCTATCCCCATAATGTGCTTATCAAGATAGTTTGAGTTAATTGTTTTTCCCCCAGGGCAGCCACCAGATTGTGGATGTCAGACGGTTACTGCTCTTCTTCACCCCAAGGGGCTGTGGACACCCACAGGCTGGTTTCTCTTCTCTTTTGTTTTTAATTTGGTTTGCTTTGTTTACCTAAAAGGGTCACCCATAGCCAGATTTCATTGCATCAGCAGAATAAACCTCTACATCTCCCTTCAGTGTTGGTGCTGCAGGAGCTAGGATTTGCATTGCCAAGACCTCCTCACCCTCCATTTTTTGCTTTAATGCCCAAGCACCCTCAAACGCACCCAGCCTCTGACACCTCTCCCCAGCACATCACTGGAAACCCTCTGCACCCACCATGTCCTGGATTCCCTTCGACTCAGCATAGTCCAGCAGTGATGTCCGATGATGACGGGAGAAGCGGCAGAGCAAACAGCTCCTGTTCTCCTTGTCCTCCTGCTGCCTGGCTGTCATTGCTGCCTGTCCCTGGGGTGGGTCCTCCGTCCCCTCTCACAGGCTCCACTCTCAACACCTTCCTCCCCAAGCCATCTTGCAATGTGCTCCTTGTGCTCCCTCCTCACTCCTGTGTCTGGCCTCAGTGTGTAGCAGTTCCCATTGTGCTGTATTTTATCTCTTCAGATAAACCAGTCTTTTTTATATCCCCCTGCACTCTCCTCTCTAACAGCTCGTTTCTATTTGTGTCTTTTAATCCTAGCAGAAAGGAAAGACATCCTAGAAACCCTGGCAGCCTCCTTTGGATCACCTCAAAGCTCCTTGTGACCCTCTCACTGCTTCCCCGCTTCCTACCCAGCTTCTCCCAGCTCCCATCCTCGGGGTTGAAAGCAGCCTCTGCCTTCCCATGCCCCTTCCCCGACCTCCTCTACTTTTCTGCTTAGCATTTCCTGTCTTATCACCTCCCCCAGCTGCAAAATTGGGCCCCAATTCACTGTAGTGGAACCGTGTGGATGTGGCCAGGGATGGATGGACTGGGGACAGGATGCACCTTCTCTTCCCACCTTTCCTTTCCCCGTTACACCTCCCCACCCCACATAACCTCAGGCTGTGGAAAAGGAGGTAAATATTTTTCAGCGAGCCATCCCCGCCACACGCTCATCTCCGATGCTATTCCAGGCCAGGCACGTTCTTACTGCTGTGCCTCACCCCCATCCAGCCAAGATCCCAGCGCCGCCTGCCAGAAGCGTGCACGCCGCTGCTGTTCGTGTGCCTCCTAGGGCTGCCCGGGCTTGTTCGGCAGTGGGGAGCTGCCAGCACCCAAAAGAACAGGCGTGGGGCAGGGTTGGGAGCATCCCCGGCACGTCCCAAGCACACCTCTGCCCTGGCAATGCTCCCATTTGCAGCCTGACTGTGGAATGGGAGGAATCGCCCGGCACCATCAGGCCACCCATTCCCCTTGCTTTTATGGAGCAAGAGTGCAGCCTGTCCAAGAGCACAAGGATCACTGCAGGAACGCATCAGTGATGTGGAAACACACGATTTCCTCTGAGCACCCACCTGCAAGGGAGCAAATTCAGCTTGTGCCTGGGGAAGGGCTGTGGGTGTTGCTGTTGCTTGCTCTTCTCTGTTCCGCCCAGACATGCAGGTGAGCAGCCATCCTCACCTGCCCCCTTTCGCATCCCTCCTCACCTCCCACCAGTCCTGCTATGGCTCTGCCATGTTGGGATGGGAGAACCTGAAGCTGGGAGCTGAACCAGATGTGGCCAAGCAATGTCCCTGGCCCGTCCCTCAGGGTGTTTTTGTGCACGGAGCTCTCTCGGTGAATCCCTCACTGGCTTCTCTACCCAGGCAGCACCCTGTTCCTGCACAACAGCACTGTGTGTGCTGGGCAGCTGGTCAAGGACCCTCACTGGTGCATTGTGGCTGCAGGATCTCCCACTGTAGTGCTCCCCTGTGGCAGCAAACCCAGTTTCATTTCACTGCCAAATGAAGGGCTGAAATACACTGGTTTAAGGCTGACTTGCAAATCTATCTTCCTTTTTGCCATTGTAACTGAGCTCAATGCTCCACCAGCAGTCTTCAAACTAGGTGATGGCAGGATACTGACTCCATGTGTCCTAGCAGCATCTTTCCCTGCATCCCTGGGCTGCTTCGCCACTGCCTGCCTGGGCAGGGAACAGGGCTTTGGCCACTCCTGGCCCATCCCTGTATTTTGCTTTGCGTTTGGTACCATTTTGTTTCAGAAAGCTCAGGATAAGGTGTTGGGAGGAAGTGTAGGGATGGCACAGGGTGGTTGAATCACATGGGATACGCTTAAGGCCCTGCTGTAGCGCAGTTGAAGCACAAAAACCAGGAGCAGCAGCTGAATATTAAATAAAAGATTTGACTTTTATTTAAAATAAAATGCATTTGTATATAGTCCTGAAACCACAGACTACAGGAACACAACACTGGTTATTCCTCAGCATTAAGTGGGGCAGGAGATCCCTCTCTGTTAGTGTTAATGCGGCGCTGGCTTAACGAACAGGGAGGTCCTGGCCCTGGGTATGGGTTATTGAGGGTGTTGTGGCGCAGCTCTGAAATCCCATTTAACTTAGATAAAAAAATTGCTGGACTAAAATTGTGGGGTTTTGGTTTTTGTTTCCTTTTGTTTCTTGGTTACTCCCCATACCCCTTACAGACATACTAGACTTAATGCTGATACTCCAAATCTATGCAGTATTCTAGCTGGCTTGTGAGACTAGTTAAAAAAACTGTACAATTTTATAAAATTTGTGTTTTTTACATTAGTTACACAAAACCTGTACTTCATAGACCTTTACTTCATATTGTAATGAAAAAGTTTGCATATCATAGGCAGAACAGTGACTATGCTGGTGAATACTAAAAGTGTCATAACACAATATGGTGTAAAAATAAAATAAAATTAAAAAAAATAAGACAATATAAATGATTATCAAAAGGCAAGTTAACAAATAAAACCAAGCTATAACAGATTAACAGAAGGTCATCTTCGAGGCCACACGCAACTGTCTTCAAAGTCATGTCAGGCACCTGCAGCAGTCCTGGTGCATGTAGTGTGAAAGGAGAGATGGCAGTTCTACTTACGGGTGGGACGACTTCCAAATAGGTCACATGTACAGAATAAAAAACACAAAGAAAAAGAAAACACTCATGCATTAAACATGATAAATAGACTTCATATAGGTTAAGCCCTGGATGGCTTTACAAGAAGATGGCTTAGAGTTCTCGTAGAAAATTGGCTATTTTAAGTCAGTCAAATCTTATCCTGATCTGCCCATCAGATTCTGTATCTCAAGGCCAGTAGCACGATCTCCCTGGCCCAGATGCGGTCTTGTTACAGCAAATTAACAGAAGTGCTCATTAGTGCACACAGATTAACTGGTCTGGTAATGCAAAAATTGTCATGATAAAAAAAAGATACATTTCAAGCTTACTTTATTAAGCAGCATATTTCAAAGAACAGCTTTTTAAAGTTAAATATTAATATGGCCATGGGGTTTCCTCTCGGTGTACAGTACATGGGACTCACACCCAACCACTGGTCAGTTTGTAGAACATCTCTTCATCTAAGCTCTCATTCTGATCTTTCGCTCGTGTCGACAAGAAGATGTAGCCGCCGATGAACTCGTGAACCACTTTGCAATCCACCTCCGTGCAAATGAAGGACACCCGAACGTCATCTGCAAACTCCACTGTCACCTAGAAAGCAAAACCACAGCGTTAGGCTCACCCGAAGGACTGGCGCTGCCATACACTCTTCCCTCTGTCTCATTCTCCTTTTTCTGTTAACCCAGATGCCTTTTCCAAGCAAAAGCCAGTGACAAAAACGATGATTTGGACTTGATCCTTATGTCTCCCTTCCGATTTGAGATATTCTATGATACAGTGACTATTATTCAAATGTTTAGACACACAAATACCTCTTACTTTTATTTAATTTTCTATTTTATTTATCTTTTTATTTATTTACTTAAATTCTCATTACACCTTTCATTCTGCCGTGACTCACAGGTAATTACCCAGCACATCTGCATCTCTCAGCGGTATCTTTTCACTTTTTCCTGTGAGTTTTGGTTTTGTAAGTGGAAATTTGGCTGTAGAAATGCTCAGTGGGGGCTGCGGGGAGCTCATTTTGCAGTGACTGAATAGACTGCCTGTTTATTGATGCCTGTTATTTTTTTGTCCCCCCATCAGTGACAGCTCTACAGGAGGGAAGGGAATTCCCAGCAGACTATCCGAGACGAATAACTGGGATATTTGGGCTTGCAACAGAGTCAAAACAAAGACTCTGAGGCAGAGGGGAAGCTGAATAATTTCTCTAGCAACTCTTAATGACTGCAAACCGCAGAAGAAAAGCCCTCACGTATCCCTGGCAATTCTGATGAGATGATCCACTGAAAAGGAGCAGAGAAAGTTTGCTCATCCAAATTTAACAGTTGGGTAAAAGCCCATCTTGGAGCCTAGTGATGGCTCTACTGTTGCTTTTCATTACTTACATGGAAGTTTGAGCTGTACTGCAAATAAAAGGAATTTTAGTGCATATAAAGCCGGTCCATTTATGTTACTGTTAGGGTCAAGCCTGAGCATCAGTTCTAGTCTGATTTTATTTTGCTGCCTTTGAGTGGGTGTTCAGAGACCAGAGAAAATGGTTATGCAGGAAGCGTGTAACTGTGTTAAAGACAGGTTCAGGGTTTGCTGTTCTTTTGTTTAAGGGTCATATTCAACTCCACCAACAGTTAGGACAAGCTCTGCTAGATCTCTAAGGAGGGAGAAGAGGAGGGAGGAGAAACTGTATCACATCAATGCAGCTGGATGGGACACGCTTTAGAAAACAGCACTGTGAAAACCTGACTTTTTACAAGCTGACTTACAAAGTTGAATTAACACCCCCCCCACCTCCGAGAGCAGCGCCTGTCTCCCATCACAGCAGCAGAGGAAGCGCCTGAGGTGTAAAACACCAGCTCACCATTTTAATCTCCCAGTTCACGTTCCACTGCTTCATGTTGCTGAACCGCCAGGTTTTGACGGCGTCGCCCGTGCTCGCGTCCATCCGTATCAGCCGGTTGTAGGCAATGCCGATCAGCTCCTCCTTCTTGCCCCCCTGGAACCTGTGACGCAGTGAGAGGTTAATAAATGCATGCCTGCGATACACAGCTACGTGTGTTAAACGGCAGCTGAGTTAACATATAAAATTGGGTTTATGAGCCAATGCAATTACTGCTGTTTGATTTCAGTTCCACTTCAATTTCCACAGCTAAGGATGTGCTGCATATCTAACCTGCTCCATGCTCATGAAACCCCTCCTGTTCTTCCCAGCAGACCCACCAACCTTGCAATGAAATGTGTGATGCCGAACTCCGGCAGCGACTGCCAGGCTTGAATAAACCGCATCTTCGCCTCGATGAGGCTCATCTGGGCAACGTTCTGATGGGCCTCCAGGATGCGTGCCGTGATCTGCGGGTGGTGAGACACACCAGCTTTAGGCAAGGGGGTCATTAGTGGCATCTCGACTGTCATGCGAATGGGTGATGACTTGGGAGGTGTATGGGTGCCAGCGTGGTTATGAACACACACAATCAATTTCTACCCTGAGGTCTTATTTCAGCTATGACTGCTCAAACCCCGTGACCACAGCTGATAACGTGGAGCTGCTTTTGCTTCGTATCTCCAGACATATAAAAGCAAATATAGATCTGAGCTGTCTGGAGGCAAAGAGCTGCTCAGGCTTAGTTAGTTTAAGATGCAGGATGTGAGCAAACAGTGGGGCAAATTTCTGGTGTAGGGTTTCCAGTTTCACAGCATGAATCATTGGGGACCATTATAAAAACCACACAGGGCCCACGTTTCTTGGGGAGGGTGTAGGTTTTGCTAGTCTTTTCCCTGCTGCCCTTCAAACCAAAGGGGCTCTAGGCTATTTTAAGCTTTATCTTAAATTTATCTTTATTTTATTGTTGCTGTCACTTACCAAGTCTCTTACATAGCCTGGCTGAAGATGGCAAGGCGAAATAAAAAAAAAAGGAGGCAGAAAGAAAAAAAAAAGCAATCAGAAATAATGGCAACAAAGCAAAGAAAAAGTGTAAATTAACTGCAAACCAAAGTTCAAGCAAAAAAACCACATGCACAATTTCTTAGGTGAAAAAGCAGCCAAAGTGAACATAAGGACGGAGAGAAGATAACACTTGCCGCTTGTGCTGGCCCTGCCTGAACACTGGTGTGGTCCTGGCTGCCCAGCACCCTATAGAGATGGTTTTGGTCCTGCTGGTGAATGAAGGGGAGAGTGAAGCTGCCAGCTCAGAGGAGAATTAATGTCCTCATACTCCTCCCCGTGCCTCTGCACGAACTCAAGCCCACTTTCTATGGGTCATTAAAACTCAATAGCTCCTTTTATGTGAGATATACAGAGAGATGATGGGGATACTGCCTGGGGTAGCAGGCAGCTGGAGGAGGATATCAGCTGGGCTTCCTGGGGATGCATCTGCCCTTGCAAGCCAGCAGCACACTGCTCCGACACTGAACCCCAGGAAGGCACCTGAGAGCTGTGAATACGCTTAGTTTGTGTTGGTTTGGGTTTTTCTGTATTTAGGATTTGGTGCTCCCCAAATCCAACCTGCCAACCCTAGGCTGCTGCAAGGGCATGTGGAGATAAACACCACCCCAGTGGGTCTGGGGCTGGTGTGGGACCAAGAGCCTCTATAAATCCTCCAGCAAGGCCCACTGCCAATTCCCATTTCAGCACCATCTGTGGGCTGCACAACCTCTTCCTCCTCCTTCTCCTTCCCCATGTCTGGGTGCTGAGGGACCCTCGTGGCCAAATTCCATGCATTCCTGCAGCCTCCATCCCTCCGTTCCTCCCAGCTGAGTGCTGCCCACAAACATCTTCCGCTGCCGCAAGCTCTGCCTCTGGCCATAAAGGAAAAGCCTAAATCTGATGTTTAGCCCATGTCTATATGGGACCTGGTGTTTGCATCGCAGCTGCCGGTCCAGTGTGGCGCAGGGAGAGGGCTCATGCCCATCCCCATGGTTTGATGGAGGTTATTTTTCTAATGAGGATACCTGCACAGTAAGCAAGTTCTGCAAGCTAATATTTTTCCAGGTGCCTCCATTTTACTGAGTTCAAGCCTAGAAGGCATTATATGCATTAAAATGGTATATTTATGCAGCCTCTCCTCTATCCAAGTGGATATAAAAGCTTATTCAGAAGAATAATAAGGGCTATATAAAATGTAACTCTACTGCCAGGAAATCATCATGCTTTGCCAGTAAAAAGTTACATTTTTCCTGCTTCTCTGACTTGCAGCCTTCTGGGTTTGGAGAAAATTGTATCTAGCTACAGCCAGCCTGAAGCACACAGGCTGTGAAGCTACAGCTGAACGATTAAGTCACAGAAAGGCCCACAGAGCAATGACTTAATTATTTTTACTGCTGTTCTGACATATAATGTCTCTCAGAAAGTTATGCATTTATTTCCAGTGCAGAACAGTTCAGCCCTGTCATGCATAGACCAAATGTAGCGTGGAGTTCAAGCACAAGTCACAGCAACTCAAAATGAAGCAAATGTTTCAAGGACTGGCATTTGGAAGTAGTGGAAAAGCGAAGAGAGAAATATGCAAACCGCATTACAGCCAAGTCTGGATAAAGCACTGCAAGCAACTGCAACTCTGCTGATCCTGAGGATTTCTGCACGGACTCTGTGCAAGGGAAGGGGTTTTAATCCCAGCACCGGGACTGACTTCATCTCACCGCTGCTACATCTGTGAGGGGAGAGATGGGGCAGCTGACCCATGCTTTGCTGCACTGTTGCTCAGTAGCAGCAGGGGTAAAAACCATTCCCAAAATGTATTCAAAGTAAATGTAAATGAATTTTAAATGTGTTAAACAGTTCCCTGCTGCCAAAGCTGTGTACATGCAGCATCACATAATGTATGGCAGAATTAAGGTCATGGGTGTCATCCCCAGGTGCTGGATCGAAACCACACATTTCAGTCGGCATTTCATTTTAGTAACCACGTGCATCCGATTAAGTGACACATCCAAAACACACAGTGTTAAACACCAGGTACCGCCGAAATGGGTGCACGGTCAGCCCGGTCCACACCAACACCGTGCCGGCAGAGCGGGTGAGCACGTACCTGCTTGTTCTTGTACTTCTTCAGGTAGCGAGGAGAAACCAGACACTCGGGATTGATGTCGGTGTTGATTTGTTCTGGGATCAGCTGCGGGTCTGGGTTCAAATGCTGCATTTTCAGGAAGGAGAGGATGTTCTGCACTTCCATGCCGTAGGAGCTGTCAGCCATCGTCTTGCCCTTGGAGGCCAGGCGGCAGGCAGCCATCCAGCTGGCGTACTGCGTCTCCTGCCCCCCGAAACAGAGACCCATGCCCATCAGAGTGGTGGGGGTACCATCTGCCAGCCCCAGTTAAACTCCAGGGAGCCTTTATTTCCCTTCCAGCCCAGGAGACTGAAGCACACACAGAAGACAGGCAGAAACCCAACCAATGTGTAGACTATAACCATGGGACAAAGCCAGGGAACAGCAGGGGCTAATTTTCTACTCCAAATTCACGCGTGTGCCCACGTGCAACACTGAACACAGAGCTGAGACACGTGAGTGCATTTGCTTTTTTTTTCATCACCAGCTACACGGCCCATCTGAACATGAGCTGATGGTAGGCAAAGGGCAAAGAGACAGCCAGTCCAAGTGATAAACTTACATTATCGCAGCGAAGCCAGATTTCATTCATTCCCTCCGCCACTGGAATCAGAAGTTTGATGTTAAACTTCTGACCAGAGATGTTCACATCAGGGGTGACTTCACATCCTGCAATGAGGCCAGGGTTTAACAGGGGTGTCAAGAACCATGCTTTAAAAAAAGGGGGAAAAAAACCCTAAACACAAAGGAAGAAAAGGAAAACCAAAGCTCTCCTATAAACACTGTTTCCTATGACATCTCAGCACTGCAAAAGTTTTGCACCACATCTCTGATGGATGAACACTCTACATAGCAGGGACAAAAAAACTTGTCCAATGTCTCTTTTTCCAAGTGACAAGAAAAAAGGGTGCAAAAAGCAAGACCTGATCTAAAAGCAAGGGAGCCAAAGCTAAAGCATGCTTGCAGAATTCACCTTGTAGATCCTGCCTGGCCTTGTGAATGGACCCGATGGCTGGCATTTTTATGGAACGGTGGGATAAGGTGGCAGGATGGGTGGGGACTCTCACCCCCAAACCCCTATACATCATTTCAGACGGGCACATCGCTGCTATAGTCACTAGCGAGGTGTGAGCATCCCACTTTTGGTGTCTGTAGAAAACTACAAGTGGTTGCATAAACAGTGGGGGGTGATGAACTGAACCAACCAAGTTAGCCCGGGCACTGCTTCAACTCTGCCTCCGAGATCTAGAAGTGCCATCACAGCAGATATGCCAAAAGCTCCCAAAAAGGTCCTGCAGGCCAGGCTTCACCCTATCTGCAGCCTGAGGTCACCTGGCTTCACATGTCCTGCCTCCACAGGGAACAAAATGAGCTCTCTGCAGTTCGGTGGCTGCTGGAGCAGGAATGTTTCACTTGACATAAGAAAAGCCAACAGCCGCAGGAATTTAAAAACTCATGTGCAAAGCTCACAGGGAGTGATAGAGCAAGGCTGGTCCCAACCAGCACCTTTTAACCAAAAGTTAAAAGGCAGCAGAGGAAGAGAATGGTCTGTTCTCTCCAGCTCAGGCTTATTCTCTGCTTGGGAGTTAGTCCAATTCCTTTGGATAGCCATGACAAAAAGGAGAACAGCAAGTTGTCTCCCCATGCTCCTTGGGAGCTGGTGGGTTGGGGTCACAAGTACCATGTACTCACTTTCTAGAAGTCTAAACATATGCCATTCTATCAAACCCAGCCACCCTCATTCCTTTAAATGTATTTACCCAACCCTAGGATGGCATCCCAAGAAGATAAACCAGTGTGAAAAGAAGATGCAAGAGGACCAGCCGATTAGTACAATAAAATACAACAGCATTTACACTTCTCTTACCTCTCAGGTTCATCTGGTGCGCAGGAGTCCCATTGGATTCCTCTTTGCTTTTATAGCAGGAGATAGAGGTATCTTTGAATGTGCACCAATATGGCTTGTAGCCTTTCAACGTCAGCTTCTTGGGCCTGCCAGACAAGTTGAGGGACATAAAATTCAGTTTAAGCTCCTAAACCAAGCTGCTGCACCAGGAAACTCATTTCACCCTTGAAAATCTGGTGTCAGCAATCTGGGACAGTCCCTGTCTGTAAGCTCAGCCACCACTCATCATCCCTTCACTACAATGGTGGGTTAAGAAATTGAGCTGTAACTGCAAGTTTGGATTCTTCGATCCCATGGAGGTCCCACTAATTTGGGGCAAGGTCAGGGGAGCTGGAGAACTGTATTACAAGAATAGACCTGTCTACAAACTGCTGTGAATTATGCCTCTTCACCCACCACATTACACTGGAACCACTTTGCTCAAGCTCTGAAAGGAAGCGGTACTTCTAACAGATCTGTCACTCTGACAGTACTGAGAATACAAGTATATGCATGAGTACACTTGTTGTTTTCTTTTTAAATACTCCACTTTACATCAGAAAAGGTTCAGCTCTTTTCTATGGAAAACACGGATTTTGCTTGACTCTGCATAAGAACTGATGGGGCTGCAAGCCTGCAGCAAAAGTGACCACCTGGCATGGTGGTACCCTGAGCCTGCTCATCCCACCATGAGCCCAGGACCTTTCCAGAGCTGCAAGTTTCTCAATTTCTTAACCCCAGTTAATTTCTAAACCTTATTCACAGGCTGTGTTCGCAGCCTCTCCCTGCAGTGCACTTCTCACATCTCCATCCCAGAAACAGCTGCTGAACCCTCATCTGTAAGAATCACATGTGTGATGGCCCCAACTGCTTGTCCTTGAGAGCTTGTGATGGACCTCTGCATTTTCATTTCCAAGCAAAACCATGCTGGAGGCTGCTCAGGGTGTGTGAGTCAGAAGGAAATTGGGATGGTGTGGGAGAAACACAGTGTCTGAATGAGCCTCGCTGCTCCCACACGACTAATGGACATCTGAACTTGAAGTATCTGCTGCCTCCTTCTGTCTGTGCTGGTTTTCCTCCTCCTAAAGCCCTGGCACACATAGCCCTGTCCTATACAAACTTTACAACTGCAGTTTCTTTTGAAAGCTGCCTCCCACTACAGAATTCACCAACCTCGAGCCAAGCCATCCTACACGTGCAGGTTTTTCCATCCTTCGCTCTCATGCTTTGCTAAAGATGCTTTAATACATCTTTTGGCTAGCACAGGCAGTAACATGGGTGGCAGGGGAGAAAGAAACATCCCAAAACTGCAGCAACACCAAGCATTTATAGGGACATACATGTAGGAATTCTATGTAAGGCATACTAGGGACGTATGCTGCAGCCCCTCTTCAGCTGAAGTGTGACAAGAAGCATGTCCAAAGCTGGACCATCTCCTAATGTCATGTCATTTATGTTGGGTTCCTGGCACTAAAATACCACCTGGCCAACATTTTTAGGAGCACATGGCAATTCTGTGCCTCCCTGCCATGGCAGGACAGCCTCAAATCCCAACCCAGCACTTGGGGCTTGCATCAGGTGAGGAGCCAACAGCTTCTTGCTGCTTCATCTCCTGTCCCACCAACTGGCACTCCAATTTGCAATTAGCTCCCCAAGTCGTGCCTCATTTTATTGCGAACAAGCACACTGAAGGAAATAGCAAGGGGATTGTTTGTTTGTTCAAGGTGGGGGGAAAGCCACTCAGATGCAGGGCACAGGCTGCAGCCCTGAAACTTTGCCTCAGTTGAGACAGTCCATAAGCCCTGATGGAGACCTTATTAATTTACCTTCAGAGAGGAAGAAAGAGCTTTTCAGAGCAGAAGTGCCAAGTTCTGGCTCCAGAACCAAACAATTAATAAAATAAAGGCTTCTTCCAGAACTGTTTTACTGGCTACAGCTTTTCTTCTATATCCTATAGCTATGCTGTGGAATCTCATCCGTATTTCCAGTTTCCAGAATGTTCACTGGAATCCTTGCTGCAGCAGGCAATAAATTGCAAGAGACGGTCGTGGCTGCCAAAATGTTACTCCAAGTCCAGACGTTCCCGGTTTTCACGTACCACCATCAGAGTCAAAGCAAAATATAACCACCCCAAACTAAACCCTGAGTGAGCTGGAGGAGGAGCAGAGCAGAGTCAGCTTAACCTGCTCCTCTTGGCAAGGAGAGGGCAGAGTGACTGGGATCTCAGCTCTTTAGAATTCACCCAGCCTCTTCCAAACCAGGAGGAGGAGTAAGGTTTCTATGTTCCACTTCTAATTTTAGGATGGCTTGATTATCCCCTGGGCATTAAGTGTGTGACAAACATCCCAGCACGCACTCCTGGCTACGGGATGCAGGAAACTTTCCTGGAGGGATGTGTACCTGCTGGGGTGGCAACAGTGGGAAAACACTCTTTGTTTTGTATTTAAGAACTGATCAAGTTCAGTATCAAGTATTTCAATAGTGTGTAATAGTGACTGTGCTACAGGATAAAGTAAACTGTTTTGACAGTAAGAAAGCACCGATAGTGAGCTGTGCTATTACACAGCAATTGCCTGGTGGCTTTTCACAGGAGAATAACGTAGTGTGTGCAGCAAGATCTTAAGGCCAGGACATAAATTTAAAAAAGGATTTAGGCGATAGGACCATTAATTATTCACAGGCATTACCAGTTTCACAAGCACCCCTTCCCATCAGCACTTACTTGAAGACTTTAATGTAGTCGGCGAGCTCGGGGATGGAAGTGATGTCACCCTGAAAAGAAAAGATTACCCCATTCACCCGCATGCCAGAGTGGGGCCGGGGTGCTGGGTGTGTGAGAGAAGGGATGCTGCGCAGGGGAGGAAGCCAGGGGCAGCTTCACTGAACATCAGGGCTCAGGGGTCATGAAAATGCTCCTGAGAAAGCCTCATCCACTTCACAGGAGAAGCAAGCAGAGAAAAATCCATGGCACAGAAGTGCTGTCTGCAAACCAGAGGACAAGGTTTTATTTTCCTTTGAGGAATTCCTGCTGCTGCTGGAGCCAATTCCCACCCGCGAGGTCACTGGCGGTCACACCAGCTCATGTTCGCATAGGGGTTTTTCTCTTCCCTTAGTTATTTCCTTATGCTCCAAACAAAAGGAAAAGATGCTGCTCTGCATGTCCATGGAGGACTAGGGAAGGGTTTTCTGACAGTCTGGAAAGGTTTTCTGCTCCCAGCTTTTTAAATATTGATGTTACTTATATTTAAATATGTTATTTAAATGTTATTTATGTTATGTTTATGTTATATTTAAATATTGATTATATGCAGGAGAAAAATATACAGGGTGGCACTTGCAATTCCCACAAGCTCAAACTAAAGGGTTCTCGAAGGACAGAGAAATCAAAGACTGTTCCAACAGCTTCCAGTAGCAAGCCAGTTTACTTTCCGTCCGCAGTGAGCA